>NC_080705.1:49015142-49335334 GCF_943734765.1 Anopheles ziemanni | reverse complement strand
TTTAATCTTTCCCAGAAACGCGATGTAAACGATGTAAAACTCACAGCATACATTCAGTCTCCAGCAGACCGTGCATGTGAGCAATCGCGATCAAACTTCGTTCCACAAGCAATCCTTTCCGCAGCACAAGGATTAGCGTTTTACGCAGGTCTTGAAGCGACAGTGCCTCGTCAGAATGGTCTGCCATCGGTAGAAATTACACCAGTTCTACGGCCCCCGATTTTAGGCCACCTGGCAGCCGTAGCACTTGGAACAAGACAAACAACCCATGACGAATGTCCGCGTTATGCATAAAATGAGAACCATAAACAAACCGGAACCATAACCGGAGATCCCGCTGGTAAGAGCAACTGGCCGCTTCGATGCGCAACACCTCCGCCAGCACCGTAATAACTTCTTTTACCTATTTCTGCAAATCGGTCCGCAAGTATTGCCTCTCCATGCTGGCAGTCTTTTCGAAAAAGTTTTCAGCACTGTCTCGCCGCGAGACCCGTCATTAACAGCGAATCTGCAAAAGGAATAATGGAAATACAAATTATAGCAGAATGCCGGCCCTCTTGTCTGCAGTGCCTCCTCTTGTACGGCCATTTCATCCTGCTAACAAACGCCCTCTAGTAATGGGAAAGGATTTGACGACTACATGATTAAACAAGCGAACCATGTGCTCTCTCCCAAAACTCTCCTACATGAATTATGAGATGGCTATAGACATGCAAACCGACGCGAGAAATTTGAAAGGCTACTTACGTGCGCTTGATGATGTTAGCCTTGACTTCATGCCGCTCTTTTGGCACACACCGGTTGACTCAAAAACACGCTCCTCGAGCCTCCATATTTCGTCTTTCCACGTGATGATAAAGTTTGCCATACGACTTTTTTTTTCTTACGACAGCTTTTGTAGGAGGTCCTTCCGGGGCCATCGGTTGTTGTCTTTAGGTTGACTATCGACCGTTTTTTTTCAAGCTTAATGAACCAATTCTCGTAATGGTTGAGCCAATTGGGTCCTATACTACTAAACAGATTGAGCCTCTTATCGTTTGTTAACGCTGCCGGAAGGTTATTCTACGGAAAGTCCATTGTTATTTCTCCTGTAATTTGTGGTTCACTGATCTCTAGTGTTGGTAAATCCGGATAGATTTTGCAAAACAGCGGCTCTTCGTCCGGCGGTGCGCTAGCTTTGACATCGATAGCTGGCGCAGCGCTAGCTCTATCCTGATTGCCTGACGGAGCGTTTGCTATAACCTCGTTTGGTGGTGCAGCGCTACCTATAACTTCGTTGCGAGATTTGTAGTCACGGAGCGCTTGGGTACGACGCCGTGTTGATTCTGAGAGATGAGATAAGCACAACTACTCAGTAGAGCATTACGTACCAACGATTCAAATACTTTGTTATAGCACATAGAGACGTAATGCCACGATAATTGTTTACGTTGTGCTTATCCCCTTTTTATGGATTGGTTTCATCCAAGATGTCTTCCACGATGACGAAAACTTGCAGCATGTCGCAGACAGTTTAAACAGCAAGCATAAGGGGCTGCATAAAGCTTCAGCACAATTAATAACGACAGCTGATGGGATGCTGTCAGGTCCAGCCGAAAACGATTTTTTAATGGATCGAATCGTTGCACATATACAGTTTCTCCCTTAGTCTCGAGGAAAAGAGCTCAACAGCATAATCGATGTCAGTCGACTCATAAATAAACGACCAGTCAGCCGAAGCGATGAACTCAGACATTTTTTAGAAGTCGACTTTGTGGAAGTTCACCGATCGTTCATTGGGTACAACACTAACTGATATGTTTTGAGCGGCTAATACAGGGTTCAATGTTAGAATCAGCGGTGGGGGATAAATATCAGGTGAGACAAGCAACTCAATGGCCGGCTCAATAACAGTTAGATTTTCGTCCATAGTTTCCTCGTCCAGAAATATCCCAGGCAGTCATCGACTGAAGACCAGTGTAACGAAGGCTGATTAAAATCTCCAAGCACCAAAACATTATCATTTGGATATGCTTCTCTAACTGATCTAAGTGATTCGCCAAAATTTGTTATCAGCTGGATGTCATTATCGATGTTATAGATGTTTGGAATCTGGATAAACAACCCCAATCAAAAAGCAACTCTGCACACAGACCCATAAAAACTCGATCGATGGTGTATTAGTTTCCATGATTCCAGCTGAGAATCGACCGCAATCAGCACTCCGCCTCCTCTTTTCTTTCTGCAGTTCAGTTCATTACGGTCCAGTCGATGGACAGTGTAACCAGGGCCAAATAGCTGTGCTGACGGAATGACGTACTGAGCCAAGTTTCGGTGAGAGCAATAACATTAAGTCCACGAACGTTTTGATAATAAACAAACAAGGCAATCATTGTGCGACTTCTTCCTCCGGTGTTATTTCTGTTGAACGAAACAAACAAAGGAAATTTGTAATTTTTATTAAAACTAGGTAAAACGGCCCGGTTACACGGGCCCATGTAGAGTATATTGGGGGTTCAATAATTTAAATATAATAAATTGAAAATTTTGGAAATCTTTGCTCGGTTGGTACCACGATCATTATTTTATTCTGCTCATGGCTAGCCGTGTCGAGAATTCAGTACTGCGACAGTAAATATGATGGGTATAAGCATATATAGTATGAAGAATGCATTTACTCGATAGCTCAAAAATACCTGGAAACTACAATAATTACGCGATCGAAATGAAGGTAAAGAATACAGGATCATTCTCACTCGATCTCACTCATTAGAAACGCACCATAAATGATGCAGTAAATTTTATCGTAAAACAGTATCAGTAAAGCCCTCTGAAAGCTATTTTCTTGGCCTATCAGGCGGATTTGCGACCGAGGGATAAAAATTTAACAGTAACCAACAAAACTATTAATGTTTGCATGTTTATCAGTTCTTTTGTTTGTTAAACGATCAACTACTGCCCTGTTTTAAGTTCAAAGTGACTGGAATATACCCATACATTTTAAATAAAAGAAAATTATTAAGGAATCGATGTTATGTCAATATCCAGGATGGTTACGACTCCAAAACCTATCAAGAGCTTTAAAATATGGAATCTTTGAGCAAGATTGACACTTCCCAATCACCATTTGACCCAAAGCACGGAACGATTAAGCCACTTTTCACATTTGCTTCTGCTTCTGTCGCACTTTACGGATCCGTCCACTGTTTGTGGTCGGAACCATTTCTGATTAAAGCTTTAATTTTTCGCCATAACTGACAGGAAACCAAAATCCTGCCTGCTAAAGTTGGTTGGAACGCAGTACATCGAGCTGATACACTCTGGGATAAAACAGTTAGGTTAATCAAACTTGATTGCTTTATTGTTTTGGCCAAAAGAGTTTCAATGCTCGATGAACTTATCAAAAAAAAGTTGATAGCATTCTTGAAGTTATATTAAAAATCAATGTAATGTTGTTGTTTATACGGTGTTTAAAAACTTTGAGCCTTGGTGGCTTCTTTCGTTTCAAAAATCAATGTAACCAGTCCAGTGTTGCAATGCTTACGTTATTCTAGGATGTTGAGAAAATAGAAGTAACTTTCATTAAAACCCATTCTAAAGGCTATTATTAACACAGCACATAGCAGATAGAAAGATTTCGTCATAACTTTCGCGTAGAAGCACATTATTGTTAATGCTTCATACACTGCCTAAATGAATTCGCGTAGGATAAAGGCATTTCAGAGAACGGTCCATTCATTAGACTGTGAAGATCTACGGGTTCTTAGTTGTCCAAAGTATGGTCGAATCGAAAACAACATATTCTTTGTTTTCCTTTTCATGATTTTGTAAAGCCTGTTGGTAACAATATGTTAAGTTTGAACCAGTTGTAAACAGACCTGTGAAAAACAATCTATGTTGGCAGAGCTTTTACTTTTTCATTGCCCATGGAAGTTGGGGGGTATCATGTTGGGGATTGTGTTTTTGGCGCATTAACTTAGCCACCATAAACTGACCTGCAGTAAACATTTTAAATGTAGGTTTTTCGATTATGTTACATGTGTATTGCATACACAGTGCATTTGATCAGCTTGCATTTTGAAAGATATGATTTCAACATAGTTGTAGATCTGAGCAGTTTAATGTAAATCGTAATAACTGGGGTTGGTGTCGCGCTATTGCAGCTTCTTTAACCCATAAAATCATCGCTTCCAATAACAAATTAATTTTAAGGTGTATTGATATTGGAATAGCGTTTAGCATGTTTTCTTTAAACGAATAGGTTTTGCATGTGTCCCTCTTTAAAGTAAAAACTTAATTAGTAAACATTTCCTATGATCTTCATTTGCCTTTCAAAAGTATGCTCGAATGGTTACGCCCATTTGTTTGAGTTTAGAAATTGGAGTTCAATCAATTGCTGTACCGGTTAGTGTGTAGCTCATCCGCGCTACTGGTTTACATAAGCGCGCTCTTTCATACCGCAAGCGGCATACCTTCGAGAAAGCTTTATGCTACAGTTAATCAAGAGAGCATCAAGCAATGCTTGCAAACCATTATCCAAGAGCGTCGCCTTGAACTTATCTACCGATTAGTGGGAATAGCAAGTTGCACACCTCTGGTCTGCATACGCTCGCTCTTTCATATCGTGCGCGGCATGCCACTGAGAGAGCACAGTGATACAATGCAGAGTGCAGAGCAACAGAGAGGCTCCGAGAACTACAGCATCCGCATCTCTTCTGTACATTTCCACGCTCTTTCTCACCGGCACGTGTTCCCATGCGCATGCTGCCTCATTCTCTCTGCAGTCGTTCCGGGCTTAGCGTTACGCGTTAATTACCACGGAAGAACATTTATATATAGATTCAACGGACCATATTAGGCCCCCTTGAAGCGTTTAACAGTATAATAAATAGCTTAATACTAGTTACATCTAGGGGGTGACCGGTCGCACCCCACGAATAGAATACAAAAACGCGGATCTGGACATGTCAGGTTCAAAACGATCACTGACTGCATCGAATTCGCGGCCCATAACAAGAAACGGGTCTGAGGATCCAAAACGGGCACGACGAACCTCAACGTTAAGTAGCGTTCTAGCACGGAGTGTTCTCGCAGGTACGTTCAAACAGAGCCCCGAGAGTAGTTCCGGCGCGTCAATTTGATGGTCAAGTAGGCCCGCAACGAACAATCTCTGCGCGGTACAGTTACGTTGCCTGAGCGAGTCGAGCCCAAGTAACGCGCATCGTCCATTATAGTCGACCGCGACTCTCCAGGAGCGTAAGGCCAGCCGCGTAGCCTTTTGCTGGATCGACTCGAGGCGCACCTGTGGACGCGAGCCCGACGGCCACCATACCACATAAGCGTCCTCCACGACAGACCGTACTAACGAGCAGTACAGCATCTTTATGGAGGTGGGATCGTCGAGCTCGCGCGTAAGTTGCCTCAGCAGACCTAAGTTGCCTCAGCTGGTTGTCCTTCGCGACAACATGTTCCAGGTGGTCGTGGAAGCTCAACTTTTCGTCAAGGAGCACTCCTAGGTCACGAACACAGCTTTTCCGCTCAAGGACAGCGCCGTTCAATGAGTACCCATGAACTAATGCTCTACGGCTTCTAACAAACGTTATAACGGTGCATTTGTTGGCGCATAGCTCAAGACCATTCAGGGTACACCACGACTGGAAGGTCAGCAAGACGGCCTTTAGTTGGACCTGGTCGGCATGGCTTCGGATCGGGAGGAACAGCTTCGCGGCGTCAGAGTAGAGCAGGTGGCTGCCAGGGGGTAGTACATGCGTGACGTCATTGATGTACAGCATAAAGAGAAGCGGCCCCAGGTTGCTTCCTTGCGGCACCCCCGAGGTGGCACTGATGCTGCGCGACGTGTGAGATGCCAGTCTGACGCAATACGAGCGGTCACTGAGGTAGGACCGCATCCAGGTCAACAGGCAGTTGAGAAGTCCCAGGACACGAAGCTTGGCGAGCAGCAAGGAGTGCGGAACGCTATCAAAAGCAGCTTTGATGTCCGTGTAGATAGCATCGACCTGGGAGCCAGCATCAATTGCTTTATGGCAGCTGCCAACAAACTCGACGAGGTTGGTGATCGTTGAGCGTTTTGGGGTGAACCCATGCTGACCCGAGCTGTCCATAAATGAAGCAAATCCGTCGACAGCAAGGTCAAGGGAAGCATAGTGCGAGCACTCGAAGTCGGCTGCAAACGAAGAGATGAGCGCAGAAAGCTTGCTCACGTCAGTCCGCGCGTATTTAAGGCATGGTGTTGGCGCAGGAACAGCCAAGTCCGCACGAGGAATCGAGAGCACAACCTCAAGCGGAGGATGACAGCCTGAGGCGACGACACGAGCAAAAGGCAGCACCCGTGGGAAAAGCTTATCGGCAAGGGCAGCCCGCTATACAAGCTTTCTCCCATGCTCGACAACATTGGTCTACTACGCATCAGTGGTCACACGCCAGCCGATCATCTTCATGTTCATCATGTTCACGAGAGCTACGAGCACAGTTGCCACAATACAGTACTAAACACGCTGCGATCCCGATTTTACATACCTCGTTTGCTCAGCGAGTATGGACGTCTAAGAGCGGCTTGTTAACGATGCAAGATAGATAATACAAAACCGGAACCTCCACCAATGGGCAACATTCCATACCAACGGGTCGTAGTGGGTCAGCGCGCCTTCTCGTATACGGGCATTGACTATTTCGGCCCCTTTTTAGTGTCTGTTGGAAGAAGGGTGGAGAAACGTTGGGGCATTATTTTCACCTGCCTTACCACCAGAGCCGTCCACCTTGATGAGGTAGCCCATTCATTGACAACAGCATCGTGAAAACTTGCCAGTCGACGCATTGTGTGGAAACGTGGAACTCCCCTTGAAATTTTAAGTGATCGGGGCATGAATTTCATCGGAGCGTCGCGCGAGCTGGAAGAAGCCATGCAGGAAGTCTCCCGGGGCGCCGCACTTTGGAGGATGCTGAGAGCGCCTAGTCCGCTCAGTGAAGCGGATCTTAGATAAATTTAATCTTCTTCGTCGTCCTACGGATGAGATATTAATATCGGTATGAGTGACGGTAAAAGTTGAAAAAAATATTGAGAACACGACCACGGTGCTCTCTCAGTTCATCTCCATCACACTCCGCAGATCATAGTGTATGGCGGGCGGCTCACACACATTTTCCCTTTATCAGCTTTTATCAGACTTGTCCTTACCCTTCGCGGCCAGTCGATCCCGACCGTCGGAGGAGGAATGATGTCTGTTGTCCAATTTACTCTAGGTCGGATTGATTTTGTCTCTGCGTACACTTCCCCACTTCGCAGGACGGAATGATTAAAGTTTCATCATTCCATGCCCGGGGATTGAACCAGGTACTTTAATGATATGGCTAAAAAGCGCTACCTTCGCGCTACCTAGTTTGGTGCTAGTAGAGCGTTCAGAAGCAGTTTGATAGTTCTGCTAACCGAATTTTTTATCTTGCTGGTTATTTATAGAATCTTCAATCCCATAGGGCGGAGGCTCACGCGCACACATTAATGCCAGAGAGTCTGCAATCATCTTCTGATTTGTAGAGAAAGGATTGGACGAAATTGGACAGGTGGTTTGAAGAGGGAGCGCGGGAGGTGTTCGCAAATAGCGGGCAGATTTTTTTGGTTTTTTAGTCGGTAATGTTTTTGCGCTTTGGTTGTAGTGGTAGCATGGTGGTACCAACGGTTGGCGTGAGATAAAGTAAGAGCATTTTTTATTCAGCGTGTTACGATCCATCTGAAGATATTTTATTAAACAATGCTAAGGACGGCCGGAGGTTATAGATTGCCCATTATTATAGAAAACCTGCACACATCCCAGAATGATCCATTTGTAGATGTACATTGCGGGATTCTTTGAGTTGGCTACAAAAAAATATTTGATGGAACAGTTGCTTGTCATTAGTTGTGAACGGAAGAAGTGCCACGTGATTGAATTTTGCTGCAGTGTTTCACCGAATAAAACTAAACTAGCACAAAGGTAAGAAACTACATCAGTCAATTTTTAGCATGTGTGGTGTACAACAAGTGTTTTTTAACTAGACTATGGCGGTAAATGATAAATTCATCACTAGCTTGGAAAACATGAACATGGTTACGACGAAGCAGTCAGGCAAAATAAATTATCATTATTAATAGTGTTAAAAAGAATGAATTTCTTTGTACATTCCAGATTTGATTCCCCGATCGAAACTCCCGATGCCTGTAAAACAGAGAGGGGGTTAACCTTCCAATATCTCTATTCCTATTCATTTCTTCCACAATCTCGATTCCTTTCAAGCCATCGATTGCCTCTGCTCCTGCTTAACCCCTAATTCCTTCGGAACCATCCATTTCTACTCCTTCTCCACCTCTTTATTATTTTGATTCAGCGGTCACCACCCCCAACACATGTATGTAAACGATTACAATTACTTATTTTTAAATGTTTAACTAAAAATAAGTTGGTTTAAATTTCACATAAACAGCGACAACAAGAACATGTCTCAGAACTCCTCTCCAAGCTGACAATTACGCTTGTAACAACAACCTTGGTTATTACAATTATTGCTACTAAATACATATTACAAAAAAATTGTTTAATGATTTTCAATTTCATGCTACATGATGCTGAAGAAGAAACGGTAGGTTTTGAGATGGAGGACATAAAAAAAAGTTTACAGGCGATTATGAGTGGTATAGAGCACTGCATGCGGAAAATAGATAAGGTGAAAAGAAATTTATTAGGTAGACAAGAAGAAGTTGAAAGAAAAATGGAGGCAGCTTTAAAAAATTGTGTGTAGCTTTAAAAAATTGTGTGTAAAAAATCTAAGTGTAGAGCAGAATTGAATGAATTGTTAGCAATAAGTCGTCCTAGGGAGGGTCACATGCCTAAAGGATACGAGCTTAGGCCAATAGGCACAGAAGAGGAACTTGAAGAATTCAATACACTGCCTTAAACTGTTAAAGATTACAAAATCAAAGTGGTCCGTTGGTAACGAAGCCAGACAACACGTGCAGATATTGATAATCGGCTGAATGATACGATAGATGCCTTGTTTAATCGGGATTTTTTTGCCCAAATGAATTGGACAGGAATATCAAAAACTACAAAACAAAAAAAATAGGACTAAGTAAATTTAAGAATATTTTAGATGTGTTTATAATTGTAGGTATTAATAATAATTTAGTATTAAGTCATAGTTATTTATCTAAGTATTTGGTAGGCAAATTAAACCATTCACAAGATAGGATTAACTGTACCGATAACAGAAGAACGTCTTGTCATACCGTAAAACGAAGCAATTAGTTCAATACGTTTTTTGTTGTTTAGTTTTATTTAGTTAGGTTTAGATATTGAACTACGTTTTAGTATTAATATCATGAACTAATGAGCAATATAAGTATAGTTATACAACTAATGTTTTGAGTAAACTGTATGCTATTGTTTGTTTATTTCATATTCGTTTTACAATCCTTAAGGGTGTGTATTAATAGAATATAAACATTTTCTTGTATTTGCGATGTAGGTACCGCTACTAGCTTACATTTTATATTATTTGATAATGTTTCAATGATACTGGGATAATGAATTCGTATTTCCCTTAAAAATATATATATTTCTAGAATCAAAAGGATCCTCAAAAAAGGAACATGTGCTGCGTAATAATCTTCCACGAATTCGTGCACATTCGACATCATCAATATTTTCCACCTTTGCCGATTCAAATTTAACGATATGACAATCGTTCGTCATGAACCAACAATTTCTTGGGTTATTTTTTAGCACAAAATCGGCACACACACACAACGAAGTTGTGTTTCCTCTTTCTTTTGAAAACGGGTATTTAGTCCCAGCAGGAACATCTGGCATATCAAAATCTTCCAACTCGGAAAGCCTGTTGATAGCCTGCTCCAGATTTTTCCATCCGCATCTTATCAATCGATTCAAGTGTTGAAGTTTGTTTTCAAACGGATATGTTGAAAACGATGATAGAGGACCGAAACGATTTACTTCACTATATACGTGTTGTAAATTGTGCACGTTACTGCTTATGTAACGTACGCCGTACACAGTTTCAAAATCTTGGAAATTGTTTGTCCATAAGCTCCCAAGCAAGTGGCCACTTTTGCTGATATGCAGAAGAAGCAAATAGTGTAACGGGGCAAAAAAAAAGCTTGAAATGCTGGTACATAGAGGCATCAAGGTAATCTTTCAAAACCACGATGCTCGCATAATGTAAGAAAGCAGCATACTCTGATCCCTTCCAGTATCCTGTCCACTGGGTATGGCGCAGCTTTCGATGGACTTCAGAGGGGAGTAAAATAGTCTCCAGCGATGCCGAGATTTCAACGCATTCAGTCTGGATCCATTTTCTCTTGCCCAAAGTTCCATCGCGCCAACCAAGAAGAAGGCGCTTCATTACCCCAAGGTCAATTAAATGTAGACGGTCTCCTACGACTACATCCTCGATGATATCGAAATTTAGAACACCTAATAGAGGGGTTCGCGACAGCCGAGCGGTAGCGCCGGCTAGAAAATTGGCCCATGAGCGCCAGGGCTCACCACCTCGACGGCGTGGGTTCGAATCCCAACCGAGACCGGACCCTCCTCTGTGCGAGAGGACTGACTATCCACGTACAACAGGGAAACAAGTCTCGTAAGCCCTTAACGGGCAGGCATGACCAAGAGGTCGTTACGCCAAGACGAAGATGCAGTTTTATGAGAAATCACGTAAGTGCAACATCTTACCTATAATAAAGACCCTAGCTGGAGTATCTGCTATAATGGCCCGAACACCTATCGAGACTTGCTTATCGTTGATTTGAATTCCATTTTCAATTAGCTCTGTCACCAATGATCTTAAACATTGTTCCATACAATTTGGTTTTTTATGGCCACAGAAAATGGCCAATGTCATTACCGGAGAGTGTGGAAGCTCATTAATAGACACTAAAATGGGCCAAAATTGCAGACTACTGCTGTTGTGAAAGCGGTAATCCATCAATAGATATATGATGATGATGATGATGATGAGTCCCACCTCTTACCCCAACACAGGTTTGAGAATGGCGGAGTTATCATAAGATATTTGTTTAACCTTTAAAGCAAATCACGAAGTGGTGGGATCAAAGTGACCCTTCACGAAAAAGACCGGTCAGCTCTCTTTTCCTTGCGTACAGCGGTTAGCACAACTTCCATAAGACAGGAATCGTGGAACCGCTCTCCGGAGTGCACGGCCAAAAAATGCTCTCTCCTATTCGTGTAGCCGGTATCTCCCTTATCCAACATATGGAGGGGAGTTACCACTTTCTAGGATTGGCAAATTAAGCAAACCTTATCCGTGTAACAATTGGTCACGTCGAAAAAATCATCAATGGATGAATTCGAGGCGCCTGCCACGTGATTGCACAAGAGCGACTGATACAGTTCCTACAGAAAGATCAACTTATATTGATCTTTTATATATTGAGTGATAGTCTGCAGCATGGTACTTGTTTGTTGCTATGAAGAAAAATAAAACAATTTTTGTACACAAAAATCATTCCGCAGGATGAAATACCATGGTACCAAAATTGACCCCCAGCAATCTCAACGATCTTCGAAAAGGCGTTCCTTTTAGTTCCAAGAAGAGTTTTGGCATTTTTTGGCACCTTTACATTCGTTCGTTGAAATATTGCTAAAATCATGTCGACGGAGTATAATGGCTGATTTGTAAGCAATGCCCAGTATAGAAGTGCTTGTATGATGGATAGCCCATTGGTACGTTCAGCCTCGAGTTCTTCATCTTCATCGTCCGAAAAGCTGTCCTCGGCGATGTAATTCGCTTCTGGTTGATTATCATCCATGGACATGTTTTCGCTTGTTTGTTCACATGTAGGAACTACAGCTGAAAATTTTGAAACCACATATCGTTTTCATTAATTTTTTGCACACTTTACAACACTGAAGACACGTAGCTTATCGCACAATAAATAACATACCCACTGTGATTGGTCCTTCAATACCGTCTTGCTCAACTGCCATAAATTTTTTGGCACGCTTGTATAAAGCACCACTTTTTCGCAAATTTTTAAATTACACATTTTGTTTTATAAATGTTATTTACACAGGAATCAAAGCGAAATCAAACTGTCCACTTGCTACTTGCACTAGATTTTGATTGAACTAAACGAGGCCTGGTGGATGCTGCCACATGTTTGTTATTAATTCTTTACGAAAATGCATTAGTGTAGGTGTAAATTAAAAAATCACCGAATGATAACGCGCGGCAATCGGATGCCCGTTCGATCGGCAAGCGATCGGCATGGTAAAATAATAGACCTAGGGTTAAAACTGAAACGGGGAAAGGGTGACATGGTAGGATTTCATTCGTTCGTACCGCGCCACTATGGAGCGAAAAGAACAAATTGCCGGTATAAAATTCGGAATCAAATGTTTTGCAATTTTTTCATTGTAATATCGTGTAATACTATTATATTACACGAAATTATGATGTTTCTGGACAATCCCGCCAGGTGGCGCTACAAAAACCACATATTTTTGGACTTTTCTATGGGTGCATTATTTTTTCAAACTATGTTTTATATTAACTTAAAGATTTTTTTTAGTTGTTGTTATCCGGAAAATAATTGATATTTAAAGCATCTAACGCGGACATAACATCTCCTAACGAAAAGCTACTATCTGAATATTCTGAACTTGTACCATCATCTACTTGGTTTTGAATTGGCAAGGGTCTGTTACTATTTGAGGAGCTGTAATCTACGAACAATAGGTGGAATCGCATACGAATTTGTTTAATTTTTAACCATGGCTTAAATTAAGCGATGGTCTATTTTAGCCGCTCGAATTTGGTATCGCGTACAGTTTCAATTGACCATGGTTAAATGTTAAACCATTGGATGCAATTTTGATACAAAGCCTACTTTGCGCTTTGATTACAAACAATTTTAAAATGTTATTCTAAACGTTTTCAAACCTATTTTTAATAAAAAAACAACTTCTTTGTTTTTCTTTATTGTTTAAAATTTTCACTAGTTGTTTTCTTGGCATTGGTACATTTTCATTAACTACAAATGAAAAAATAACAACACTATATGGAAAACACAAACCTGTGAAATCTTTTACCTTGTGTAATTCGAATAAACATTGGCCATTCTACCATTTGCTTTGGTTTGTGTACAAGTGGTGGGAAATTTTACAACGGGAATTAATGCAAAATAAATCTTTTGCCACTTATTCATGCCACAGAAAATATTCTAGTGGTTTTCCATATCGTAGAAAATTATATCGACTGATTCGTATCGAAGCAAGGCATTTGGCTCAACTGGAAACTGCATTCAAATTATAAGAAAATGCTATAATATCTAACGTACATATCTCTCAATTTTCCGTTTCCTCTTTTTTTTAGAAAAATTAGATGGAACACGCCATTTTTTGCCTTCGTTCATACAACCGGATATGGTTCGGTTAGCTGAAGACTGGGAATACCCAATTTGGTTTAGCCCCATAATCCAACCAACTCTGTTTAGAAAAAAAAAACTCACGTGCTTTCGATTAGCTAATAAATATGAAAAAGATGCACGTTGACTAGTCCTATCCATAGTAACTTAGGTGTTAAATTGCCGAATGTTCTTTAAACACTCGTTTGCCCATCGGCGACATAACCGGTATTTATTTGTGCTTTTATTTTTTTATCAAACCTTTTTCATCCATTCCAATGTTAAAAATGTATATTATTGTGCCTATTTCCACAAAAATATCGACTTCCCTATTGATATTTTACAGTAAAATATCTTGCGCGGAAGATTTGTTTATTAAACAACTACCCCAGACACATCATATAATAAACCATCGTCAGCGCTGAAGTCAGAGCGTATGCGATGCCAGAAACCATGGTTTATTATACTGCTCGAAACTTTTACCCGCAGAACCCTAGGGTGCGTGACAATCGTTTGTTTAGTTTTAAACCATGGTTTAATTTGACACAAATGAATGACAAATGAACGCGGTTCATCCAAAATGAACGCTAGACGGCAGATTAAACCATGGTTAAATAAACAAATCCGTATGCGATTCCACCTAATGTTTTTACTGCGTCTGGGTATGGGATTTGTTTTTTATTTTTACGATATATTTTATTTTCAACGATTGAGCCAGAGATATTGTTGAAATGTATGGATCGGATGATTATAATGCTCCCATAAAAATGTCTGTAATATTTCTCGTTACATTTTACGGGAGTGTTCTCTTCTATCCCTTCTGTATATTTTATATCTACCTTCTGCTGCTTCCTCTCCTTAGGGCTGGCTCCTAGGCTCCTTGGTGCTGGGGCATTTAAAATTATGTCACCTACATGCGCAAGAACTTTATGGACAGTAGAAGGCATTTTGTACCAATTGTATTGTTTTTGGATTTAAAGGCTGTGAACATTTGATGGCTATTAAAATATTTTGAAACCTTTCTATAAGTTCTGTTTCTATTTGCAAAATATCGTTCAATTTTTGAAAAAGCTCGACGACAAACATTTCCCGTCGTACTTTTTCTACCCATTTGCCTTGGCTAATCTAATTTAACACCAAATTTTTGTAAATCTTTTCCAATACAATTTTTTTCGATAATTGTACTCGTTTTTATAATTTTTAGTAATCTTTCATTTTTTAAATTCAAATCTGTACGAAATGTGAAGCAAACATTCAAAAAACCTCATCCAACAGTGCAGTGGAGATATTCCATAAGATAAATTCTCCGGATTTGGAATACGAGGGCTGACAATAAAGTAAGGTCTCATTTGTGAACATTAGTGCGCCCGGAATTGAACTCGCGGCTCCACTTACGCACGTTTTTTATGTCGATACCCTTTTCCCCGTAAACTTTAACTAGTTGACGATGGAGTTCAATAGGTGTCACCTTTTTCGCACTCAAAAATCGTACGAGACATTATTATTACAGAACGCAATTCGCACTTGGACGCTGACGCGAGGGGTACCTCCATCGTTGACGGCTGCTCAGCCAAGACTGAGCGCTCGGGGAAGCCTCACCCAGCAGCAAAGTGGTAGTGGGGGAACCAAGGACCACGGCGGTGTTGCCAGATTTCGCCTAGCGCGTGATCCGGCGAAGTTGCAGCGTTGGAGACCTTACTTTATTGTCAGCCCTCGTACAATGTTGTATCGTTGGAATTCGGTTATCTGGATTTTGTACTGGATAATACATTGTTAGATCGCGCACGCTCGCGATTCTTTCTACAATGTTTTATCGTTGGAATTTGGTTATGCTGAATTTTGTTCTCGTTACAACATGTTAGATCGAGCCCGCACGCGATCGTTCGTTCTACAATGTTGGAATTTGTTTATGTGAAATTTGTTTCGCGTACGCATACGTGTGGCGTCTCGACTTTGTAGCCTTAAGCGATCTCGCTTTCCCTGCCTTTTGCTCCCACGCTTTGAGCAAACCATGTTTTGATTTAATCATTAATATTTGTCGCGCCATACGTTTAGCGCTGTCGTATGCTTACACATCTCGTTCCCGATGAATCGTATCCGGCAAGTCATGTGTATTTTGGTCCACGATTGTACTTGGTACCGAAAGTAACAATCATTTCCTTTACCGTAATCTACATGAGAGTTTGCATTGGTGCAACGACAGCGATAATCGCTGTTTCTATGATTGTGCGTTTATTCTAATTTTTACTCGTGGTTTTTTTTTTTTTTTTATGTGGCACGACATCCCCTAGTGGGACAAGGCCTCTCTCCGAAGAGAGTTTGTGTGACCGAAAGACGGTATATTATAGATCGGTGGTCAGCCGTTCGTAATACCGGAGGGTGCCAGACTCGAGATTCGATCCCACACCTGTGGTGTGGTGTTTCCTCGCGCTACCGCTGCGCCATGGGCACCCCCAAACTCGTGGTTGTTCTGTGTTAAACCAACAACCTTTTCTGGCCAATCCAAGCATTTTATGGCCATCTTTGTTGGCTATTTGTTCCTTCCTTTACTTTCATTTTCTTGTCTGTGTACAAATTTTATATTTTGACATGCCAATTTGAGTACCAATTTTCTAACTCGAATGAGACCTATCGTCCGTCCGTAACACTATAGCTATCCTATATCCTATCTTATAGCTATCCACTATTAACTATTATTTACAAAACTATAAACTAAATTAAGAAAGGCAAAACATGATATTAACGAATAGCAACTTACTTACTTTAAAAAAAAATCAGGAAAGGATAATTAACAGTCTTCAAGGAATTCATAGATCTTATTCTTAACCAATTCAAATTTTACTTTATCGCACTGCCTCAATCTTTTTGAAATTTGTTTAATAGCTTCTGATTGAGGAGTTTTTTTTGTCAGTGCGCATAACTCAAAAGTTTTACTAGCTAAGGCGTTAGTTATGTTTTCTTCATCATTTTGGGCTAGTGTGTCCGCAACGAACTGTCCGATGCCCTCGTAGCTGTTTCTGTTGTTTACAATAGACACTATATTCCCGATTGATGCTTCCAATGATTCCAAGGAATCGAGCACTCGCGCATCTTGATGCGTTCTTTTGCGCTTCGAAGGCCCTGGTGTCCCGTTAGAGTTAGTGGTACAAAGAGTTGACTGAGGTGGATGTTGCTCAAATTCATCGTCTTCCACCTCCTCTACCACAATCTCAACTTCTGCACGTTGTTCCGTGTCATGCGCATCCTAAAATAAAAAAAAACATATTTTATATATTACGTGAATCAATTTTGTACGACACTGTACAACACACATTTATCATTTTTATGTTTTTTAGCTTCCAAACAGCACATCTGAATGGCTCCAAATATCATCGGAATTTGAAAGACAATGGAACTTCCCCCATGTAATTGGTGCAATCGACGGGAAGCACGTGGTCTTAAAGGCACCAAAAAATTCTGGATCTGAGTTTTTTAACTACAAGGGGACTCATACGAGGGCTGACAATAAAGAAAGGTCTCAATTTTTTTTTTCATAGAAAATGACATTTATTTACAAAAAGCGATACACCGTTGGAAAGGCCAAGGTCTTGGCTACTTTTCTACATAATCGCCATTTTTTTTCCAAAACCTTGCGCATCCGCACGATGAACTTGTCTATGCCGGCAGAATACCACTCTCCGTCCGCCTCGCGCAGTCAGGTGTTGACCTCTTTCTGAGCCTCCACGTCACTTTCAAACTTCTTCCCTCCGAGATATTTTTTCAGGGCTAGGATATGACGGATTGTTTCGCTGCTACACACTCCTCCAAGCTTCTCTTCCAAGTCCCTAATTGTCGCACGGCGGTTTTTGAGCATTTCTGCCTCCACTGCTTGAACAATCGCATCCGAGACCGACGGTCGGCCACTTCTCTCCTCGTCGTGAACATTAGTGCGCCCGGAATTGAACTCGCGGCTCCACTTACGCACGTTTTTTATGTCCATACACTTTTCCCGGTAAACTTCAACTAGTTGACGATGGATTTCAATAGGTGTCACCTTTTTTGCACTCAAAAAACGTATTACAGAACGCAATTCGCACTTGGACGCTGACGCGGATTCGGTATCGTGCACTCGAGCTGATCGGTTGTGTTTTTGGTGCGCTCCACAACGAGTAGAGATTTACCGTTAACCGTGACAGCTGAAAAAATCGGTGCGTGGGTGATCGGACAGGTGCGGTGATTGTGTGATCGAAGGTGCACCGAGTTGATAACGGTACTTGGGGCAAAGTGTGTGGTGATTGCGGGATCGAAGGTGCACCGAGTTTATAACGGTACTTGGGACACAGGTTGTAGGTGGATCGCATGGGAAAGGGGCGGTGAAAAGAACGAGCCGACATTCTAACGACGGCGTTCTACTAATAAAACTGTGGGCGACTAGGAGAGATCATGCCGCCAAAAAAAGCGAATGCTGCCGGTACCGGAGAGGGATCCACCTCGGGGAAGCGCACCACCAGGGTGTCTGCTCGAACACCGGAGGGGACCTCTGAGGTGGAGTCAAGCAGCTCAGACTCGGACTCCGATAGCCACAATCGAACTGTCGTGGCAAACGGGTCCCCGGCGGCAGTTAAAAAGGCCATTACACTGGCAAAGAAAAAGTGCCGTGATAATGCCAGCGTGAAAGAGCTGAAAGAAGTAATCAAGAAGCTCTTGGAGGTGATCGAGCGGGCACAGGGTACCATCGAAGAGTTGAAGGAGGAACGGGCCGATCACGCGAGGGTGATGGAGCAACTGCGGGCCATGAGGGAGCTAAATGAGAAGAGGGTTCAGCGCTTCTTGGAATCCCAGACCCGACTAATTGAACGCGTTGAACAGGTGGAGAGAGGGCTGGAGAAGGCTACACCGGCAACGAAGGGGAAGAACGCGCAGGAGAGAGAGACGACTGAGCAACCGGCGAAGGAGGAGGCTTGGATCGTGGCAGGGAAAGGTGGTAAGCCGAAAAGTATCAAACCAAAAAAGTTGGAGGTTTCGGAAAAGAAATCCGGAGGCAAAGAGAGCGAGAAGCCACGAAAGAAGCGCCCTACCAACCCTGCGCTTCTTATCAAAGCGGGCACGCGCGAGGAGCTGACTAAGGTGCTCTCCGATGCGCGACAAAGTGAGAATTTCGAGGCGGCGATCTTCCCCTTTGTCAAATCGTTGCGGAAGTCCCACAAACAAGATGCAATGGTGCTGGAACTGAAAGAATCCACGGAAGCGGTGGAGGAAGTAGCGGAGGCTCTTAGAAGTATTGTCTCTAAAACAACGGCAATTCGCACCTTGGTGCCGATGCGGGAGGTCGCATGCCGTGGTATCGATGCGTCGGTAACCAGGGAGGAGATAGTCGTAGCACTCGAAACGGCAACCAAACTGCGCCTCACGACTCAAGGGGTATACGTCAATACAGCGCGCGACGGATCACTGAATGCGTTCTTCAGGGTGCCGGTATCGAAGGTAGAGGATCTGAAGGCACTTTCAATCAGGATTGGCTGGACGGTGTGCAATCTGGTTGTATCGGAGCGACGGATCCGATGTGCCCGTTGCGGCCAGCTGGACCATGTGGCCGCCCGGTGTCAAGGTGAGGATCGCACGAAGCAGTGCTTCCGCTGCGGAGAAGACCGCCACATGGGAACACCATGCCGTCAACAGGTGGGAGACACTACAGGAGGAAAGTCCAACACCACAGTATGCAAGTAATCCAACAGAATCTCCGGGGTAGCAGTACCGCCCAGGACCTGTTAGTCCTGACAACACGAGAGGAGCAGTGTGATGTGGCATTATTGTCAGAAGTGTATCGGGTCCCGACAAACAACGGGAACTGGGCGGCGGATAGAAGCGACACAGTTGCAATAGTAGTATCGGGTAGGTACCCAATACAGAAGGTTATCCCTGTTAGTTGCGAAGGAGTGGCCATAGTGGAGATCAACAGCATCACGTTCGTCTGCTGCTATGCTCCACCACGCCGTAGCATCGAGGAATTTCGTGTCATGATGGACGTCATCCAAGCAGCGGTGCATGGAACGGAGAAGTTGGTACTTGCCGGGGACTTCAACGCATGGGCGACCAACTGGGGAAGCAGAAGGAAAAACCAACGGGGCGAAGATCTGCTGGAGACCGCGCGGGAATTAGGCATGTCGTTGTTCAATGTCGGTGATACCCCAACCTTCACCGGGATAGGGGGCGTAGGCCCAACGTCTATAGTCGATGTGACGTTCGCCAGCCCAACCATATGCGGGCATGCCAACTAGAGAGTTGATGAAAGGTTCAATGCTAGCGACCATAATGCTCTCCGGTATTTTATTGGAACGCCGCAGCAGGATCAGACTCGTCGAACGAACGAGAAGTGGTTTAATGGTAAGCGTTGGAATATTGCACGCTTCGACAAGCCGTTGTTTGTTGAAGGGCTAAGGTGGTCTGAGTTACTGCAGGAGAACCCAAACGCCAGCACGATGGGGACACTGGTGACGCAGGCGTGTGATGCAACAATGCCGCGCAAACGTTCACGCTCTCGAAGAAGACCGGTGCACTGGCACACTGAGGAAATTGTGGAACTCCGTCATAGCTGCCACAGGACTCGCAGATGGATGAAACGAGCGAGAGACCAAGCAGTGAGGCAGCAGCGATTGATAGTACACAGGGCAGCAAAAAAGGCGCTCTCGAAGGCGATCAGGAAGAGTAAGCGACGGTGCCTGCAGGAGCTAGCGAATCAGGCAGAGGACGACATCTGGGGGCAAAGCTATCGAATAGTCATGTCTCGCCTGAGGGGCAGTCAAATTCCACAGGAACGCTGTCCGGAGAAGCTGCGGTTAATCGTCGATCATCTATTTCCACAGCACGAGGAGGTGGGATGGCAGAGGTCGAACTCGGACCAAGCAACAATGCGACCGGTGACAGAGGAAGAGCTGCTAGCCATTGTCTCGGCGATGCCAAAGAACAAGGCGCCGGGCCCTGATGGTATACCGAACATAGCTGTCGTGGCCGCCGTCCTCGAAATGCCGGAAGTATTTCGAACAATGTATCAGCACTACCTAGAGGAAGGCACGTTCCCTGGAGAATGGAAAAGTCAACGGTTGGTACTGCTACCAAAGGGAGGCAAGAGACCGGACGACCCCTCTGCGTACCGTCCCCTATGTATGTTGAATACGTTAGGGAAAGTCTTCGAGATCGTTAACCGCCTGACAGACCATCTGGAGCTGACTGGTCGGTTTTCGTCAGTCCAGTATGGCTTCAGAAAAGGGAGATCAACGACTCAGGCGAACCAACTAGTAGTACATTAGTGCAAGGAAGCGTACGCCATTGGCAGAACTCACCCGGACCGTAATAGAGTTTGCCTGATTGTGGCACTTGATGTCCGAAATGCATTTAATTCGGCGCGATGGGACCGGATTGGAGAGAGCCTACGCAGCATGGAGGTACCACGCTATTTGTATGAAGTCTTACGTGACTACTTCCAAGATCGGCTTCTTGAATATCACACTGAGCATGCCAAGGTTGTACGGCGAATCACCGCAGGAGTCCCGCAGGGATCTATTTTGGGACCAACTTTATGGAACGCAATGTACGACGACCTGTTAAGATTGACGCTGCCGGCGAATGTGAAAATGGTGGCATTCGCTGACGACGTCGTTCTGACAGTAGCAGCGCCAACAAAACAAGCTGCAGGAGTCGTAGCTGAGGATGCCGTAAACATAGTTCACCAATGGATGAACTCAAGATCATTAGAGCTCGCGCAGCAGAAAACGGAGATGCTGGCGGTAAGCAGTCTTTGAGATAGGCATGCACCTGTATTTGTCACCCTCGATGGGGCCAACAAACGCTCGGCACGAACACTCAAGTACCTAGGAGTGGCGTTGCACGACAGGCTTTCTTGGCGCCCGCATGTCGATTCGACGGGCCTTTGCTGCTACATACTCAACGATGCAGTTACTGGACTGATGCGTAATCACAGTGGGCCACGAAGCACAAAACGGAAGCTTGTCGCCAACGTGGCAAACGCTGTGATGAGATACGCAGCACCAGTGTTTGCGGAGGAAGTGGCGGATCGGCAATACCTTCGACGGAACTTCGGACGAGTTCAGCGCCTGGCAGCGATACGTATTGCCAGCGCATTCAGGACGGTGAGGTATGAGGTGGCATGCGTTGTTGCAGGAGTTATACCCATCGCCTTGTTAATCGACGAGGACCTTCGGTGCAGCAAGCGTAGGCAGAGAGAAGAGACAACAGCTGCGGCGATCCGGAAGGAGGAGCGGATCACCACTATGCGGTTGCTCTAGGCTAAATGGACGGAACTGGGACAGTGCCAAAGTGCCAGCCGGTACGTGAGGTGGACGTATCTCCTCATTCCACAACTTGAGCCCTGGTACAACCGTAGCCATGGGGAGATCGACTTCAGCCTGACCCAAGTGCTGACCGGTCATGGTTTTTTCCGGGAGTATCTCCACTTGAAGGAGCTTCGACCGACCCCGTGGTGCCACTCCTGCTATCGGCGACGAGGCACTACGAGGCATGCATTGTTCCAATGCCGAATGTTTCACGCCACACGCAACCGGTATGTGAGGGATGGCCGAGGCCTAGTGCTCGCACCGGAGGACCTGGTGCCGGCGATGTTGCGGGACAGCGAGACATGGGCCGGCATCAAGATCGCGGCGGGGGAGATCACCGGGGAGCTTAGTCGCTCATGGAAACGCGAGCAGGAAGTCGCTGCGCGTGAAGAAGCTGCAGAGAGGGCAGTAGGCCGCGGATCCAGAGCGGGGTAGGTTGTAGGCTGCAAAAAGTCGCTGGAGCGCATATTACGGGGCATGAGCATAACACCATGCACCCAATAGTCTGTCGTTAAACAAATATGCTGGGTGAAGGCTATAATCACCAGAGTGCAGGCACAATCAGGTCGAACTGACTTTGGGCAATCCCCCTCGTCCTGTAGTAATGCCATCCGGTTAGATCCAGGCGAGGAATCAGGGGCCAATAGACGTCGGGGGTTTTGGCCGTCAAAAATCCAGCACTAACCGTGGACCCTTGACAGGCGGGGACCGCTTGTCTATCGAAGATTTCCTCCTCATCAAAAAAAAAAAAAAAAAAACTTGGACGCTGACGCGAGGGGTACCTCCATCGTTGACGGCTGCTCAGCCAAGACTGAGCGGTCTTCTGGTCGTGACAAAAGTTCTTCTCGTCAGAGAAGAACCACAACGTGCCTGGCTGCGCCGGGTGCTTCAGCCAGCTCAGCAAGCGCTTAGCGTTGGCAAGCCGCTTTTCGCGCGTTTTTGCTGTTATGAGCTGTCCCCTACGTCGCTTGGCCACTCCAACGTCTCGCGCCAGGGCCCGGATGCCGACGCCGGGATCGGCCGTCGCCCGCTGCTGGAACGCGTCGGTCCGCACACAATCCGACCGCCTGCTATGCTGTTTGCGAACAATAACACTATCCACGTCTTCATCACACTCCTCGAGCTGTACGCGTATTGTTTTTACGGTGTTCGGCGAACACATCGCCGCCTTCCGAATTTCGGCATTCGTATGGCCGGCACGAACCATCATAACACACGTTACGCGCTTGTACAATTCGGACGGGTTCCACATATTTACAGAGCTAGACATTTTTTACACTTGTTCGCACAACTTCCCGCTAGGCGGGTTCGCATGCAAGTTGTATGCACTTGTTTCACCCAGGCCTCGGGCCAGCGAAAACGGAGGACGTTTTTATATGGGAGCTTGTATGAAATAGAACGAAATAGGACGTTCGAGCAGCCGAATAAACAAGAAAATGGAGATGTGTGCGTGCATCCAATGGCCTAGAAATTGTAGTTGTGTGAGTGTGGTCGGAGGTGTTTACTTGTGTTGGTGATACCTACCCATGTATGTTTAATGCTATCGATTTTCTTTCGAATTGAAAGGCAACCTCTGGTTCGTAACTGAAACACTTTAAGCGCACAGCGCAAATCGCACTGCTTTCCGTTATGCCGGCGATTTGTGGAAACGTCGGCCTACCTAACGGGTTCTGTCGGGCCGAGCAGACCAACGCCGGCATACGCGAAAGAATGCTCTCGGCCCCACGAGACCGACGTAGCGCTTAACGTGTTAACACAATAATAACCTTACTTAAAAATGGGACCGCTTTTACACTAAGTATGAATAGTTTTTACTACATTTTTTATCTTACCAATTTCAATGTCTGTTGTCGCTGAATCCTCCTGAACATTCGCTGAACCCTTCTACTCCAACAATTCTGATTCCACTTCCACTCTAACTCATCCAGAAAGCGAAGACATTGGCGACATTTTGTTGATCACTATGCCATTCCTCAACACTTGCGCGTAGATCACCTAAAATATAGAGTTGTCGTTAGTGCGACTTGCTCTTGACTGAAATATGCGCGCCTACCTGACTTGTCAAATTTCCGCCGAATCGTCGAGAAATTCTCGCATCAACACAAGTAAAACACACGAGTGTACAGATACGGGTCACCATGTTTCACACAAAATGTTGGATCGAAGCGGTACGTTCATAACACAGAAGAGGAAGATAGCAAAAAATAGCCAGGGCGTGTAAGGGAGAAATCATGCACCGAGTCTTGTACACAACATCCAAAGTATAGGTCAGGGGTGGTTGCGGATCGAGGAAAGTACTCGAAATCGCCTAGCGGGTTCCCACTAGTCAATTTAGCCGTTACCATACAAGTTTTCCCACCCCCGATCCCTCTTGGCCAATACTTCGGCCTTTGCACACGACATGTCGAGTATGCCATCTCTTTTTAGCGTGCAGCTCGTCATCGTCTGTCCCGCTCATCTGTATAAATCAACGTTCTGTTGGATCCAACCCGGGTGGTATAAACGTAACTTCCCGTATTTGGACACAGCGATTCAAAAATGTGTCTGTGTTAGTGGAACCGTGCGTGGAAAGAAAGTCAGTGAGCAAATGACAAGTTCGAGAAGCCGGATCAGTATCACAACAAGAAGTGAGTTGAACACACGCGAACGCAAATCTAATCGTGGTAATTGTTTTAGTTTCTCCTGGTCTTTAATTTCTTTTAGTGATTCCAGAACATCTTCAGTTCGATGGAGACACTCAACTGTAAAAAGTAAGGAAAGCAGCATCTCAGGAAGCCGACAAAGCGACCGGGGAAACTACATTCGAGGTAGCAAAGTCGAAGTCGGAAGTTCCGACGCAATCGGTGTCGCCAATCCTAGAAGAATCCTAATAAAAGAGTATTATACGTGAGTATTTGTGAAAAAATGTGTAAAAGTGCTATTTGTGTCTGACATTTTTTTTGCGGCTTCAACCGAAAGTAATCATTTATCACTACTACATACATAAATTCCATGGTTCGCACCAACACATACATAGATTCTGTACGTTCTCACTTACACACGCTCATAAGCCCGTGGCTCAAACTCCTGACTTTTCCTAACTTCTCCTAAATTTTGTATGGCCGAAATCGAGGTGACACCAAATTAGGAGTTTGCATGCAAGTTTTTGCCTAGTGGGTTTTAGCAATCGAATGACATATCAATCATTTCGATACGTCAACTCAACCCTGAGATATAAACCCAAAGGCCAGGTGTCAAATTTAGCCCGCACACCCTGTACATGTCCGTCTTTCCGTCCTCAACGTTGAGTCAAAAACAGACGAAGATCGTCGTCTCCCGTCAACAAGGTGTTAAAATTTTAATAATAATAGACTATTTATTACGTCTGTTATATTTGATTAGTTGAAAAACGCGAAATTTGTAAATTTCTGACACAACAACACATTCTATTACTTTTCATCGCGAACAAAAAAAAACGCCAAGAAGTAGATACTACAAATAAATTTAACGGCTGTTTCAATAACTCTTCAGACAATCGACATTGTTGGTACTGTCAATTCAGAAATGTCATCACATTATTGCAATGAAACTTTCGTTGCTCAACCACCAAGTTTGGATCATTGAAATATTGCAATGAAATGAAATTACAGGTGAACGTCGATTATCCGGGGGTGTCGGGACCGGAAGGTCCCCGGATAATCGAATTCCACGGATAATCGAACATATACGTAAAATACGTTAATACCTGGTTTGAGTCTCGGCTAGTTCACTTTTAACCAGTTCCAGTTAGTTGATTAATCATAAAAAATGTTTGAATTATTTTTCTATGGTAATTTTTATTGCTATTTTGATCCGACAAATTTTATTTGACACATTATTGCTAAAACATTTTGTGAACAAACCTGATATTCATGGAAATATTTCAACCCGGTTGTGCAGTTGTCAGTTGCACGACACCCGGATAATCCGCCCCCCGGTTAATCCGGCCCCGGATAATCGACGTCCGACTGTATTTCATGTTTCCAGCTCGATACACGAAAGCAATGAAATAAGCTGTCAAATTTTATTTCATTGCAGTGAAATATAGCATCCGTCTATCCGCAGCTTTCGAGTCGATGAAAGTTCCATCGATTTTTTTCCAAGTGCAACTGTCAAAGTGGTGTGAATCGACTGTTGCATTTTGTAGACAATGAAAAATTTGTGAATAGTTCGGTGTGTGTTTTTACTCCAATTTAAAGCGAAAAGATACCTTCGCATTATGAAAACGCCATATTTTACTTCAAGTGTATCTTATGTATCGGAATTTACTATGGGAACTTCCATGAGGTTTCTTCGATTGAACTTTTTGGCTCTTTCCGTAGCACTCGACTTACAGATAAAAATTTGTCGAATTCGAGATCCCGTTCGAGAACCGTAATGCAATTTTTCCTAAATTCTTCGACAGATTGCAGTCTGTTCCCGAGTTACTCGGTTTTTGCGTTCCACAGAAATCCGCGTAACTCGAATATCCGCGTAAGTCGAATATCGGATGACATCTACTATATATTTAGGGATAAAAACTATTTGTAAATAAAAAATATCGTTATTTTTACATTTTTTAAATCCATTTGTATTTTGTTCACAATTCAAAACAAACATAAAATTCCAACAATGAAAAACTGAATATCTCATCGTAAGTCTTATTCTTAGTACGGTATAACAACATGATTTCGCAGCCTGATTTTCAGATGAATGCATCATCTAACTAAACTTAGTTTTTATAGTTTACATTGCACTGAAAAAACTATCAATTTTTGATTGTTTGGTGGCACTTTTCTTTTCATTCAATATTTGTTGGTAAATTTCCATTTCTTCTCTAATTTGGCCACTAACTTTCGCAAATCTTTCTTCGTCTTCATCCATCGCTTCAATTCCTGCCAACGCGATTTCCAAATGATTGAAAGCTTCGGTCAGTCCCTTAACCGTAAATTTTTTATCGCTTTCTTCCTCAATTTCGTCGTCATCTACATATTCTTCAAGCATTTCTAACGTCTGAAGCTTTCTATTTCTATTTCCTAATGATGGTTAATGAGAGGCATTCATTCACATCGTCATCTATTGGATTAGATATGCTATCATCTGTTGATTGCTCATCACAAAAAAAGCTAGAGCCACAAACACATCACAAAAAAAGATGTTTGAATGTTGTCGAAGATTGACGAAAAGATTGACATCGTCTGGAAGGGCCTATATGTCACTGCCTCTTGCACCATTAGAGACTTGTTAGAATAGAAATGAACTGGCCAGTAGAAGCTTTCAATCAGAACCCTACAACTGACTATCCGTTCTGGAAGTAGAAACGTGTGATAAGAACCAGGGAAAATATGAATGATAGCAAAGCTTAAAAAAACAAAAAAAATGTTAGAGCCACGCTACACGAGCCGCAAACTCAAAAACTTTGCGGCGCAAAGAGGGGAACAGCCGAAAAGTTTACGTCAGAAACTTTTCAGCTCCGTGAGCTGAAAACTGCACCCGCAAAGTTTTTGGCAGCTCAAATGCGCCAGAAGAAGAAGATGAAGAAGAAATAAATGTAAACATAACAAATCTCAAAAACAAAATAAACGAACATATGGTGACAAATTTACGTGTTTATTTTGCAGCTACAGTAAGTTTAAAATATTTTATCCTACCGCTATTTTATGTAACTTGAGAACCTCAAAATCTTTTTTCTTCATGCGAAGAAAGTTAATTATAGTTTCATTTGCTTGCTCTGCTACAGTATTGTCCAGCAAACGGTTGCCATCTTCTTGCCGCCGGCAAAAATTGGACGCATCCACTACCTACGCACAATACGCCTGTTGCGTTGCCTGTTGCGTTGTTGCAAGTTTTGGGTACTCAACTCGATGATCCGCGATAGGGTAGCCACACTTCACTCATCAACAGATTATCCATCTTTTACTTTTTGTGTGAATTGAAACAAGATCTTGTTTGCTTTGAAGGAAGATTTTTGAGTTAACTGAAATATCAAAAACAAAAATAGCAGAGAATGACGCATGCATTGACTGTCAGGAACGTACCGCAAAACGCGGCTACACGAACCGCAAAGATTTTGATGTAAACTTATACGGTTTTTGAGTTTGCGGCTCGTGTAGCAGGCCGGTTATAGCTAGCAATACGGCACGTCATGCGTGGATAGATAAGCTAATAGTAGCTACTCGGCGAAGGGCAGGTTTGTAGGTTAAAGAGGAGATTTTTAGTACTATTAACAGTCCTGTGGATATGTTATGGGGGGTGCCGAGCGGTAGCACCGGTTAGAAAATCGGCCCACGAGCGCCGGGGCTCACTACCTCGATGGCGTGTGTTCGAATCCCAACTGAGACCGGATCCTCCCCTGTACGAGAGGACTGACTATCCACGAACACATAGGGTAAAAAGTCTCGTAAGGGGGCCTGGTCACAGTTTTCTGCCCCAAAAAATACTTCTCTGTGGCAAGAATCAAACTCGTTTGATTTTTAGTACAGAAAACGCAAGGTCTTTTGCTTCATCGGTGACAGCCTCTATCTCTCCCATGGGAAAAAACGCAAAACTTCTCGGAACTCCAGCTTCCGCCTTGTTTTCTGAAGAGTACCAGCATCCGCTCCTAACCTCATTGCTGCATTATGAAATTGGATAATAAAATTATCCTTAACTGTTACTGTCATACCTCGTACATGTATGGCAGCATACTTTGCTTTGTATGGTGATCTCATCATCATCATCATACGGAATTCATCCAACTTTGATAGTCGGTTAATGGCTTGTTCTAAGTTTTTCCATTCTGTTCGAAGTAATCGCTTCAGTTGCTGCAGCTGGTTTTCGAAGGGATAGGTAGAAATTGTTGTTAAGGGTCCAAATCTCTGTACTTCTGTGAACACATGCTGGAGGTTGTGCACATTGCTGCTCATGTAACGCTCTCCGTAAATAATTGAGAAGTCGTAAACAAATGTATCTAGCATTTGACTCACGTGGACCCATTCGTCCTGTCACGGCACAAAACAAAAGCAAAAAATGGTTGTGGGCACCACAGGGAGGATGGTATTTCTGCACTACAATGCTAACATAGTGTATAAATGCAGTATATTCAGACCCTTTCCAAAAGTGGGCGTACTTGATGGGTCGAATCTTGCGATGGATCAGTTCGCTTAGGAACGTTTAAGCCAGGAAACACAATAGTGCGACCTTCCTTGCTGTATTCACCCCGGACTGTACACTTGACCTGTATGACCTGTTACACCTGTAACAACAAACAAAAGTAAAGGTCAAAATATCTGCAACTATTGCACGCAGTTTTATCGAAATATGTCTCCAATGGACAGACAGGATATTCACTTCATTGACCATGGGTCGGTGGTACTCCTCAATATTTTCGGATTTTTGATATCTACAATATATGGCCGCTGTCATAGCTGGTGTATCGGGCAGTTCATGGATGTTCCATGATTCCATGATACCCTACCGACATGGTCAGGCTTAGCTGCGGGCAAGGAGGAGCGGTGCTAACATTTAAATGAAAATTGATATGTTAATATTTTTTTATAATTACGAGGGCTGACAATAAAGTAAGGTCTCCAATTTTTTTTTTCATAGAAAATGACATTTATTTACAAAAAGCGATACACCGTTGGAAAGGCCAAGGTCTTGGCTACTTTTATAGATAATCGCCATTTTTTCCAACACCTTGCGCATCCGCACGATGAACTTGTCTATGCCGGCAGAATACCACTCTCCGTCCACCTCGCGCAGCCAGGTGTTGACCTCTTTCTGAACCTCCGCGTCACTTTCAAACTTCTTCCCTCCGAGATGTTTTTCAGGGCGGGTAACATGTGGTAGTCACTTGGGGCCACGTCGGGACTATAGGGAGGGTGATTGATGATGTCCCAGCCAAATTTCTTGAGTAGGTCAAGGGTAACGTTGGCTGTGTGGAACAATCGCATCCGAGACCGACGGTCGGCCAATTCTCTCCTCGTCGTGAACATTAGTGCGCCCGGAATTGAACTCGCGGCTCCACTTACGCACGTTTTTTATGTCCATACACTTTTCCCCGTAAACTTCAACTAGTTGACGATGGATTTCAATAGGTGTCATCTTTTTCGCACTCAAAAAAACGTATTACAGAACGCAATTCGCACTTGGACGCTGACGCGAGGGGTACCTCCATCGTTGACAGCTGCTCAGCCAAGACTGAGCGGTCGGGGAAGCCTCACCCAGCAGCAAAGTGGTAGTGGGGGAACCAAGGAACACGGCGGTGTTGCCAGATTTCGCCTAGTGATATCCGGCGAAGTTGCAGCGTTGGAGACCTTACTTTATTGTCAGCCCTCATATATACATATATATATATACAAACAACGGTGACTTTTGTATATTAGATAAACAACACTGGGCCAAGAACACTTCCTTGTGGAACCCCAAGGGTGATTGTGGAACCCCAAGGGTGGTGGTGAAAAGGACAACCTTGTGTTAGCAAGCTGATAGTTCCAGTTTATACGGTTACCAGAAGATTCTACCCTCATTGGCCACAACTTTACTGAGAACATCATAATAGGCTCACCTTAACGGACTTACGGGGGTGGATTAACATGTTACACGAAGCGTGTTTGCTAAAAGCAGTCTCTCATTCAAGAACAGTTTGATAAAATCTGCGATTCGGAAACGTGCTTGAAGACGAAGAGGACCTATTCAGTGCTGGTGGTAGTGTCGTTGATCGACGACGCTTCTTATAGATAGCTTCGTTGAAGCTGATGGTTATACGCTGTACGGCAATCTTTGATGCTTCGGGTGATTTACGCGTACAGATCGATCGTGGGGATGGGTTTTAGTGTTATTTAAAATACCTGTAGGTTTCAACCATCGAAAATTATTGTTTAGTTTCATCAAAGGCGACATTTCCAATTGATAATCGTCACTTTTAAAATGAACCGAGCAAACAGCACTAGATTTAGATGGAATCAAATTCTCTTCTCGACCACAAAATTGAAACCATTTACGACTCATTTCATCTTTTACCGGAAATTGATGGAATATAACATCGACCCCACGTTTTCTTACATTCCATGCGTTATTCTGGCAAAAAGTAGCTGAACAAGAGAAATATGGCATTTTTCACACTTTTGGAAACAACTTTGGAAACAACAACAACCAGCAATTTGAAAACATAAACAAAACTTAGAGCGATTGTCCAATGTTTCCTTTATTTTTCCAAACAAAATCAAGGCGATTTGTTCGGGATGAACCCACCTGGATAGTAATCACTATGGACAGAAATACAATGCAAGGAAGAAAAATAAGAACCTAAACAAGATTGAAATTTGCACGAAATGTACTTTAATCCCGCTTGACAGTATGTAATTACACGAACACAAGCAGGAGCTAAGTGCTAGATTTCTTTTTTCCGTGCTAGATTTCTTTTCCAACAATGCCTTTATCAATTGCGTCTTTTCCTTTTCTGTTTGAACCAAATCCTCTATCAATGCGTTGTTTTTCTTTTTTTTTCATTGCGGTACTTCAAAAGAAAGTTCGTTTGCTTTATCCAAAAATTCTACGTCTTCATATTCCTCTCCTTCATCTAGGCACGGTGTTTCCAAATCCCCGGCGGCAAAACCAGCATGCTTTCTCGTTCTGTCGGTATCTATTGTCAATTGGACAGAACGAGAAAGCATGCTGATTTTGCCACTAGGGATGTTCTGAAATGGATGCATATGTTGTTTCCCAAGTAACATTTCCAAGACCTAATAGACTTTAACAAGTTTTATCATTATTTTAACATGGGTGTACCAAGTCCAATTGGTTTTATAGAGGTTTCTCAGCAGGCAAAATAGTTCTAATAATTTCAACATCCTTAAAACCTTTTGAGGATAGCTATAAAACCGCTCAACCGGAACCGGAACCGGAACTCAAAATTCCATGTCACGTCTACGTTTCTCCCGTCTCCATCCGTTTCCACCCCTCATTGGCCCACACTTTTCAAACGATGTGCAACACCGTTGATACGCTCAGCAGGCCATCCTACTCCCACCTTCGACCCCGGACTTTCGTACTCACTCTTTTGGGACTTAGTCAATTTTTGAAATAGTTTTCATTTTTGCAAAACTTAAAGAAATAATGTCGATTTGATCAATGACCTTGTTGGTCATTCAAACTTAGTTGGCTCAATTTCAAACTTATTATAAAACTAATCAGATTAAACGTACTTAAAAAGCATGTCCATAATGCACTTGAAATGATTTCAGCACATTTTACAACGTAAATAAACATAAAAAAGAGATTATGCTTTCGATTGCATCGTTTTCAATATGATTTCAATCTATGTATTTGAAAATAAACATTATAATCAAATTCACACTTCGACCAGATTTTCAATCACTCCATGCCAAGCCAAACAGTCTTCATTATTATGGGATTTGGTTGTTCCATGGACAAAATTATTGCGGGTGGACAAATTATTTTTGTCACCGATTTTTCATGCAATTGTTTAATAGGCGAAACCTCAACCACGTACAAAAAAACATTATCAAATTTAAAAAATTTTAGGGCTGATAAATTTTCGTCACACGCGTTTTTTGTTTAACGATCACACTTATTTTTGACCACCATAGTCTCAAACCCAAGCTCACAGTCAAGCTGTCAGGGGAGCGTTCAGTGATGGCAGCCGCCGGGACCGCTTGGTACGCGACGAGTGCAGTGATAACAAAGTGCGTAAAATAGTGATGTTTTCAGTGTTATTTAGTGAACTTTATAGATAAGACTGAAGATATTGTGTATGTGTTTCGTCTACGGCTCATATTCAGCCCAAAAATGGAAAATGTAGTGTTGTATACATCGCTACTCTTCCGCATGGAGAGGTACTGCTGCTGCTGGCGTCTGATCCGATCTCGCAGAATTCATCGATGGAAAACAAAACAAGATGAGTATTTCATCACTTCTTGCCTATAAACACCAATAATAACTGATTTCCTCTCTATTTTCATTTCTAGAGCATCTTCCGTCGGAAGTTTGTTTTGGATCCCGATCGATATTCCCTAGTGTGCAAGTGTGGTGTGTAGTGTAGTGATGTTAAGTGAACTTTATCATTTAAAATAGTCTTAAAAAGTGTCGTTAATCTATGATAATCCTAAATAAATATATATTGATAAAAATATTTCGGAACTGGTGGACTTATGTTTGTATGATGACCATCACTATACAGGGTACTCGGGGGCCGCCATTACTGACCCATGCGCATGCGCAAAATCGCCCACGAGGGTATCTAAGACCCGCTGGTTGCGTGTCACAACCAGCGCCAAACCAGCGCCAAACCAGTGGGGTTTACAACATTTTTATGTCACACGCCCCGGTGGCAAAATCAGCATGCTTTCTCATTCTGTCCAATTGACAATTGATACCGCCAGAACGTGAAAGCATGATGATTTTGCCACCAGGGCGTGACATTTTCTGCCTCCCCCCGGTATGATCGTTCGAGAAGAAGAACCCTGGTGGCAAAATCAGCATGCTTTCTCGTTCTGTTCAATTGACAATTGATACCACCAGAACGAGAAAGCATGCTGATTTTGCCACCAGGGAAGTTCTTTTTCAGCTACCATCTACAAAAAAAGAGTGGCCCCGGTGGCAAAATCAGCATGCTTTCTCATTCTGGCGGTATCAATTGTCAATTGGACAGAACGAGAAAGCATGCTGATTTTGCCACTAGGAGGCTTGATGTTTCGCATGAGTTTGAGCAAAAGTGGGGATTTCCTCATGCGATCGGAGCAATAGATGGAAAACACGTGCGGATACAAGCACCACGGCATAGTGGTAGTGAATGTTTTAACTACAAAAAATTTCACAGTATCGTTCTATTAGCGATAGTCGATGCAAATTATAACTTTTTATACATCGATGTTGGCGCTAAGGGTTCTGTATCAGATGGGGGAGTGTTTCGTAACTCAAGTATTCATGCTAAATTTGAAACTGGGCGGCTTAACATTCCTGAACCTGATATTTTACGTTATCCATACTCCATAAGAGTTCCATATATGCTTTTAGGCGATAAGGCATTTGCCTTCACCAAATACTGCATACGACCTTTTGGAGGATATAATTCTATTCAGTCGATAGAAAGAAATTTCAATTACCGATTTTCACGCGCACGAATGCCTGTTGAGAATGCTTTTGGTATTCTAAGTAGCGTTTTTCGTATATTTCGAACGTCCATTATGCTACAACCAGCTGTGGCCAAGGAAATTGTGAAAACAACAGCCTTGCTTTTGAATTTTGATGGAAAAAACAATCCAAACCATCCAAATTTTGCCCGAGTTGCTGAAATAACAAGCTTCAACACATCGGCGGTATATACAAACAGCTGCAATCTCGAACCGCTAGACAATTTTGCCATAAGGCCTGCCCGCAACCTACTTTCAATACGAACTCACATAGCTCATGATTTGGCAAGGAACTAAACTAAAACTTTTTCCTATTTTTGTTAGCTATAAGTTATTTTGAAATCAAAACTTGTATGAAGCTATTAAAGTTAAAATATATGAATTACAGATTGTTTTTAGCGTTAATCTCTTTATATCAATTTGCGCATGGCGTTTAACGTGTTAATATATAATCGTGTTATACTACAAACCAATTTTTATTAGTGTTATTTTATGCACAACTTACCGAATCCACAGTATCCCCTACATCAACAGATTCTTCGAGGAACCCCATCGCTTCCCAAGTATACCAAACAGGTCGTTTATTTTGCTGTGAGCCTGCAAGAACATATCATATGAATCGATAACAAAGCTACACATCATTTGCTTAAACAAATACTAACTTGATCCGGATGTTTGCGATTTATTCACTCTCGCCCGCAGATTTCGATAATAATTTCTAAGCAAGTTCCACCTTTCTCGTACCTCTGCTACCGGAATATCCACATTTACGGCTATTTGTTCCCACAAATCTTGCTGGCGTATTTTGTTTTTGTATTTGGGGTCAGTTTTGCTCCACAAGGCGGGTCTGGCCTGAACCTCTTGAATAAGAAGCAAGTTTTGCTCTTCGCACTGTTTTTCCTATAAATATCGGGAAATTAAAACACAAAACACCCGCAATTGCCTATTGCATAGCATTGTTTTTGATTTCTTGTACATTTTGTTATGCTTATTGGAAACACACAAGAATACTTTTATCCACACACGAAGTTGCACGAATGATAAAGTTATGGCTGACAAGAAAATAGAAATTGAAAATGGCGAAGTTGCACGAATGATGAAGTAATGACTTGCAAGAAAATAGAAATTGAAAATAGCTGTATGTACAGTACAGTATCAATATGTGTGAACAAATAACTTAACCGGCAATTTTCAATTCCTTTACTATGCAAGCGATTAATAAATGAATATACCTAATATCAAAGTTTGTATTACAAATATGTTCAACAATTTGTTTTATCGAGAATTTTTGTTATGATTTTTTACGATCTAACAGACAGCTACTCGACAAGTTCTTACCAATATGAAAAGTCGAGCACTTCATCGAGCTCTGTCGAGCACACCATCGTCAGCCAACCCAGAAGTGCTGGGTTGCATTTGGTATGGTACACTGGAGCTCGACCGTACCAAGTTTTTGGTATGGTCCCAGTCACTTGAACACGCGGGTTATGGATACTAAATTGGATATTACACATAGAAAAATTGGATTTCCAATTGAGCCCCTAAACAATCGCCAAATTCAAAATTTTTGGGTGTCGCGGTCGAAGTGCGCCGCGTTATACACACACATGAGCACTTGCCATCACCCGATTTTTGCGGTGTTGCGGTGTGTTTAGGGTGATGCCGGATTGATGACGTCACAAACGCGGTGCATAAAAAAAAAATCTATGTCGTATTTGTTTTGCTCGTGTTCTCTCTCTCTTCGATTATTTCTCCTGCTTTGTACTTTAGCTCCGTGCTCCGTGCTGACTCAGAGAGTCTAGACAGCTGTCTGCTTCTCGTTTGCTCTCACACGCGCGGGTATATCGCGCCTGTGGGCCTGTGTCCTGTGGCGGTGGCGTGAAAGGAAGCGTCATATCCATATTACTCTAATTAATGTGCAAAGTGCAAAGTGATAACTCGAGTTTGTTTTCTGTGCGACAAAGACGATACAACTTTTTACGGTGAAATTGTTCCTGAAAGAAGACAAGTAGAATTGATTGTTGTTATTTGATGGTTTATATTTACCCAAGGAACGAAGTGTTTTCCAGTTGTGCTATCGGCTGTTCTTCTGCATGACCAGTTGGTGATTCAATATAAATAACGAAATGTTTGAATGTAAGCATAATTCAGTTTACACCTTCAAGTGCTACGCAATCTAATATCGAATAATTTTTCGAATCTAGTGCTGTTACATCGATTCGTGCTTTCTTTTCCGCTTTGTGTAAAAAGTTTTCCGCATTTAAATTGACAATAATTTTACTAGAGCCAAAGTTTAAAAATTTTCGCTATACAGAACGAAAGAACGGTCGTTCTCAAATCCACCAATTATTTCGGATTTGTCACAGGTCGTTGACTTGTATCAGTTGATACCAGTGAATCCTACCAGTGCATAGATACCAGATAGTAGAGTGAGAACGACTGCTCCTAACTCTCTCATCCTAATCAGGAGTTTCCCTCTAGCGGCAATTTGTTCGACTGGTCAACTGTCATTGAACCGTTCGTGATCGATCAAGCAGCATCCAAGATCGATAAGTTACATTATGAAGTTTTTATTATTATTTATTTATTCAAAGCTTGCTCTTATTATAGATAATTGCGTTCGAAATTACACATATCATTTCCATCATCATCACCATCAAACTATCCTGAAGCAATGGATCCACAAACGGGTATGAACATAAAAGTTATTTGTTATTCTTTTTAATATTTGTTTGTTTTACAGCCGTGTATATTAATGAGCAGAATGTTTCGGAAAATGATCAGCTTATGATCATAGAAATTCCATCGGGCAAGTTAAATTGCATAGCCGTTAGCACATAGTTCTGAGTATGTGTTTAATTTAAATTTATTTTTTGCTATTTTAGATAATTCACAATCACTACAAAACCCGCGTACATTCCAACCGAGCTCATCTGCTAGTGACGTTCGTAAGTAAAGAAATTTAAATTGATGTTGACTGCTATTTTTACAATTCTATTGCTTTACCTATCTACACTTTGTACTCTTCACAAAATCCAATTAGAATGGATTCAGGTGTTTCAATTAACAATATATTGTATTTATTTTGTCCTTGCAGCATATTCAAACAACGATACAACAATGCAAGCGCTAATAAATCTTGTCAAATCTATATCTGACAAATTTGAAGAGAAGTTCAATAAACTAGAAAAGCAGAATAGAGAACTTCGACTTCAAAATGAAAGGCTCGAAGCAAAACTCGATTTAGTTCTGCGCAACACTGCGACTACCAATGTCACTTTGGACACGTTGGTGGCAGTAAGTCGGCCTAGAGAAGGCCTCAACCGTAAGGAGACGCATTTTCAATTTTCTCCTGTATCTAGTACAGAAGAACTTTTGAAGCTTGAAGATGAGCTAAAAAACACACAATACAAAAGAAAACTGTTGGCTTGGTTGCAAAGTCAAGTCACGCGCGCTGAACCTTCCAATCGTATGCACGATTCTATAGATATAATTTTTGCTAAGCCATTTTTTGCCAGTATTAATTGGTCGGGGGTCAGTAGGACACCTGAGCAAGCAAAGACAGGTTTAATTAACTTTAAAGAGGTGGTGAGTATTTTTAAGGTGATCAGGCAGAAATTGACACGTAAACAAAAACATTGGATAAGCCATTATGGCAATTACGGCCATAATTAATTTATGGGGCCGAACCCGTACTGATAAAAAAGGGGAACTGAAAGGAGCTAGATAAATATTATAAAAGATAGTGGCAATAAAAAAAATCTCTCTCTTCCACCAAAAATCACCCGGGTAATTATAATACGCAGCTGAAGTCATCCGAAAAATATCCCGAAAGAAACATCGCGCAAGAACATAAGGAAATAGGCAGTAACGAGCATTTAATAGTAGATGACAAACATGTTGCTAGCTTTTTGATGAAGAAACTTCAACATGCTGCAGCCAGAGTGCATATAAAAGATAACAAGAGGACATCCTGTCATACTAATAGAACATAAGAGGACAACATATACATGCCTATTGTTGAAGTTTTGGAAACTTAGCTCAGTTGCAGCGCCCTTAAAAAATACAAAAAAAAACTTTTTCATCGTTACTCTTTATTTTTTTATTCCTGTAGTGTATGAATGAGAGGAAAAAAAAACAACCTCGTCTACCCAAGGGGATTTTTGAAATATTTCCGGCCCCTGGTCCGACCCGTTTTCGCGTCGAAAACGGGTCGGTCCAGGGCACGATGCGCAGTAAATTTCGACCCGATTTGACAGCGATGTTGACGGGCTGTCAGATTCAAATTTGATGGTGGGTTCAAATTCAAAATGGTGGGTTCGAAAAAAATTATCCATCTTGGTTCAAAAATAATATCCTCTCTAGGTCTGTTTTCCCTCCTCATTCCGTTATCTTTCCTCTTCCCTCTCCTAGCCACTACCTGTAATGCACACTTGATTCGATATTCTTTCTTTTTTTTTTACTGTCGCGGTCGTGGTTAACAGTGGTCGTGATTACATTGGTGGTAGCTGTTGAAGAGAAATTTTTATTGTTTGGTTAGTGAGGATTGAACACTTATCGTTATACATACCATACGATGCGCAGACTGGTTGATCTATCGGCGATGTTGGAAAGTGTCTTGTTGATTGTCTGTTTTATTTTACGTAACGATGGATACATTTTCTCAAAATTGCACTCGCTTGAAATAAGGTGGGTAGTATAAAATTATGAAACTAGAGGTTGGAGTTGAAAAATTCGACGAAGTTTGAGCAATTTAATAATGTGTTTGATTTTTCCATTGTGCTATTTTTTTAGATTTTAGCACTTCATTGACGGTGACTGCAGCATGTTTTGGTCAGAAAACACCCGCCAATAAAGTGTTTAGTGTGGAAGTATTCATGCTACGACATCCACCGGGACAATCAATGAGAAACCCACCGAAACAACTGAAAACCGGCTCTGGACATTCCATCGTCACTGTGTACCTTTTCAAATTCCACCAGCATCGACAAATCACGGTAATTATTGAAATCACGTTACAAAGATATGACTTTTTATTTTTGCAATTTATAAGACAACTACTGTGTATCATTTATTTTTATCAGGAGCTTTCAAACGCAACCTTCACAACCATTACATATCATACCAGCATCTCAGCCATCGATTTCTGGCAAGTGAATCAGAGAACAACTCTTCTTTCATTAGTTGCATGAGTTTTGTCGTCTGCAAGGCTTGCTTTACATTGAGTTTGAGTCCCATTTTATCTTTCCCAGTGTTTCGTTTCGCCAGCCAGCAGTCGCTTCATGATGCTAAGATCGATAAGATGCAAACGATCCGCTACCACGACATCCTGGAGTATGTAAAAAAATTTAAATCTTAAAGAGGTGTCATCGTTCTTTGGTGTTCTGGATAGGCACCTTGCCTGAATCCTCCATCAGTTCATTGTGTTGCTTGTGTCCCAGAAAATACAATGGTGCGAGCAACGCTGCCTTATTGACCTACGACGGTACATTTCAGGCAACTGTTATAACGAGCATGTCCTACTACACCTGTGAAAATTAAATGAAAGAAAAATTAAATACATGTGAAATTGTCTGCCGATAAGTTTTGTAGTCAACCTGTTATGAATGCTCTTGCTGAAGTGTCTGCAATAATGGCCCTTAGATGTATCGACACATGTTTCCAGTTGATGTTTACTCCATATTCCACGAGGTTGTTCATCTCCGTGACCATGAGACGTAAAGATTCCTCAACGTTCGTCGGCTTGCTCCTACAATAGAAAATAGTTCTCGTCATCACTGGTACTTTCGGCATCTCACGGATATTACATAATATTTGCCAAAACTCCATGATGCCAATTTTATGCAATGGTAATCCATCCATTGATATATGTTGCCATGAATAAGTGTAGCATTACTAAAAACAAAAAAATAAAAATTAGTTATTTACACCCACAATTATAATGCTTCAAAAATGCACCTGATATGGTACCAATACTGGCCGCCACTTATTTCCAATATCTCGATCGATGGCTTACGGTTGGTTCCCAATAATGTTCTTGCACTTTTAGGTAAGCTTACTGCCTTAGCTTTTTCATAAGGTCCAAGATCATATCCACGCTCCAGAGCGTTTCGTTGTTACCGATATTCGATTCGCCACTCTTTCGCAAACATTTTAATTCGGGTTTCCGCCACATTTTCAAGAGATTTCTTGTACAAAATAGACACCAAGCTTTTACAACACACTGCACGACCGTTTGTTTCAAAATGTAAACAATTCCTCAACGGGCTGTTGCTCACACACAAGTCTATGCTGTTGGCAACATAACGCGAGAGAAAAGGACGGAACGACAGAGCAGACAGCATTTGGATTGTCATTAGGAAGTGAGGGGTATGTCAAACGGTGGCGGAGTGGTTGCGGGGTAGCTCTCCCGTCGTGGAGGGGTGTTTTTGTATGGAACTTTCATGGGTTCGGGTCGAAACGTCAATTTGGCGCTCCTTGGGTAGCGTCGTTAAAGGCACAGCAATTAATTTACATTTAACTTCATTCCAAGTAATCTCATCCTGGGTTTCAGCCAATCTGCACGGTACTCCCTTATAAATGTTCAACATGCTTGAATTGAATGGCTCTGGAAGCTGGATGTCCAACATGGTAGAATCAATAAATATTGCTTTTTCAGGTAACTTATTGCACAATATTTTTAAAACACCATTCGAATCCCGTTCGTTGCTAGCTGAATGGAACTTCATAATATAATTACTTTTTGTTAAAAAACCAACAGTTCCTTACATTATTTTGTAACAAAAAGTTGTGGCTAACACGAAAAGTAATAACTCCTGCATGTTCGCTGCAGCGAGGATTCGATGCCTCTGTCTTTTTCACATAAAAAGACATATGAAATTTATCTAGTTCTGATAACCGGTTTATGGTTTGCTCCAGATTTTTGTAGCCGCTCCGCAGTTGACGCTTGAGATGCTGTAGCTCATTCTCAAAAGGATAAGTGGAATGCGTTGGAAGCGGACCTAAACGAGCCACCTCTTCATACACATGTTGCAGGTTATGGACGTTGCTGCCTATATAACGCTCTCCATAGACATGGCTATATTGGGTGACAAATCTTTCGAGCATCAGTCCGGCAAGTGACCACATCGGACGGTATACACGCGAGGATAGAATTGTTACTGCACAAAATAACAACAAAAAATGCTGGTAACATTCTTGGGGGAGATGTTCTTTCAACACCACAATGCTTGCGTAGTGCAAAAACGAGGCAAACTCCGATCCTTTCCATTTCCCAGCATAAACAACAGGGCGCAGTGGGCGATGGATTTCAGCAGGGAGTTTAATATTGCCTAACGCCTTCGAAATCTGCGAACATTGCGAAGTTGACCAACGCACTTTGCCCAGCGATCCATCACGCCACCCAATCAGCAAACGTTTCATGACCCCAAGATCTATCAGATGTAAACGATCTGCAACAATCACATCGTTGATGATATCGAAATCCTTAAGATCTAAAAGTGGTGATATAATTTTGCAGTGTTTCGGGTACGCATTTTCTCTGAATCCCTTGTCTGTTCGTTTTGGTGCACCTACTCCTGGAAACACAACCGTACGACCTTCTTTACTGTATTGCCCTTCTACAACACATTTCATACAACCTGCGTAGCCGGTATGTCCAACAGTACCTGAAAAAGGTAACAAAATAATAGAAAAAAAGTTCGTATTTACCAACTAATACCTTATTTATCTTTTACCTTTCACAAATGACCTGGCTGGAGTGTCGGCGATAATAGCTCGCAGTTTGATGAACAACTTCTTCCCGTTGATGTTGATTCCGTGCTCAATTAGAAAATTAATCTCATCTACCAACGGACGCAGATATTGCTCAATATTTTCAGGTTTGGACAACCCATAAAAGATGCCCGCTACCATCACTGGCACACGGGGTAGCTCATGAATATTGAATAAAATCGGCCAATACTGCAAGGTGGTGCTTTTATGAAGGGGCAGGCCATCAATTGATACGTTTAACGACAGCTGACTGCAAGACGGTGTGGTTTTCATGTCGTAATGAAAATCAAAATTAAACAAATTATCATAGCTTAAGAAAATATTTCATATGGTAAAATATTGAAGCATAATAAAAAAACTTACCAGAATTGATTTATCAAACATTTTTGTATGCCTTTAAACCAAAACTGTCCTCCTCCGATATTGACAATCGCTGATGCTGGGTTGGGATTTTTTTCTAATAGGGTCTCAGCAGTTGTTGGGAAACGCATTCCAGTTCTATTTAATATGCGCAGCACAAGGTTTATGGAATCCTTTGTTTGCCCTGTTGAAAGCGCCCAATACCTTACACAAACAAGCAGGGGCAACAAGTCAAAACTTTTATAGTCTTCTTCAGGCCCAAAGGTCTCATCGTCACTCGATTCTAAATAATCCGTTAAGTTCGGATCTTCGGAATGAATGGATCCTTCTGCTTTATGCTCTTGTGGTTCAGACGGCAAATCGGTGCTAACCGAAGGATTAACGGCATGTAATTGTTGTGACACTGGAAAATAAAGCTTTAGCACTAATTCAATATTACAAAATCATTATTTCCACTCACTCAATCCACTTGATCCTGCTTCTTCATCGACTGGTAAATCCATCTTCAGGTACTTTGCGACCCTACGACTGAAATTGCCAGTTTTTTTCATTCTACCAAGATCGGACATTTTGGCACAATTCAAGGTATAATTTTGCACTTTATAAGCACTGGAAAATTTTGCTCACGTGTAATCAACGCCACTATGGTTTTAATTCTACCGCATGTGATAACTAAAATTGTATTAAATGCAATGTGACGTTACTTCATAGTTTTGGCGAGGAGCCAAAGATGAGCAAAAGAGAAAAAAGCGCAAAATTGACAGAAAGCGATTTAAAACGATAGACGCAGGGCAACGGCCGCGGGGCATGAAGAATGGAGGAAACGAACGATGCAAGTTCGTGGGACCCAAAAAGGGGATGCGTGATGCGGGGAGTAAATTCATGCATGGCTCACGCATACACTCGCAGCTCGGTGCCGCGGCAGAAAGTGGTTGCATACCCTTGTGCGAGTGGAAGCAAGAGAGAAAGTGCAGATTTAGAGTGAGAGGTCCGAACAGTATCCGATTTTTGCGATTGGGCGTACGCCTAATGTGGTCACGCGGTGACACGCACACCAAGCGCGCCAGGCAAAAGAAGAGCAAAAACATAGTTGCTCTCGTATTCCGCTTTCTACTATGCCCAGTCCCACTCTTTCTCCCACATTGTCCTTGATTCTCACCAATGCGTCTTTTTCTACTATTTTGTCGTCATGTTGCCTCGATAGGATAAGTCAGTGCAATAATCACTCTTTGTTTGTTTCCAATCTTTTTATTACTAGTATTGTTGTTATACTCACTTGTGTTGGTGTTTGCTGCTTCTGAGGCTCGAACTGCTTCGGACAAGAAGAGGTATGTTGTTGTCGGCTCACCAAATCACATGAGCCACGCTCCGCTTCGACGATTGGTAGCTTAAATGCCAATATCTATCAACAAACATTTTCAACAGGTGATGGCTTATTTCTCGGCACAACGAAAAGCACCAGTCGGCTGTAAAAGTAACAGTAAGAACATGAGGGAATTATGTTTTGATTATAACTCTATTGGGAAAATAACTGTATTGGGAAAATATTATTTTAGATTCCATTGCCAGTGTAGCTCATATAGACCAACTTACTTTTTTAATACGCTCCTGAAAAGACAACCTATATGTAATCACTAACGGAGACGAGTTGTGTCATGGCCTTTGCAATAAGTGTTCCTCAGTTCCTCAGGTAGTTCGAGGTCAAAAATTTCAAATCTTTTCGGTAAAATACATCGAAGTATCCGGATACTGAGGACTTTAGCAGAAGAACCATGGACAATACTCATAGCAATGTGCGATATATTTTTTTTTTTTGTTGTAATCTTACTGTTATTCGCCCCGAGGGCTTTATAACGACTAAACTTAAAATTAATTACAAAAAATTAGCAGGGGGTAGAGGACGCAGGGTCACCGAACGGAAGGACTAAGCAGGAGAGGAGAGGAGACGAGAACGGAATTGGGGAATAGAGAGGTTGAAGTCAAACAGACTGTAAACGTCATTGAAGGCTGACAGTGCGCGGAGGAACGGGTCGTTTTGGCCATAATGGGTAAGACGACGGGGGATAGCCAACGGGGGTCTGTCACGTAGCGGGCGAGATGGGGCATACAGAGGGATTGAGGACAGGAGGGAAGGGGCATCCAAGTGATTGAGGCGAACGCCCGCGACAAAGAGTGCCTGAGCGTTCTTATGCCGCACACGAATCTCCTCCAACCCCAGGAGCTGACACCGAGTGGAATAGGACGGAATAGGAGAGGAGTTGTTACCAAGGAACCGACGGACAGCAATCCGCGTGAACCTCCGCTGAATGCCCTCAAGCCTGTTCATGGAGGTTACCCCTGGAGGAGACCAAACAACACAAGCGTAATCGAGGGCAGAGCGGACCCAACAACAATAAAGCGACTTGAGGCAGAGAGGGTCACGAATCTCAGTCGCCATCCGTGTTATGAGGCCAAGCGTTTTGTTCGCCTTGGCGACGGTCGCGTCCAGATGTGCGTCGAAGGTGAGGGCGCTGTCCAACCAGACCCCAAGATCCTTGACCACGGATACACGGGATAGGGGGAGCCCACAAACCGTATAGTCCGCATGGACAAGATTACGAGGTCTGCCGAACGACACCACACAACATTTATCAGGGCACAGCGTGAGTCCGTTGATGATACACCACGCCGAGAAATCGTCAACAACACTTTGGAGGGGACAGGAGTCAGTAAATGAGGAGATAGGCAGGAAGATCTTGACATCATCGGCGTAGAGCAGGTGGCCGTCACTAGGAAGGATGCTCGTACAATCGTTGACGAAAAGACAGAACAGGAGGGGACCAAGAACACTTCCCTGGGGGACACCAGAGACGCCCACGAAGGGGTCGGATAAGCAGTCCACCACCTTCACACGGTAGATGCAACCGGTCAGGATAGACTTGATCCAGGATAGGAGAGGATCACGGATGCCAAGCCGCTCAAGCTTAGCCATCAGAAGATCGTGCGGAAGCGAGTCGAAGGTGGCTTTGAAGTCAGTGTAAATGACATCTAGCTGACATCTGGAGAAAATATCGCATTTCTATTACATAATTAAATTTATTACGATAATATAGCGATAAATTTAATTTATAACTATAAAATAACGCATTAACAGTACGCAACTGATGCATTATTTTTAAATCCAAGGTGGCGCCATATTTTTCCTCCTTCGATTTCTATAGTTGTCAGCTCGTGGAGTCTTGTTTTGTTTATCCGGTGTTTGGATGCATCAAAACAGAAGCAGAGTTTAACACGAGTGAAATGATACGTGTACATATAGTTAAACGTTGGAAAACTGTCGACAATAATCAATCATCGAATCTACTTTCGATTCACAAAGATTAAAAAATGCATGAGCAAACAAACCACAGTTTTCTCAACACATCAAACAAACCAGCTCTTTGTACAAAGATCGTGCAAAGATGCCAGAATGTAATAGTGCACAAATGCAAAGCGAAGACCGTGCTGATCAACCAGAAGCTAGTACAAGTGTTCGGCCTTCAAGTAAATATTAAACGTTTCTGAGATATTAGTGTTAATAAACAGTGTATAACTTTATTTTGCTTAATATTGTGTTAGCGCAACCAGAGCTTCCGGAGACGGGGAATATTTTGCCGTCCGTCCTTTCAGATGACGAATTCGACGAGTTTGATAGTATGAAGAATTTGTAATGGAAATCTGTGAAGAAATACGGTGCTAGACATAAAAAACCTTAATATGATAGAGGACATAATCATAGAAGACAGGCTAAATCTGCTGGATCACGGCAACAACTTCTGATGGGATGGTATAATGGACGACATGGCTCTCAGCATCGCTGGACTCCACCGCAGAAAGAAGCGATCAACAAAAAATTCAGATCAGATAAAGTTACCATCCGAAGTGAATCGAGATTCGTTATTGATCCTTGGAATGTTTAGGGTATTGGAAAGAAACAGAATTCCAAAACTTCATGCACTATTCAAGGGTAGGAATATTGAGGGACAATTTAGATCATAAAGCGTACGACCACTTTATGCTGTACTTTTGTGCTATTATTCTGTTCTCGTCAAACGTTTATAGTCAACATTGGCGGCTTGCGGGAACATTACTTGAGCGATTTGTGGTTGAGTTTGATACCGTGTACGGACCTGGCCATATATCAAGCAATGTTCATCAACTGTTGCATGTAGTCAATGACGTTTTAAAGTTTGGCAACCTTGAAACCATTTCATCCTATCGGTTTGAAAGCTACATGCAAACGTTGAAACGCAAGCCCCGATCAGGATAGAAGAGCTTAGAACAAGTTGTTAATGGGACAGCAGAGATAGCAGCATTTTTGTTTATTTGTTATATTAGCACACTTTTTGGTTTATTGTTATTGAAAGAAAACATTGAATTATTAAATGAAACGAGTAGTTTTATTTCGTGATAGAAAAATAAAGTTTAATATATACATGAATCCTTTCAAATATTGCAAAACTATGTACAGAATAATTACATTGAATAAACAATTTTATTAACTATATAAATATACATGTCTACACCGAACTTACTCCCTCAAACGGCGAGCAACAGGATTTCTTATGTCGTTATGATGCAGTCTAGCTACTACAAACAGTGATTCTACGGCACTATTGAGCCGAACGCGACAGTCAACATCACTATTTACACTGAGCAGCCAGGTTTCCATCTGACGCGCATACTCCTCGCGGTTCCCTAGAGCAGCATAAAACTGTTCCAACTCCTGCACATTTTCCAGGGGCTTAAATTCAAAAGACGATCGAACGCGAAGTGATGCTCGCGAAATACTTGTATCCAGCAAGTGGTCTAATTTTGCCAATGTAGTGCCGACACGTCATTTTCTTTAAATGCTTGTGGTGGAGGATTTGGAGCCAGCCAAATTAACGGTGATGGCGTTGATTTGGACACTTTAACGGTTTTATGATGTGTAATCAAACGACGCTTCGATACACTTGTTTGAACCACGGGCTTTGCGGTAGAATCCGAGGAAACATTTTTTTCAGAATCCTAAAAAGAGAAACCCGCTAGTTTATATTGCACTGTTGCACGGTGCTATTTATAACCCGCCGCGGTTCAACGCGATGCATCCTGACGAAGAACGCAGAAAACCACTGATCAACTCCAAAGAAGGTATGTACACTATCACATATATACGGAACTTACAATTTCTCAACTTTTCACAGGCTGCTCCAATTGGTGTGAGTTTCCTTCAACTGCGCATCCAACATTGATTCTCCAACAGTGCACATTAATACACACACACGACTAAGACAGATTGACACCACATGACCAACATCCAGAAAAATAATAGTTGAAAGAAATATCGACAGAGCGAAATAAAAACAGCAAGACCCAATAGAGGGAATGAACATGACGATAGAGGGAACTACAAATAGCAAGGACAAATTAGGAAGAGGAGTTTAGAACAGAATTGTTTTGAATGTTTTGCGAATCGGTTTAATGCGTCTTTGCTTTTTCAATGTGTCCCCGCTTTTTTAGTTCTTGTTTTCGCTGCAGCGAACCGAGGTGTGCTCACGAGAGGCTCGCGAGCGCGCGAAAAGCGTTCGGAAAAGTTCTGATAATAACTTCCTAACTCCACAATCTGAGAAGTCTATCAGACTTCTCAGACTAGGGCTGATTTTGTGGTTTTTGTTGATTGGGTAGTTAAATGCCCTCTTATGGAGCTCGCTGTTAACACGGTTGTAAATACGGAGCGTACGCTTTACATCCGCCTTCAACGCACGAAGTTGCCTGTTGGACCAGGGAGGATCAGGGGAAGGGCGTAGAGGAGGACAACAATTGGAGAGGAACGAGGAAATTACAATATTAAAACTAGACACGGCGATTTTAATCGAGGGACAAGAATCGATAAAAGACCAATCGTGTGCTGCAATTAATCGTCCAGCCACGTTTCGGTTAGCACAATGATGTCCGCCTCAGATTCCGAAATTGCCAGCCGAAATTCATTAGTCTTCGTCCGCAGGCCCCTTACGTTCTGATAGTGGCAGTGAATCGGCGATGCTGAATGCGCGGTGGGAGAGGGCGTCGGTGACTGTGTAGAGATCCGTGCAGCTTGGTATGATGAAGATGATGATGAGCGAGTGCGGGGAAATCGGTATTGCTCAGTTAAGCGCTGGTCGGTAGAAGAGGCTGCACTATGGGGAACTTGTATGGAACAAGCGGACATTACTAGATTTAACGAGAATCGCTGGACATTTCGCGGTGTTTTGTTATTTTAGGCACTCAAAGCCATCATTGTAACCATTCTACAAGCTTTTAGCTTGTGTAAATAATTAATTATTAATTATAATGTACAGTACACATAGTTTTGTAACAAAAAAATCTGTGATTTTTTAAATGTATAATCACCTGCAATTTTTAAAACTCTTCATAAAAATAAATTACAAATGTGTATTACAAAACATAAAAATCACATTTATTAAATAATTTCAATTTCCTTCGTCATTTAAGCTTACTTCAATATGATCTACTTGATTTAATACATGGTCAATTAACATATCTTCATTTTCTTTGTCCGTTATGGTAAAAAAGTCTGTGACGATGGCTGGAAAGCAAAGCTTTTTCTTGTTATGTTGTCTATAGCCTAAAGAAATCTAACTTAGAATTGGATCACTACTGTGTATAGCCCGCATAAACGTGTCTTCTAAATTATTCTCCCTGGACGATTTTCTTGCATGTGCTGCCCTATCTTGCCTGAAACATTTATGACGCGCTTCTAATGCTTCTTCTCCTAAAAACCCAAGTGGAATAGGGGTCTGCATTATAATATCCCATGCATTATAATATTAGTTAACCGTCCGATCAATAACCGGGTACCCGGGTACCCATTTCAGCTTCCATGGGAGAATTTTGTAACTTTTCTTCCGAATCGTTTTACGCCACTTTAGATCCCCAGAAATGAAAGCTTTTTGCACTTAATTTGCAACACCGTGCATAGTACTTAACAACTCAATAATAGTTATAAGTGATTAAACAAAACTTCCTCCATACAATAACCGGGTACCCGGGTACCCATCACATCACTTAGGTATGAATGCTCGGTTTATGGACAATAATATACCGTTTATCCGGGAATGCCTGTAATTTGTCTTCTGAATACATCAAATATAATAAATTGTATTGTCTTTCAGGACTTTTAGCAATTTTAATTATAAACAATGCAGAAGTAGATAGAATATAGTTTTTATACTATAAAACATTTTATTCCACATATACGTATTCGCAAATAAAATTGTGCACTGCTCACATGTACTGCTTTATTGATTTGTTGTTTTCATAATATAATATAATATATAAGATGCAAATCAAGCGACTTTGAATAGATCTTTTGTAGTATATCTACCAAGCATACTGTCCATGGTGTCCACTCCAGCTTTTGACCAGTCATTCAATTATTTCTGTTTTTTTTCTATTCTCCATCACCAATTTTCGCTTCCAGGTGCATTGAGGATAGCATGATCACGGTTTTTTCTTTTTTGGCATGTAGCTGCACATGGTAAATTTTTCATTGAAGCCGAACAAAGTAGATAATTCTTCACGTTGTTTCAAACCTATCATGGAAGGTGGTATAAATGGCTTATTTTTTCCAAAGTACCAACAATGGTTAGGGTCCAGGACAGTAAACATTTGGCTAATGGCAACGAAGTGAAAAAAAAATCCATTGTTACGTTTCTGACCCTTTATAAGAAGCGACTAAATCCTTAACAATTCTCTTCCCAACGTTCTTTCCACGGCCAGCATTCGATTTCCCAGTGTAAATCTAGCCATTGAGAGGATACGAATTCACAGCGTCACAAATCCACCAGACTTTAATCCCATATTTGGCTGATTTGTAAAGTATGTATTGCGTAAACCTGGTTCGTCCACGGTACGGGAAAAGCTGCTCGCCGACTGCTAAGTACTCCGATGGTTTATAATTTTTTGCCAAATTACTATTTAGTATAGCCCATATATGGCGTATCGGAGCAGCTTTGTCATCTTCAATGCGCTGGGCATGAGTATTCGCATCATCGAATCGGACAAAACGCATTATGATACTAAACTGATTGATGAATATTACTGCACGATATAGTGGATATGACCACGGCTTACACATATCTCCTGCACTATCGGTATTAGAGTAGTTGACGCCAGATAGACGAATAGCCAGGAAAGCATACATTTCTTCCAAATCAATTGCTTTCCACTTCAATAGGTACGGTCACACGCGACGAACCTTTGATGGCGAACCTTTCGCACACTATTACAAACGAATGCCAAAAAAAGGTTCGCCGAACCTTATAGCGTTCACACGTAACGAATCTTTGATGTAGTTTCATTGATAGTTGGTAAGAATAAATCAAAGTAAGCATTGTAAACAAATGGGGAAATCGAACGGAACGTCAAAAAGGTTCGCGGCCCCGCTAGGCAGCTCGAAATATCGTCCTCAAAACGTCCTCCGCGCGAACAAACGTCCTCCATTTTTGTATGGGGATGAAACAAAAGGAGGACGTTTTTCGAGCAATCGTCCTCCTTGTCCTCCTCACCATACAAAACTGCTCGATGTTTGTGTCATGGAGGACGTTTTTGAGGACGATTTGCTCGAAATTGCCTAGCGGGGCAAAGGTTCGTGCTATCCACCAAAATCGGTGAACCTTTTCTGCTCGAAAAAGGTTCTCGAACTCTGCTCGATTCACTAACACATTCAAGAAAAGGTTCGCCGAGCGTCCAAATTCGAGCAGGGTTCGTCTCGTGTGACCGTACCTAATGGTTTCTTCCTACATTCTTTTGGTTATACGCATCATAGGATGACTAAGCCTTCTTGTTTGAATGGCGTATTATGTATCGATCATTTGTGGAGTGAAAAATAATTTGAAAGTATCGAGAATGGATAGCATTCTAGTAATCTTCGAAGGTCTACTTTTTTGTGACACTCATCAGATTCTTCTGAATCAGAAACGAATTATTCATTCACATACACTCTTGTAAAATGTTAATTTTTATTAATATACGATCATCTTTTCAACTTTTGGAATGAGTAGGTGCCATCCACGAAAACTACTAGGAAATAGCGCCTTACCGTTTGGAGCTTGATGGAACAACATGCGTGGGTAGAACCAACAATCTTTTGTGCTTTAATTTTTAGTCGTTACTCAAAAAACACCTGTTTAACGGTTTGATGGACTACAAATTTGATCAACTTTTATTTTTCCCACCTTTTTGTTCCCGTTTGACATACAACAGATCAGTGAAGTCCTAATTTTCCCGCGTTTCTGTTCTTGCATGACCAATTACGGAATGACAAATCAAAGTGGATATAGTAAACAAATTTGGTCATGTGATACTATCTAGTACTATAGCATTCTTAGCATTTAACATCAACTTCGATTGCCGGTTGAAAATCGACAATGCTTACACAAAAATCGCTCAACTTTGTAGCGCGCTTCTGGTGGGTACCCGGGTACCCGGTTATGAGACGAAGGGTGAAACTTTGGTTAGTGATCGGACGGTTAAACTATGTTTCTAAACTCTAATTAGACCAGAACACATCGAAACATTTTTTTGCTGCATTACCAAAGTTGAAAAAGCGTATTTTTTCCATAATGCCACACAGTTTTACTTGGTAAAAGTGAGTAAGACATGGTAAATGTGCATATTAAATATTTTTTTTATAAAAGCTTAACATATTACCTTTACAACGATGTATAAAACATCATGGTCATAGTTTTAATACTTGTAAAACGATTGCCATCAAGCAATCAATAAAAGTTCGCTAGCGTGGACCATTTTTTATCACTTTTTTGACTTTGACAGATTATATCTCGAAATCTGCTAGTCCTAAAAGGCTAAAAATTTGGATTGGTCTTAGTTAACTTGTCTACTGCAAGGAAAAGTAACTGAATTTATCATACTCTCCATCGCCTAATGTCCGCCTTTTCCCCATAGTGGGCTGTTGCTCGCAGAGCTCGGTCGGAGACCGGGACGGTTCCGGGTCCAGTGAAGTGTCCGAAGTGAGGGTGTAAGTTGTGATGGATGGTGGTGGAGCATACGAGGTTGGTGATTTGTGGAGGCAAGTAGTAAGGAAACATGACAAAGGATGATCCCTTTGTAATAGTTTACACCTCAGTATATCACGATCTAAACGCCTAATCAGAATCGTAATCTAGAAATTCTACTCCGTCGCTTAGTACTTCAACTTCCATTGTCTCTGCGACCGGAGAATTGTTCCTATTGTTTGTCTTGCAAAATCTATTACAAACTTTAAGAATTTCAATTTGAAAATTTTCTAACTCTTCTTCTTTAACTTTCTTATATACTGAGGTGAAAAATTTAACAAATGGAACATCCTTTGTCATACTTTCCTTTTTTCTTGCCTCACATACAGTGTCATACATTGCTATGAGTTTGGTCAGTGCTTCCCCCATTAAATGGTCTTCGGCAGCCGGACGCTTCGATGGCTTTTTCTGAAAGCTATTTGAATTTGTCCTGTTACCACTCGAGGAACTTGGTTGAGGGGTGTCAACTATTCCATTTTCCGTTTCCTCAAAATTTGCTTGGCCTGGTGTAGTTGGTGTGTCCGTCGTGTCTGGAATTGCCGATTGTGACATCTCCTGAGTGAGCTGAAATATTAAAAATAATAAATTTTTAATTAATACAACTTACATTAAAAACGAAACTGTTGACATGAAAATAATAATATCTTTTTTTCTTGTAGCTTTCATCTAATCGTGACGAATGGATAAGTGTTTCAGAGGGATTTGAGAAGAAGTTCAAATTCTCGCATGTAATTGGAGCTTTAGATGGAAAGCATTGCAGAATTCGTGCGCCAAAACATTGTGGGACAGAGTATTTCAATTACAAAAAATTTCACAGTGTGGTACTGTTAGCCATAGTAGATTCCGATAGAAAGTTTTTGTATGTAGATGTGCAAAAGGTGGAATTTCAGACGGAGGAGTCTTCCGCCATTCAAGAATGTACCAACTGCTTGAAACCCGCAAGTTAAATATTCCTAAACCGGAAATATTACGGGTTCCGTATGCAATTGATGTACCGTATATGCTCCTAGGAGATAAAGCCTTCGCTTTTACGGATTGTTGCATACGACCATTTGGTGGATATTACCCGATACATTCTATTGAACGGACGTTTAACGAGTGTCACTCTGGGGCAAGAATGCCTGTTGAATGCGCTTTTGGGATTTTAAGTAGTATTTTCCGCATTTTACAAACCACCATTCAACTGGAGCCTGAGATCGCGACCACATTAATCAAAACAACAGTTTATTTGCATAATTTTATTCGCAAAAGAAATCAAAGAGATGAAAATCGTTAATCTTTATTAATAGTTTCAAAGTCCCGTGATGGGATGAGGCAATCCCTCCTCCCTCTTCTTCTCTCTTCTTCCTTCTATGTCCTTATGTCTCCAATCATGTTTTTATCTTTATTTTTATAAATCTCAGTTTCAAGTCCCGTGATGAGATTAGGCAATAAACCCTACATTTTTACAGTGCACGTGAAGCATGCTTTTTACAATCTGACTCTAAGTGGAAACGGGACTCGAACACGGGTTTATCAAGAGCGAAGCCGTAATCTTGCCGAGAAACCATAGCACTAGTTAGAAATAGTGAGGAAATATCGCTACTTGAATGGCAAACGTAGATTTTGAAGAAAAATTTTATTTCGTATTATAAAAGATTTTCCCATTCGGGATTCGAACACCAAATCTCTGATACAAGGCTCGAGCACCACTACCAGTACACCAGTTGTACGAGTGGATAACATAGGGAAAATACAGGTATATATGGCTGTGAGAATAAATTGAACCAATGTTAATTTAATGATGGTGTACGATATTGCGACGCCTAAAGGTAGACTCTAGACACAGAACTCTACAAGGTTCTGAACAGTTAGGAATTTTTGAATTTAACGAAACCCTACAGGTACCGTTTTATTGATAACCTGATGTTCAAAAATAACGGTCAATTGATAACAGTCTCACCGGTCTTAGACATCGCTATCACAACATTTGTGACGTAACTAAAGGCGTTCAGAAAACCAAATATATGCAACTTGAGAAAGCGGGGGGGGTGGGGTAGCGATCTGTGGACACTACACTTTCGTTCTCCGGTACCGTTGGACAAACCCAGAATTTTTGGATCCGTTTCCTCTTCTCACTATCCTCCTTTTCTAACAAGTTCCGGAGTAGGCCGTACCCTACATTTTGGTCCTTCGAACCGGATTAGGCGCAGCGAACCTATCGTGCGCTGAATAGTTTCATACATTCGTCGTCGAAAGAGGAACCTTCGTCAACCGGACGGGTTGATCGTACATCGGTGGCAGACCACGGACACCACACGAGGCCGATCCAGTGCGCATCGGTCAGCAGTGCGCAGTGCGGCCTCAAGGAAAGAGAACCCAAGTCGGGAGTTCTCTTCGGTGGATCCAGCGCTTCGTGCCCAGCGATTGTACATCCCCTTCAACTGGAAACTTCATCAACCGGACGGGTTGATCGTACAGCGGTGGCAGACCACGGACACCACACCAGGCCGACCCAGCGCATCGGTGCTCACGGGAAGCGAACTCAAGGCGTGAGTCTCCTTCGGTGGTAGAATCCAGCGTCTCATCCCGACGAGAAGTTTTAAAAACAGTGTGAAGTGAAAAAAGTGAAAAGTGCAACAGACTAACTAATAGTCACAATGAACACTCGCAGTAAAGTGATGCACTCCCCACCACCAGAACACGATGGGAGTGAAAACTCAGATCAAGAGGCTACGGAAGCCACCATACAACAGTGCGCGAGTGACCAGCGATTGGAAGCGACACCACAGCACGTTTCACCAAAACCGTCGACATCATCGCCAGGTGATCGCGAGTTGGCCGTGTTGCGGGCCAAAATGAAGCTGGCATATCGTCAACTCCCTCCGGCCACTGCGCGGGTGCACTTACGCACATTACGGGAATTTCAAGGCACCCACGCCAGGATTATGCAGCACATCATAGATCTCCTGCCAGATGACCTCGAAGTCGACATGGACGCCGACGATGCCTTCCGGAAGATCCACACCACCTGCACAGCCATTCTGGAGGCAAAGCTGGACGAAACACCAACAACGTCAGCAGCTCCGGTAACCTCGGCAGCGCATCACCTCAGTGTCCCGATGCCAACCTTTGACGGACGCTACGAAGAGTGGCCCAAATTCAAGGCCATGTTCCTCGACATCATGGGAAGGACACCTGTTTCGGATGCAGCAAAGTTACACCACCTGAACAAGGCACTCACCGGAAAGGCAGCAGGGATAATTAACGCAGCAATGGTGAGCAGCAACAACTACAAGAGTGCCTGGGAGGTGCTAGAAAAGCGATTCGCGAACCCGAGAGCAATCGTCGACAAGCACATTGCTGGGTTACTTCAACTTAAACCCGTGCAACGCGAATCAGCCAGCGAACTTCGATCACTAGTAGAAACGTGTAAGGGTCACGTTGATGGGTTGCAGTTCTTAGAGAAGAACATTGATGAAACCAGCTACCTCATCATCACCCACATCCTCGCATCGTGTATGGACTCCAGCACTCGTAAGGCATGGGAGCTTACATTGCAGCACGGCGAGTTTCCGGATTTGTTCCGTACGTTCGATTACATCACGCGACAATGTGAAGTGTTGGAGAGCTGCGCAGCAGGCAATACGGACAAACCATCTAGTCCAAAGCCGGCTCCTACTAAAGCGTTCACGTCGACCGTTACTCCATCACCGACCGCAACGTGTGTGCTGTTCCTGGGTCACCGTATGCTCAGCAAGTGCGCGGATTTCATAGCACTATCGCTACCAGACAAACGGGACAAGCTCCGAAGTTGGAAACGTTGTTTCAACTGTTTCGGAGCTGGTCATCTCAACAAAAGGTGCCCATCGAAGTGGACGTGTCGTCGGTGCCAGCAGAAACATCACTCCTTGCTCCACGACGAAGGGACTAGTGCCGCCAGCGAGATCCGTCACGAACAGCCAACATCTGCAGCAGAACACCGTACAGCTACAATATCGCTTCACACGGCGATACCATCGACAGTGTTGCTGTCAACCGTCATGTTGTACATCACTGACAGCGCAGGGAAGAACCATGCTGCAAAGGCTCTCTTGGACAGTGGAGCACAACCTTCATTACGGGAAGGTTGGCGCAATTCTTAAACCTACCTCGGAAGTCGGTGAGCATTCCGCTGTCGGGGATTGGTGGCAGCCAAGCGACGAACGTAAAGTCATCAGTACGAGCCACCATCCAGTCGCGCTGTTCATCGTTTTCGACGTCGCTGGAGATGCTGGTACTGCCAAAGCTGTCAGCAGATGTGCCGGCCCATCGTATAAACTACAGCCAGTGGACGATTCCAGCAACCTGCGTCTTGGCTGACCCAACATTCCACAAGCCTGGTGGAATCGATATCATCCTGGGTGAGGCGTGCTTCTACGAGCTTTTAAAAACCGGACGCATCTCACTTGGAGAAGGTATGCCGTCACTCCAAGAAACAGCATTTGGGTGGGTTGTAAGTGGCACAGCCCAGATAGCAGAGCAGTTGCTGCCAGTGGTGTGTTCAGTCGCCATACACACCAACGAGCTGACTACGATGATGAGGAAATTCTTCGCAATAGAAGACGTAGGCAGTTTCCCTAGCTGGAGTATCGAGGAGAGAGCCTGTGAGGACCACTACGCGGCCACTACAAGCAGAGACCAAGCCGGCCGATATGTCGTCCGACTTCCGAGAAAGTCTGACATGATCGGGAAACTAGGTGACTCGCGGACGATCGCCCTCCATCGGTTTTTGGCCATCGAGAGACGTTTGCAGCGAGAACCGGAAACAAAAAAGGTGTACGTGGAGTTCATGGCCGAATACCTCCGCTTAGGCCACATGACAAAGGTGACTGCAGCAGTTGATAGTCGGGAAACCGTGTCGTTGAATGATACGCTGATGATCGGACCAACAATTCAACAAGATGCTACATCGATCCTGATGCGATTCAGAACTCATCAAATTGCCCTGACAGGAGATGTGGCAAAAATGTACCGGCAAGTATGGGTACATCCCAGCGATCGCGCCCTACAGCGGATTCTGTGGTGAGCTTCGCCCCATGATCCCATCGAAGAATATGAGCTGAATACTGTAACTTATGGAACCGCATCTGCACCATTCCTTGCGGTGAGATCTCTGCAACAAACAGTATTAGATCGTGGAAGGGACTTTCCAATAGCAGCAGCTCGGGTCGCTTACTTTTACGTGGATGACTTTGTGTCTGGAGCTGATTCACCCGAGGCTGCTCAAACCTTGCAACAGCAAATCGAACAACTGTTTGCCAAAAGTTGGATTTGAGCTGCGGAAATGGGCATCAAACGAGGAAGCGGTGTTGCATCATGTGGACCAACAAAGCCGAGCATCCAGCCCATATCCCAACGACGATGACGACGGATCGTTGGCAACACTTGGAATCATATGGGATACGTCAGCGGACACTCTGCGCTTCAAAGTGCAAGCCCCGGATGTCAACGAAGATGCAACCAAACGCAAGGTATTGTCCACCATTGGGAAGATTTACGATCCGGTAGGGTTTGTTGACCCAGTGAAGGCGGTTGCCAAGCAACTTCTTCAACGTGTATGGAATCTGAAACACGTCAACCAACAACCCTGGGGATGGGATGCTGAACTTCCGCTGCAGCTACGAACAGAATGGCTCAACTTTCTTGAGCAAATGCATTACCTTCACAACATCAGCATTCCGCGAGTCGCCATTAGATCTTCAGTGACCACCATCCAATACCACGTCTTCTGCGATGCTTCGGAGAAAGGATATGGAGCATGCTGCTACATCCGTAGTTGCGATGCCCAGGGCCATGGCACAATGAAGCTCTTCGCCTCAAAAACCAAAGTGACGCCCCTCAATAGCAAGCACTCTATCGCTCGGCTTGAACTGGGCGCAGCACAGTTGGCCAGCTTGCTATTCGACCGAGTAAGGACTGCGGTAAACCCAGGATCTCTGGCAGTCTTCTGGACAGACTCCATGACTGTGGTACATTGGCTGCGAGCATCACCAAACTCCTGGAAGCCATATGTTGCCAACCGGGTATCGCAGGTGCACCAATTAACGGAAGGTTGCACGTGGCGTCACATCGCAGGAGTCGACAACCCGGCTGACCTTGCTTCCAGAGGATGTTTGGGTAAAGATCTCCTCTCCAGTACCCTATGGTGGCAGGGTCCTTCCTGGATGAGCCTGCCAGAAGATCAATGGCCTCCACCACTGCTTGCGACACCAGATCCTTCAGTGCAAGCAGAGCAGCGGGTAGCAGTTGTGGCATGCGCTGCCATTGAGCTGCCAGCTCATCGCATCTTTACACTTTTCTCATCGTACTCGAAGCTGAGACGGTTGACGGCGTACTGGGTTCAGTATTGGAACCGATGCACCAAACGCCGGTCGTACGAGAACCCTGGCCTGACGACGAAGGACTTGACGGATGCAGAAGAAGTGCTGTGCCGCTTGGCTCAACGAGACCACCTGTAGCAAGAAATCAAGGCCTTGCAGCAGAAGAAACCCGTTCCTGCGTCGTCCCCGCTTAGATGGTTGCATCCGCAACTGGGAGCTGACGGAATCATCCGAGTTGGACCGACGTTTGTCCAATTCACCGCTAGCGGAGGATGTTAAGCATCCACTAGTTGTTCCGGCCAGCCATCCATTCGCTCGTCTGCTGATGGAACATTTTCATAAACGGTTACTTCACGCGGGACCGACTCTGATGCTAAACACGTGCAGACAACGCTTCTGGATTACAAGTGGCCGAAATCTCGCCCGGAAGGTATTTAAACAGTGCCACAACTGCTTCCGCGCCCGACCATCGTCGTCAGCAACTATAATGGCTGACCTGCCGGGTGTCCGAGTAACACCGGCCCCTCCTTTTTCGATCACCGGTGTTGACTACTGTGGTCCAGTGTTCCTGAAAGGTGGCCACCGACGGGCGGCGCCCGTGAAGGCATACGTCGCCATATTTGTATGCTTCACCACCCGTGCCGTACACATCGAGCTGGTGTCAAACCTGACAACGGAAGCATTTATAGCAGCATTACGACGGTTTGTGTCTCGTCGTGGTTTGCCATTGGTGTTACACTCGGACAACGCGACGAACTTCAAGGGAGCAGCAAACAAGCTGAACGAGTTGTACAAGCTGTTGCGTACAACTGAGCACCAGCAGAGCATTCAAGCTTGGACACTAGAACGCAAAATTTCATGGAAGTTCATCCCACCAAGAGCTCCTCACTTCGGTGGACTGTGGGAAGCCGCCGTCAAAACCATGAAGTACCACCTAGTGCGCGTTTTAGGAACGACATCACTTTCGTATGAGGACATGTCTACGCTGCTGGACGAGATAGAATGCTGTGTCAACTCCCGACCTATAACATCGATGTCAGATGACCCACACGATATGACAGCCCTCACTCCTGGACATTTCCTGGTTGGAACGAACCTACAGCTTGTTCCGGACCACTGCTTGCTGTATGAAGCCGAAAACCGGTTGAACCACTGGCGTCATGTTCAACAACTTCGCCAGCACTTTTGGAACCGTTGGCAGAAGGAGTATTTACAACAACTGCAGGCGCGTTCTAAATGGACAAAGGATGGTACAACCACAGTAACGCCAGGAACGTTAGTTATAATCAAGGAAGATAATGTGCCTTCGGCGTTTTGGCCATTAGCACGTGTAACCGAGGAGCATCCTGGAAAGGATGGCAAAGCGCGTGTCTTTACATTGCGTACAAGTAAGGGAACTACAGTTACTAGACCATTGGTAAAGCTTTGTGTATTACCAAAGGCAAAAAATTAAAATTATTCAATTTTGAGGTGGCAGAATGTACGATATTGCGACGCCTAAAGGTAGACTACAGCCACAGAACTCTACAAGGTTCTGAACAGTTAGGAATTTTTGAATTTAACGAAACCCTACAGGTACCGGTTTATTGATAACCTGATGTTCAAAAATAACGGTTAATTGATAACAGTCTCACCGGTCTTAGACATCGCTATCACAACATTTGTGACGTAACTAAAGGCGTTCAGAAAACCAAATATATGCAACTTGAGAAACAACTGGTGTTTTTGTTAGGCTCTGTCCCCAACATACCTAGCAGTGTAATCCACAGAAAGTCCCTGGCGGGTAGCGATCTGTGGACACTACACTTGCGTTCTCCGGTACCGTTGGACAAACCCAGAATTTTTGGATCCGTTTCCTCTTCTCACTATCCTCCTTTTCTAACAAGTTCCGGAGTAGACCGTACCCTTGTTGACCTTGATGGTTATGATAATTTGAAATCTATGTAACAAAATATGATCAGATTTGAAAAAGGACATTAAATATCTAAAACAAACATGAAAAAAATTTTTTAAAACCGTCAAGAAAAAAGTTTTTCCTAGCCTAGATTCGAACTCCGATCCTCCGGAACAACACTCATGAACTTTGCCCCCTAGACTATTGATGAAAGAAAATTTCCGCGTGATATCACAGCTTTTAATATGTCTGTAGGCAATCTGAATGTCACATTTTTCCTCCCCGAGCTTCGCCGGGGCTTCGAGCTAGTCCTATATAATAATTTTCCTTCCGAGGGTCGACCATGGCCCAACAAACACGCGCGCGAAAAGTAACCCTTATGCGATCGATGCCTGATTCAATGTCGCTACTAATTCAAAATCAGAAAAATGGGCCCGCTAAGCAAAACCGACCTTGCTGTGCGTAATTGTTGGAATTTTGTGCTGTTAGTGTGTGTAAGAGTGAGAGAAAGAAATAGAGAAAGGAACGAGGTAGAAATAGGAAACGAGAAAGAGAGAGATAGATAGATAGAGAGAGAGAGAGAGAGAGAGAGAGAGAGAGAGAGAGAGAGATAGAGAGAGAGAGAGAGAGAGATATGGGAGATGGGAGATGGGAGATGGGAGATGGGAGATGGGAGATGGGAGATGGGAGATGGGAGGTGGGAGGTGGTAAGGGACAAAGAGTGGGAAACAAAGAAAGAGCGGGATGAAAAGCGGGAGAGAGATACAGATAGAGCGAAAGAGAGAAAGATAGAGAGAGAGAAAGAGAGAGAGAGAGAGAGAGAGAGAGAGAGAGAGAGGAAGAGAGTGGAGATAAGAAAGATTGAAAGAGAACGAAGATGAGAGAGAGAAAAAGGTAAAGAGAGCAAAATTTAGAGAGCGAGAGAGAATGAGAGAGAGATTGGTAAAAGAAAGAGAGAGACAGAAAATGAGCGGCATAGGACGGTGTGTCTGAGCTGACTTAGCGATTATGTGAGAAGGAGTGAGAACATACAGGATTAGCTTACAACGCATACAGTTGATTCGAACTCACATCTCTATGCATGTGTTAACGGATCTACCACTACAAGAAAACAAAACCAGAACGTGAGAAATGGGGATCGCTATCCGCGGCAGAGCATACGAAGGCCCAATCCGAGACTGCAGTTGTGCGAGCAGGTAACTTTACCTTCCGCGAAACGAACAAGGCAAGAAAAGGGAGATAGTTCCTTCCGCGAAACACAGAAGATGGGGAATAGCAAGCGGCAGAGTTTGCAGGCCATCCAGCCGATACTGCGCCTTTTATGAATCATCACACACATGGAAGAATTCTCCATTACAAACGAAAGACAGAAAAAATCGATGGGGGGAATAGTGAACCACAGAACGTGCAGCGTATGCGGTACTGATGGCACAGGGAGAGAAGGATGTGCCCCGCATCGCATCGCAATAATATGGATTATCATGCGTAGCAGGAGTGTTATGCTTAGTTTACACGGGACGCAAAAGCCTGATAAAACACGAGCAAATGTCAGTTTTGCTGTCTTTTTTTTTTTCGTTTCGTGTCGCCGCTACTATTCGTGAGCCGATCCAAATGAAAGCGCATTCAGTGATGATTTGAGTGCTTAACTGTAAAACAATAGCATAGAGGTAATGTGTCCACCGAAATCTTATCAACAAACATTGAACATCATCACAAACAACTATTTTCCATCCGCTTGCAATCAATACCAGGTGCACACATTTTTGCCTACTCCTTTTTTAAACTCGACGACCGAAAAACAAATTTGCGCAGATTTTGACAACTGACCAACTAACTGGCAACATTCTACCGTTTGCAAAGTTTGCTTCATGTCCGACCCACACTTTAAAAAGTGGCGTAACCACAGAACATGCGTAGGCTTGCATGTACTGCGTAGCACAGAAACTGGTACAATATGCTGTAACTCGGTTTAAGTACATGTCTTTGAAAAACCTCCTGCTAACCGGGCTGTTTGATAAACACTTTTGGTTTGGTATTTGGTAACATTTTTCGATAAAACTGTAATTTTACATTTATATCGATGAGGGCTACAATCAAAGGGAGATATCCTGTGCGCCAAGATCAGGCTCTGGTCGAACAGGGAGACGGTCAGCTTACTTCGTATCTTATCGTTGGTCCCGCAATACGTATTTTGAACCCCCTTACCGTTCTGCAATTGCCGATACAATTGAAATCATAACGGGACGACATGGAACCATCAAAAGGGCGGTAGGGGAACCAGAGACTGCCGACGGGCCAGGTACCTGGCCTAAAAAACCTAGTGTTATAATAAAATTGAAAATCAAGCTCCTAATGAAACTCCAAACATCCCATCTCATTCAATGGTACCACTGCAGAATGTGCCAATTAGGACAGCATCTGAATAGCTAAACTTACGTGAGCATCTTGCTCATGATATTTATTGGAATTAATATTATAACATATTGTAAACTTGTACAGTACGTTCTGGAAATCAGAATAGAATACGTACCGAATCACTAAATTTCCCGGGATCACTAGTGCTTCAAAGGCATACCATGATGGCTTGTATACCTGATTTGGAGCTAAAAAATAATTTGTGTATTTTTGTATAAACAGACTCCACATTAACATAAAGCAGTCCAGATGTAGTACTTACACGATCCAGAGCTGGTAGACCGCTTCATTTTCAGATGATTTTGCCTATATTGTGCCCTTAAATTCGTCCATGTTTGCTTTAATTCGTCGATTCCGACGCTAACGTTTTCAGCTATTCGCAGCCAGGCATCTTCTTGTGCAACAGTGTTTTTGTATTTTGGCAACTTTTTGCACCATTAAACAGGGTATTTTTCTATTACGGAAATAATAGATAGGATTCTTTCTTCCATATCCTGCAAAAAAAAAAACAATACGTAAATTATACTGTTGGATACAAGTAGGGCACTGCGGCAATGGCGACTAGTTTTGCTCCTTACTGGCTTTTGGCTCCTTATTTCATTGAGACAGATTTTCTACTTGCGAGCATAGAAGATCTTCGGAAATCGAACAACGAATACTTGGTGTATAAGTTGAAAATGTCCTGATCGTTTCATATACATTGGATCAGTTCGACAGATATCTCTAATTTTTTTCGTTTGACATTAGGCTTTGAAATATATTAGTTTCATTCCGCGAAAAACGAAGTATCTTTGTAGTGTATCGTATCATTGGAGGAGGGTATTTTTCTTGATTCGTGGAGGGATTCTCTAGTAGTGCCAATTCCTAAAGTGTCAGGAGCCACCAATGCGGAGGAGTCCGTTTAACATGCTTCATATACTTGAAAAGGTGTTGGAACTTGTTATCAATCAACAACTTGTCCAGTATCTTTTGACTGGAAGTACTTGCTGGTGGAGAAACAGTCGGGTTATAGAGAAGGACCTTCTTGTGAATTTGCTCTGAACCTGTTATTAGTTATGTGGAAGGAGTTAATGGAGCGAAAACAACCGATTGTTGCAGTGTTCTTGGATTAGAAATGGGCGTTTGAAATGATATCGCGACCTTTGTTATTAGAAACAATCACCTTTGGGGTTCCACAGGGAAGTGTTCTTGGCCCAGTGTTGTTTATCTAATATACAAAAGTCACCGTTGTTTGTATATATATATGTATATACGAGGGCTGACAATAAAGTAAGGTCTCCAACGCTGCAACTTTGCCGGATCACGCGCTAGGCGAAATCTGGCAACACCGCCGTGTTCCTTGCCGCCGTGGGTGAGGTTCCCCGACCGCTCAGTCTTGGCTGAGCAGCCGTCAACGATGGAGGTACCCCTCGCGTCAGCGTCCAAGTGCGAATTGCGTTCTGTAATACGTTTTTTGAGTGCGAAAAAGGTGACACCTATTGAAATCCATCGTCAACTAGTTGAAGTTTACGGGGAAAAGTGTATGGACATAAAAAACGTGCGTAAGTGGAGCCGCGAGTTCAATTCCGGGCGCACTAATGTTCACGACGAGGAGAGAAGTGGCCGACCGTCGGTCTCGGATGCGGTTGTTCAAGCAGTGGAGGCAGAAATGCTCAAAAACCGCCGTGCGACAATTAGGGACTTGGAAGAGAAGCTTGGACGAGTGTGTACAACTTGCAGTATCACAAAGTTTCTGCCCCATGGGTGCCGAAACAGCTGACCACATGAAGCGGCGCGTGGAATGTGCGACCAAAGTTGTGGCCCGTTTTGAAGAGGAAGGCGATGATTTTTTGGAAGGGTTTGTTACGGGGGATGAAACGTGGGCTCATCGCTACACACCCGTAACAAAGGAGTCGTCCAAACAATGGCGCCATAACGATTCTCCGAAACCCAAAAAGTTTAAGGCGACACTGTCAGCCGGCAAGGTGATGGCTACGGTGTTTTGGGATCGCCACGGGGTATTGTTGGTGGATTTCATGCCAAGGGGAACCACTATCAATGCAGCAAGGTACTGTGAGACCCTGGAAGAGCTTCGTCGTGCCATTTCACCACGACAACGCGCGCCCGCTCACAGCCAACGTTACCCTTAACCTGCTCAAGAAATTTGGCTGGGACATCATCGATCACCCTCCCTATAGTCCCGACGTGGCCCCAAGTGACTACCACATGTTCCCCGCCCTGAAAAAACATCTCGGAGGGAAGAAGTTTGAAAGTGACGCGGAGGTTCAGAAAGAGGTCAACACCTGGCTGCGCGAGGCGGACGGAGAGTGGTATTCTGCCGGCATAGACAAGGTCATCGTGCGGATGCGCAAGGTGTTGGAAAAAATGGCGATTATGTAGAAAAGTAGCCAAGACCTTGGCCTTTCCAACGGTGTATCGCTTTTGGTAAATAAATGTCATTTTCTATGAAAAAATAAATTGGAGACCTTACTTTATTGTCATCTCTCGTAGTAAAAGAAAACTGTACTTTAAATCGATCGTTTTGTTGATCAAAAAGTTCAGGATTGCCTACATTCCTCATTAAGTATTGTGTAATCGAGACAAGTTTATAACGATTCAGAAAAATAAATAGGTTATGACAAAGAGTCACGGTTACAAAAATGAACATTGGCCGAAGGCTTAAGTTTGACGATCGTTCTAGTCGGAGGTCGGTTGCAGAAGGGAATCCGCCTCGTGGTTTTATTTGACACATGTCATAATCTAAGGTGCTTAAGACTAAGGTATGATATACATAAGGTAGTTACATTAGAGGTATATATAAATTCACGGTGATTAATTATGGGAGTTTACAGCTCGGCTACCCTGACCCTCAAATTGCCCTCAATTTGAAATACAATTCAATCGCATGAATCCTCATCGCTGGAATCCTCAGTATGGTCAGATACATTCGATTCTGCCCACTTCTTAAGCTTATTGGCCTCAAGAACCCCATCGTAGGGTATCTGCGTATTCGTACTGCTCTCAATATCTCTAACGGCAAACTGGTCAATTGACAAAACTTTATGAACAACATAAGGCCCCTTAAATCTGGCTACACACCACCATAAGGTCCCTTAAATATTTCTTATTGGGAAGAGAGCTATCTACATTCCGTATGGCTACGTAATCACCAACCTGATACGTGGGGGCAGACTTATGATGCTTCCGAAAATACTCCTCGTTTACAAGTTGTGACCTAATGATGTTGTCCGAGGCCTCGTCCCGTATACGCGCCAAGTCCCGTTCGTTAGCCCGATGGTGAGAATTCAAATATTCGGTTAATTCGTCCGTATAAGGGATATCTTCTTGCTCGATGCCGAAGAGGAGAACAGATGGAGGGAACCCCGTACTAGCGTTTGCTTAAGATGGGTCGGAGAACACGATTCACTCTCTCAACCTGTACATTAGCCTGGGGCGAGGCAGTTGCATTAAGGACGTGAATAACGTCATAAGACTCTAAAAACTTCTTAAATTCCCGAGAGGTAAAACAGGTGCCACGATCACTAATAATCCGCCGTCCGCTTTTGAGTGGACCTGGGTGCATCACCTCTCTCCTAGGAACGGAACGTTCCAGATAGGTGCTTCACGGACCTCGCAACACTATCTTCCTGTTCTCGTTCATTCCAAACGCAAACTTCAATGGAACAAGACGTGAGCTAAATTGTGTAAAAGATGCCTCGTAGTCGAGGTGTGCAGTACTTGGTGGATTTGATAGAAAACCCTCTTGTGATTTCATACTTTTGCTTTCTTATTCCTTCCACAGCAAACAGGCCATCACGCAACACTCCTCCCAGCGGTTCCAACCCCCCAGCTTCACCACGCAGGATTGTGTTAATGTCGGCCTTATGCGATTTGTGCAATAGTCCTCTCAATCAGCCATCATGCCCTTCTTGCAATCGAGACGGATTCACACATTGTGGGATTTTTTTCATACAGATTCCGGTAAGTACTTAATAAATAACCATAAATAACGCTAACTTGTGAAAATACCACATCATTTTCGTTTTTAGACTCGTGGCATTGACTTTGCCCTGCATCTCGTTTGCTTTACAGGCATTCTCGCCTAATAAATGTAATAATATAATAATGGAACCATTATTATCAATAAACATGATGATTATCAACCGACGCAAGTTCGTTCGTGAACCAGAATCGCAAGTTCGTTTCGCGTGGTGGAATTGTTTTAGTTGATCCGAAATTGATGTATAGAGAAAGAAACAAAACGCAAGCATGTAATAGTGCGTCGGGATGCGGGAGAGGGCCGGTAAAACGAAACCTATGTAGAGTGAGGTAATTCGCCTACGTATTCTGGAAAATTCATGGTCTAAAAGAAAACTAGACGCAAGACTACAAAAAAGACTAGACAGAGAGATAAAACATCAAACACACACACATCCATATAAGGGCATTTGAAAAATCATCCATATCCATACATCCATATAAGGGCATTTGAAAAAAAAACCCTCGTGAAGAGTGAGCCCTACATATGCTGTGAAACCGTGGTCTTTTAGTAAAGACCAGACAGAGAGACAAAATGCAGATGCGAAACCCTTTGTAACAGCCATGCCGCGCGCAACGATTTGCGATCCGCTGCCATGTACAGGGTGTGCGGGCTAAATTTGACACCTGGCCTTTGGGTTTATATCTCAGGGTTGAGTTGACGTATCGAAATGATTGATATGTCATACGATTTTCATATGGAGTTTCCCGTCGTGCGATTGCCGCTGTGTCTAGCCGTCGCTTAAGATGCGCCTGACAATCTATGTTATCTATAATGTTGTGAAGTCTCAGATCTGAGGGATTGCTTACAGCTACAGGATTCCCTCAGTAATCTATGTCTCTGGTGCGACTGGAATCTACTAAATCTACAGTGAGCCCAAGAAGTATTCGTCTAGACGAATATTTGTTGGAAAGACCCGATTTAAAAGCCTAGTAGGCACACAAAAAAAATCTAAAGGTCAGATCGAGTGTGGTAATGGCCAAGGCACTATCATTGTTTGATAAAAATAAAAAAATAGAAAAACTTAACAGTAAAATAAATTACAAACTAAAAAGTTGATATTTTGCTAGCGCAAAAAGTATTCGTCTAGTTGGAAGTTGACCGGCTTCCTGTGGGCTTCTCTGAATCTAATTGATGGCGCATCACGCAAGTGACATGATTTTTCAATTTGAGTGAAATCTAGCTTACCACGGTCTGGAATTAACGTGTTAAGCGCTCTCTTAGTCCTGTGGAACTGACAGTCTTTTTTGAAGGGAAACCAGGTTATTATGGCCGACAGTACATCCCGTTTCTTAAAATAATATGGTCAGTTCACGTTATTGAAACCTTTTGTTTAGGAGGTATCGAGAAATGAACAAAAATTCGGCAAAAGGCTTTGTTTTACCACTCTTTTAACATTGTTTTCTATCGCCAAGGAATGTTTGAACATACAAGCACTGCTCACTACTCACTTATCGAATTATCGACTTAACGGAATGCAGTGCAAATGGACGTAGCGCTTAATGTGTTAATTCGGAATGTCCAGTTAGTTCACATCATAGGTCAAAAAACGTCAGAGATAACCATTGAAGAGAAAAATTAATCGTTCGATTGCATAATGCATGCAAGTCTACCAACGAGCTAGCATAACTTGTGGCCAGTTCTTGTTTCAAAACTCAATCGGTAAAATATCGATTCTCCAACTCAAAAACATTCGATAATAACCAACGAAAAGGTCGGCCACGAGCTTTAACCACATAAAAAATGCAAGTCTGAGATGCAAACAAATAATCTTGTTCCAACGGTGAAATATGGTGAAAGTTCCTTAATGGTTTGAAGGTGAATGAGTGCAACAGGAGCGGTTTGATTGCACTTCATTGATGGGGTAATGGATCACAAAACCTACGTTCAAATTTTGAAAAACAGTTGTATAAAAAGCGCTGAGAAGTTAGGATTTCAAGGAAGATTCCTATTCCAACAAGATAACGAGCCTAAACACACAGTCGTAAATACCAAGTTGGGGCTTCGTTATAATGTCCCAAAACAACTCCATTCGCTTTCCACAGAGTCCAGATGAACCCGATAGAACATCGATGGAAGATTTTAGATGATTTCCTTCGAAAACGGACAACCTCTAACAAGGATGAGTTGAAAGGCTCCTTCCAAGCAGAATGGGACCGAATACCGCCTACCGTCTTGATAAATTTGGTCAATTCCATGCCACGTTTCCAATATTAAATCCTTACACAGTAAGCTGGTTGCCTCGAAAATAGGACAACAATCCGAGGTAGACTAATACTTTTTGCGTTCATCATAATTCTTTTTTTTGTAATAAAGCGCCATGGCCACCAGTGTTGTTAAATTGTACTAGTAAATTTTATTGATATATACGAATTGACCAATCCTCTACCGACCATGGCCGTTTAAACGCATGTTTTGAGCCTACATCGCTCCAAAATATGGGGTTTTCAAGAAATTTTCGTCTAGACGAATACTTTTTCGCCTCACTGTATGTGTCGAGAAGTGTTGCATTGTGCCGTTTTATTGGATAAAAAAGCCTCTTTTATACAGTTACCAATTTTATATATGTTAGCTTAGTTCGCTCTAGTCTAGAATTCAATAGTGTATTTTGGTTCCCGCACTTTAAATATTGACACGATAGAATTGAAAGAGCTTACTACGCCTTACATGTTTCTGATAACGCTAATACTTTCAAGATGCGCCTGATAATGGACCCAAATTTTGTATAAGAAGGACAAGTTATATAGTTTCTTAACAGTGACCGGCAGGAAAAAGTGCCCACTTCGAATTTTGTTGATTTTAGCTCAATATTTTTTTCTCAATCTAACTAAATATTCTGCAAGTATTTTTCGTATATTGATTTACATATTTCGTATAAGATCCACTAATGAGTAAGCGAAAACAAACATATTTTGATTTTGAGAAAAAAAATTATAAAAAAAAGTATCTAAAAAAACAGTGACAAGAAAATTGCTATGAGTATTGTCCATGGTTCTTCTGCTAAAGTCCTCAGTATCCAGATACTTCGATGTATTTTACCGAAAAGATTTGAAATTTTTGACCTCGAACTACCTGAGGAACTTGGTTGTGGTTAGTTGGTTTGATATGAACTATACGAATAAACATAATTATACTGTATGGGGTTTTATAAACACTTATTGCAAAGACCATAACACAACTCGTCTCTGTTAGTGACTACATATAGGTTGTCTTTTCACGAGCGTATTACAAAAGTAAGTTTGTCTATATGAGCTACACTGGTAATGGAATCTAAAATAATATTTTCCCTGTATAGTTATTTTCCCAATAGAGTTATAATCAAAATATAATTCCCTCATGTTCTTACTGTTATGTACGGCTGCAGGACCTCCAATAATGCTTCACAAACCTCCGGAACAATATGTGATATTGACTGCTTTGAAACCTAATTTAGTAATATACATTTAAGATAAGCATACATTTAGCACAAAATACAATAAAATGCAATACAAGAACAACCAGAAAATTGTCGATACTTACACGAAATAAGTATTGTAGACTCGTATACGATTCGCCTGTTGCAAGGAACCTTAAATATGCGAAGAGCAGTGACGGCAAGTGAGCAGTTGCTCATAACATTGTGTAGTTTCGACTAATTTTTTCGTGGATAGCAGCGAGCAGCCAGTCGAAGTCATCTCTTGTCATCCGTAAAAAATTTTGATCGTAGTTTCCGCAACCTCTTCTAGCACGTTGACTGCCAAGCCTTTTTGAGCGCATTTAACCGTCAGGCCAAGAAAATCACTTCAGAGAGGGAGCCGCTTACTCATATGTATTTGTGGGAAGCGCTTCGCTCATTGATAACATTCTCACATGCTTTGCGATATTATTCGCTATTTTAATATTTTATTAGTTTATAAATTATTATACTTTTATCATATACGAAGTAACAGAATGGAATGTAAAAAAAGTTACTACATACTGTGCAAGTTGCCTGAACCAATCACTGATGTGGTTAATTTGTTTCAACATTGTACACAAGAATTAATTTTATAATAAACTAAATAACGAATGAGTTTTGTGAACTAATCAAAGTTATTTATTTATTCAATGCAAACCATTTTGCGCATATAACACAGTACCAACAGTAGCACGTTCATGGTATTAGTGTCTTTCGCACGTGAGAGAGCAAGCAGTTTCGCTGTCATCCAAAAAGTGGGTGACATGGCCTGGAGAGAAATGTTGCTGTCACCCAAAATTGGGTGACATGGCAGTCAAAGTGCTAGTATGTCGCCCAATAGCCGTGTAGCATGCCTATGCTATACGGCTGAAAATCAACCACCACAGAAGTACCGCGTTTTTGCTGAGCGTGAAAAGCACAATGAACTCTCCGTTTCATAATCAAATGTTATGAACTAAGTATCAAAAACAACAAAATCAGGTGACACCGCCTCAAAACAAACAAAACCCACCCCCATAAAACCTCAACTCAGAAACAACCGCAAAACACCCAAAACTGCAATCTAGGAAAATTGATAGATCGACGCACCCAGCGATACCGCGCAAACAAGTTGCGACACGATCGTGCGCGAGCATTGCACATAAGTAATATGACCCACGGCAAGCCGGTGCATGAAAAACAGGAAACCAACGGGTTCGGGCATTTGAGCTAAGTAAACATGACCCACTTCGGGCCGGATGTTATGAAACAGGCAAGGAACGATGCGCGCAAAAACGTTTGCGCGATCGACGTCAATAACCTAACCAAAAACACCAAAATTATCCAACCAGCATTTATAGAATCGATAAACATAACCCTAGTGCCACAAGCTTCGGGTCGAGGTAGGAAATCACTGGGCAAGAGCGAGATGGTGATAGCCTTGTCTCTTTTACACCAACGCAGCAATTCCCCTGTCCCGCCACCGCCAGAAATCTCTGGCCACCGCGCCCATCTGGTGCCGCGGCAGCCGATACGAACTGAAAAATCGAGGTTTGTGATTGGCTAGCCGAACCCTCATGTGTGAAGACATCAAAGTGCGCATGCGCATTGCAATACGATACGAAGTTTAAATGCCCTGCGCGATCGGGTCTTCGAAGACCCAGCGCGAGCGATCGAAAACCCAGCGCGAGCAATCGTAGACCAGTCGAATACCCAGCGCGGTCGAATACGGACGTACGGGTACCCGTACGGGTATACCCAGCGCGGTCGAATACGTACGTACGGGTACCCGTACGGGTATACCCAGCGCGAGCGGTCATTCATGCATACGTACGCAGCGCAAGCGATCGCTAAATGAAGAGCAAAAACCGAAACGCGGTGGCCATATGAATTCGCTCCGCGAGAGGTTTAAATGGCTAGAGCGGGTTGAGCGTATACCGATGCATTCCCATACAGTCCATACAAACGGCTACGCAGTAGATATATATTGGGCCTTTAGTACACCGTTCTCAACAAAGAGCGACGGTCTTGCGGTAGGTGCGCAGAGACCGGAGTGGAAACAACGCGGTTCAAGTCCGCGTAAACAGCTCGAGACATGAGAATGTGTAGAAGGAAGAGAAGAGAAAAAGAGCGCCGGGCCCCGAAAGGGGCCTCCATTTTTCGTTTTTGCCGCGGCAACTTCGGTTTTGCTTCGGTTTAGGTGTCGCGATAAATCTGAAAACGAAGTAAAAGTCACCATGCGTACTAAGCGCGTTTTACAAAGCGCGGTGGCGCTCGGGTTATGCAGCGAAAGCCGAAAATTATGCAGCGAAAGCCGCAGCCGAGGTTCAAAAGATTGCCATTTGGATTGTCATGTGCGCCCGAAATTTTTCAGCGTGAAATGGAGAAGATTGTCCGGAACTACAGAAACGTTCTAGTATACTTGGACGACATTTTTATATTTGCCAAAACGCTAGGAGAACTAAGCGAGTTGGAGAAAGAGGTTAGGGAAGTAATCCACCATAACGGGCTAACGGTAAATGAAGAGAAATCGTGCCATGGGCAAGAAAAAACTAGATTTTTTAGGATTTACATTAGACGGAGAGGGTATATTGCCCATGAGGGAGAAACTGTCAGCCATTCATAAAATTGAGAGGCCAAAGGATACAGCAGAGCTAAGGAGTTTCCGGGGGAGGAAACCGTTACGAGATCTAGTAAAAAGCGACGGATTTAAATGGGAAGAGATTCATCAAAGGACATTTGAAGAACTGAAAAAGGTGACTGAGGAAGACTTGATTAAGCGAGGATATTTCAATGAGTCCGATAAAATTATATTATACACGGATGCCTCGCCTTGGGGTCTAGGAGCGGTTTTAGCCCAGGAAGACTCTAATACAAAAGAAGCTCGTATGCGCTTCTAAAGGCTTGCCAGATGCTGCAAGTCGCTACCCACAGTTACATAGAGAAGCGCTAGCGATAGTATGGGCTATGGAACGGTTTGTGTTTTATCTGTTAGGGAGAAAATTTCTCTTGCGATCGGACAGCGAGGCATTGAAGTTTATGATAAAGCCGTCAAAATGTAAGGATGTAGAGAAGAGGATTATGTCAAGGGCGGAAGGATGGTTTCTTCGTTTGGAACATTACCAATTGGATTTTGAACACGTTGCGGGACACAAAAACATAGCAGATGCTGCATCGAGGCTTTATCTCAGCCAGCCAAAATGAACGCAATTCACCCGCATACACCCATAAAACGAAGTATCTATAAGAATTGCTATAGCAGTTGCACTAGCCTTTGCTATACACATCCGGTGTTCATGAAAATTCATCGAGAATTCATTCCAGCAAAACATGAACCCTGCTTCCCCCTTGGTGGCCCTAACTCTTCTCTCGCACTAACGCCGCCGCATGGTCTTCATGCTAGCTATCTGCATGCTCCTCGCTGTGTCTGCGCTCCTGGTAGTTCCTTTTCGTTTGGGTCTTCAGATGTTCGTGGCTGGAGTCGAACACTAACCGGCGGCCATCGGTGAATACTGAAAGTATGATACACGATACACGCGTGGCCAAAGCCCGCGCCTGGATTGCATGGATTGTAATCGACTTTTTATCTACACGAGTGCTCACGCCCAAAACGTTTAAAAGTCTTTACTATCACCGGAGTTGTTGGACAAGAGTTGGTGCGTGATGGATGCGCTAGTGCCCCATCAGTTGGTTTGGTAAAAAAAATTATGGTCGGTTTTGAAATTCTTAATTTATTGTAACATATTTTTGACGGGGCCCGAGTATACTAGAGCTAGCTTGACTTAACATTATAACGGCAAGACAAACATGTTCGCCATGTCAATCAACTTAATTTTGTTCATAAAGCATTGCCTAACATTTCTACTTGATGTCGTTAAAAACATACAGCGAGTTACACCAAATATGCTAGCAATTATCAGCTACAGCGGGGACTCTTGCAAAGCATGAACCGGATTTAGCCACTCCGCACCATGAACACTTTGTTTAAGCTTATCTTAATCTGCACTTTTGGTAATTGCGCCTGCGTGTATGCTTGGTACAGCACACCACCACCCTTTAAGAATAATTTTACTATAGAGAGAATAGATATTGGAAAATTATTCTCCTGTCTGTTTAATAATTCGGTTCTTGTGAACTGTTGTAGTTTTTCTTGTAACGCAATGTTCTATTGTACAATTTGTTTCGTGTATCTGTCTAACTATGAATGGTCCAATGTATAATGGATCTAATTTTTTTCTATTTTCGTTTGTCAGATAAACTTTATCGCCTATTTTGATTGAAATTGGATTAACGGTCTTATTTAAGGTGATTTGTCTTTTTTCTTTTTGTCTTATGAGGTTTTCTCTCGCAATTTTGTTAGACTTTTGGATTTTATACTTCATTTCGTTGTAATATTGTTCGATGTTATAGATTGGTTGAATGGTTGTTTCGTGTAGTTCTTGGGGTAGATTTGCTTTTCTTCCAAATACTAATTCAAATGGTGTGTAATTTGTATCTGTATGCGGAGTAGTATTGTAAACAAAAGAATAAAACTTAATCCAATTGTCCCAATCATCGTGATGTTCGTTTGAAAATGTCCTTAAATATTCATTTAAGCATCTATGGATTCTTTCTAAACTACCAATTGTTTGTGGATGATATGCGGTTCCAAATGTTTGTTTGAATTTGAGGATTTCTGCAATTTTATTTAGAATTTCGTTATTGTATTCGAGTCCTTGATCCGATTTGAGTTCCATGAAATTTCCATAAATAAGAATGAAATTTTCTATTAACGCTTTGGCTATTGAATTTGCTTCTTTGTTCGGAATTGGGATGATAACTACATACTTTGTTAAATCACATTGTATTGTTACTGCATATCTATTGTTATGATTAGTTTTTGGTAACGGTCCTACAGTATCTATCGAGATTACACTAAAAGGTTTTGAGGGTGTTGTCGTCACAACAGTTTCCTCTTTTGTATGCCGCTTGGTCTTGTTTAGCTGGCATTCTTGGCATTGCCTGACATAATTTTTAATGTCTTCCCAACTGGCGAATTTTGTCTCGTTATCATATCGTTACCATCTCGTTTGTTAATTTTCGATCTCCATAACGAGACAAAGTGTTGCACCAAAAAAGGGGGTGGGGTGCAACATTCAATCGGTTATTTTGTGGTGGTGTTAGTGCCAAACAGAGGTTACGAATGTGTGCGTGCTATTTCACCATAATGGCACGCACACAACTATATAATCCATTTCGGATGTCAAATGATACGGAGAACACGGTGTTGTATTCTGCTCGAGCCGCCAACGCGGAAATTTTTATTTTTCGTCGAATTCCTCCGCTTCTTCTACATTCTGCTCTCCCAAGGGCGGCTTCTTCCTCCGGTGTTATTTCTGTTGAACGAAACAAACCAAGGAATAGAATTAGTGAATCGCTGTTATAAATGGTTATGATTTTGCACTACCACTTTGTTTACTTACCGATTCTAAGATCCGGCCAACGCATTCGTGGACGATCGAACTCCCCATCCGTTTCCCGGACCAGATCGCACATGAGCTGACACTGTTCCCGACTTGTTGATGGATCCTATTAGTTTCCGTTTAGACGTCATGAACATTTAAAATTCAACACACTCTTGAAGGAACAACACTTTACACTTTTTCACTCGACTGTTCTAGCGCTGGATGTTTCGAAGACTGAAAACTTCATCGCGTCGCGATTGACAGTTGGTGCGTGATGGCATTCATACAGACGACCTTTTTTATTCTCTACATGATTGACCGACATAAAGTGCACCAACACACATTCGGGTTGCTGTGCAGTGTGGGAATGCTACACGATCGGCTCCGCTATTGTAATGTGTCAGACTGAAAGGGAAGATGTGAAAGGGCAGATGTGACTTCTCCCCTAGCACACCGATTCATCATTAGAACGAGAAGGAAGACAAAGTGTGCAAGAGAAAGCTGACAGTTCTGGACTCGCGGGGGTAGGAATCTGTGGAAACGGGGCAATGTTGCATGTCGCCGTCAGTTGGGTTGTTTCATATTTGGCCATTTATAATATTCTCTTATTTTGAGGTACAACCTATGTTGTCCTATATGTCCTCCTAGGAAATTCTTATGATGCGATTCTAGTATCGTCATCTTTTCATCCTGCTTTAATATAATCTTGGGCGCCTTGAACAGTATAATTTCTGACCCCAAAAAGGGCTCAACAAGCGATTTCCTTTATGGTCTGCAGGGAATAATATTCGAATAATTTGTCATCAATTGACATTGCTAGCTTATCTCGTTTCATTTCCTTTAGTAAGTCACAGATTTTCAGAAAAGCAAACTCTAGTGTTTGATTTCCGTTTTCATCCGACTTTAGTGGAATGTCGACAAATCCCAATACTTTGTTATAGTTGTTGTTACATAACTCAAGCTTGATTTTGTTTTCGTATGTCTTTGTTCGTAATTTCAACAGTTTATTAACCTCTGACGGGTTTTCAGTTTGCCATACTATAGGATGGCCAGTCCTTAGTACGTCATTTTGATCTTCATTATGCAATGTTTTATGCTTCTGCTTGGTCATTGCTCTTGTATTTACAACAAGCACTTCCTTTGTCAATGGTGTAATATTTTTCAATTCTTCTGAGTTCACTATCATTCGTGAAAGAGCGTCTGCTCCAACATTCGTTTTACCCTTTACATATTGTATGTCGAAGTCAAATTCTTCTAGATCTAGTCTCATGCGTGTGTGCTTAGATGTTGGGTTCTTCATTTGAAAAAGATAAACTAATGGTCTATGGTCTGTTCGAACGGTAAATCTTTGACCGTAAAGATATGGTTTAAAATGGTTAATTGCCCAATGAATGGCTGTTAGCTCTTTTTCAATAACTGATTTTGCCTTTTCTCCTGGCGTGAAACTTTTACTTGCGTAAGCGACTGGTAAGTCATTTCCTTCTATTATTTGTGAAAGAATGGCTCCACATGCTACGTCGGAAGCATCAGTAGTTACAATGAATTTTTGTGAAAAGTCTGGGTATTTTAGTATAGTAGGGGATAACAAATGTTTTTTCAATGAGTCAAATGCTAGTTGGCATTCCTTTGTCCATTGAAACTTTACACCTTTCTTCAGAAGGTTATTCAATGGCTTAGCGATATTTGCAAAATTATTTACAAACTTTCTATAATAGTTACAAAATGCTACAAATCGTCTTACTTCATCAGCGTTATTGGGAACTGGAAAGTCCCTTAGCTTCTGGAACTTAGATTCGTCTGGGTAAATTCCTTCGCTCGTTATCTTATGTCCTAAATATGTTACTTCTGTTCTAAAGAAACTACATTTATCTGGATTTAACTTAAGATTGTATTTTCTTAGCCTATCAAAAACTTTAACTAGGTTACTGATATGATGCCGTGCACTGCATCCAGTAACGATTATATCATCTATATATACAAATGCTAGTTCAGGTGTCAACCCGGCCATGGCTATTGCCATCATTCGCTGAAAGCTATTTGGACATATATTTAGTCCAAAAGGCATACGCGTAAATTGATAGTGGCCAGTCGAGGTTGAAAACGCTGTGAACTTTCTTGAGTCATTTTCGAGAGGGATCTGATGGAAGCCTGACATCAAGTCTAAAGTACTAAAGTACTTGGCTCTTCCTAATTGATCCAGAATTGTGTCAATCCGGGGTAAAGGAAACTTGTCTGGTAAGATTTTCTTATTTAATTGTCGAAAATCTACCACTAGCCTCCACTTCTTATCAGCATTGTCCGATTTCTTTGGTACCAAAAGAATTGGAGAGTTGTAAGAAGATATCGAATGTTCAATAATGTTGCTTTGCAACATCTTATCTACTTGTTTGTTTATCTCTTCTGTTTGCGAGTGGATTTGTTTATAATTGGGTATATATGATGGTATGTTGTCTTTCAATCGAATTTCTTGCTTGTAGAAATTATTGGTAGTGATTGGGTCGTCATTTATGCAAAATATATCAGAGTATTTGTAAATAATTTGTTCCAAATCCTTTCTTGCAAACTGTGGTACATTTTCTATTTTAATTTTTCTGCAAATATTTGATGCTCTATTTGTATTGGTATTTGTTTGCAAGGAACATTTTAAAATGTTGTACTCTCTGAGTAATTTTGTCTCTGGTAAGATTAAGTTGTGAGGGATAAACACATTTTCCTCCGTAGTGTTTACAAGTTTGATAAATTGGTTTTCTTTTGATACTACCTACTACTACTACTACTACTACTACTGATACTACTGATACTGTCTGTTATGGACTGCTGTTGCTTGTCTAAAAAAATATTTTCTGTCGGAGGTGTTAGATAATTGACTCTTCCTTGGGAAATTTGTGCCTGTAGGCTTTCATTCTGTTTCCAGTATTGGTCATTTTGCTGTTCCTCTTGTGTTATATACACTCGATTGGAATTTTGTCTCCAATTTCCCGATGAGTTTTGATGGTTTCCTTGAGGTTCATATCGATTTGTTTGGTTAGGTCCGTTATTATTATTACGATTATTATTTTGATATCTTGGTTGCTGGTAATTGTTGTTGGGTGGGTTAAAGGGTGGGAATCTAGTTTGATTCCGGTTGTGGTATCTATTATAGTTTTGTGGTCGTTTGTTCCATTGGTTTTGATTTGGGTTAAATTTATTAAACCTTGGACCATGGTTGCGTTTATTGTAATTGTTATTATTGTACCAATCGTTTCTATTTCTTGATTGGTTTGAGCGCGTAGCAAACACTTCTGCTGAGTTCTTGCTGTCAGTTTCATTTTCGAGAATCTTCTGAGTTGCAGAAGATACAGTTGTAAAATTTCCAGCCTTCAGCAAAATTCTGGTTTCAGGATTGGTTACTTTTTGTATTAAAGTGTCAATTCCGAGTTTTACGACCATTTTGCTTGCAACAGTTTCAGGAATTTGTTCTTCAACATAAAGTTCCTTCAACTTCGTTGTAAGTATTTCAACTTCCTCACACATTTTCTGTGTGTCATGATTTTTGACCGCTTTAATTGTTGCGATTACTTTATCGGGGTTTGTCTTTTCTTGGCATCGTTCTTTGATGTTATGCAATAATGCAGTAAAAGAATCAGTAACGGCTGGTAAGCCGATTCTTGCCTTTCCTGTCAATCTTGTTCTCAAGAACTTGATCAACATTGTTTCGTCACAATTTGTATTAAGGTCTTTTACTAACTGAGCAGCATCTAAAAAGGTTGCTAAGTTTGCTGCAGACCCGTCGTAAATCTGAACTAATGACGTTGCTGTCTTAATATCAAACGTAGCCATTTTGATTTTAATTCGCTTCTGTAGCTTGATCAGATTAATAATTATTATTGCGATTGTTTTCAAGGAGATTAATTTTGAACCTTCAAGCTTGACATTTAAAATGGTTCGTATTTCTGCTACTAATTGTCTAGCGATTTTCAACGTAAATTTCTGGTTTTCTTCCTCTAGTTCCTCTGATAACGTTAAGATGTCGTTATATATTGTCTTACAGTTAAGTAATTTATTTATCAAAGTTATCTGTCTATATTTACGGTTTGGAGCTTTCTTTAAGTTACCAATGATATTCTTTAATTTATGTATTAATAAATCAATTGCATCCATCCGAATTGAAGCAATTTAAATAGACTTGCGTTAACGAAGTATCTAATAGTTTTAAAACGTTCATAATCTGGAATATTTCTCAGACCTCATACGCAGATAAAGGGCTTTGTCTAATATTTCAAGACTTTCTTTTCCAAAGTGTCAATTGTTAAAATTGCATATTCCTCAATGACTTTATCCGCAAATTCTTATAATAATTCTCGCAATTATTAGTTTAAGGTTAGTATATAATGTGTTAGTTTTTTTTTAACTCCGTATGCTGCTAAAGGCGATGTCTTCGATGTACATACTGCTAGGGGCGATGTCATCATTGCTTAGTTGTGCTTGCTGCTAGGGGCGATGTCCTCATTGCCGAATAACTAGTTGCCAGCATCGCGTAGTTTTCTTTCTAGACATCTGATGCTATGGTTTGATTGTTGTCATAATTTTCTCGTTGCTTACTTGTCGAAGTTCGGACTCACATATTCATTTGTAACTCATTTTCAAAGGTTCGTTTTTTTGTCGTAGGTTATGTTTATGTTGTTTCTTGTTTCTCACTGCGCGGATATGCATCACCTGTTTAGCGCATGCTGCCTGGAGTCCTATTTCACTGCGCGTGCCACTTGGAGTTTCTTGCGGTAAGGTTATGTCGCTATGCTCACTTTTCGTGGCGTGTGCTGCTGGGAGTCTTATTTCACTGCGCGTAACACTTGGTTGGTGGCGGATTTGTTTTGGTTTTATTCGTGTCTCATTACCTTATCATTGGGGTAATTTTCACAATCACTATCGTTGTCTTCTTCCATCCCTTCGTTGAAACGATTAAGAATCCTCTTTCAGCTCGGCGTATGCTTGCGGGAATAGTCGACGGCAAATGTTAAGCAGGGTGTCGAATGCTTTTGGGCCACGTCTGGTGATTTTTTCAAAAAGCATTTTGTGTCTGGTTTGTCCATCTGACTCGATGCACTCAATTCTTAACACCATGTCACGCGAAAGCGTATTTTGTTCCACACACTCGTTACACAATTGTTCATAGTTCGTACAATAGATCAATGTATCGATGCGGGAAAGTATTGCCTGTCTATGTTTGTTTTCCATCGTAAAATTCCATTTGAAGCCACTTTTTAATTTTCCAATTCCATTTCACTTGCGTGTCCACTTCCGTTGTTTTACACTCTAGCGTTTTGGTCCACCATTGCTCGTATTGTCTGTTTTCCTCAGTATAGCTTTATAGGCTTTCCACAAGCCGAACAACAGCTGTAGTACACATATTACGATCAGTATCCATAACTTCCAATCATGTTGCTGGTGCGCCTCTGTGTGATATTCCAGTGTATTCATAACGTTAACTTGGGCATCTCCAGTTATTCTTGGTTTGTGACTTGACATGCACATTTTTACTAAGCATGCGGAATAAACTTCCAACTTTCCTAATTCTGTACGTATTATGCACTCGTCCATTTGGTTTTTGCTTTTAGCTTTTCATGGTCTTGTTGTCTTTTTATTTTGTTAGTTTTATACCATGCTTGTTGTATGTTTAGTGCTTCGTACTATTCATTTTCTCCATCCTCCAGCATTGCTTAATACTTGCACGTCCTTTTTGTCACTCATGACTGCAGATTATGGTCACGGTCGCCATGTAATATTATAATATATCTACGCGTGAACTTCCGGCATCACGGTTGCCCTGATATATTATATATTTTCTTCCTCTCCTATTTCTTATGATAATATATCTACACGTGAACTTTCGGCATCACGGTTGCCTTGATATATTTCATATTCTTCTTCACATCACTTTCTTATGATAATATGTCTACACGTGAACTTCCGGCATCACGGTTGCCTTGGCATATTATCTATCTCCTTCTAACACTTCGAATTAGCAGCCTCACTGCTGACTGTAGAATGCCCTTTACTCGTGGTGGAATTTACTGATCACAATGCACCTGTAAGAAACCCATCTTAATAATTGAGAGGGTAATTTCAGGACTAACGCACAAGGCAAATCTTGACAACAATATAGAAACAATCATGGAAATGCAGAAGAGAATAATAGACCAGATGATGTCTAATGCACCCCCAGCTTTCGGATCTATGAACATTTCTTCCACGGTACTTGAAAAAAAGAAAGATCCAGTCCCATCTAGTTCTCTAAATGTCAGAGACAGTTCGGACCCGTAAGTCCGAAATCTCTCTAACCGCACCTGTCAGATGAAAAGGGAACGAGGAAACTTATAAATACGGTGGGAAAGCGGGAAAACCACACACTCTGTTACAAACATCGGGAAATAAAATAGTAAAATTTTGGTTTCGTGCGAACGAAACGATTCCTAAAATTTCTTTTCTTCGCCCCGTCGAAAGTGTTTGTAACAAAGGTCATTACCCCAGATGACCCAGGCAAAGATGATAAAGATTCAAACAAGGTTGTAAAATTCTCATCTTCTCTGTTTAGGGAAAGCTTTAAGTAGGACATTATTATCAGTATAATCATATCTTCTCTAGTTAACTCGTATACTTTGTCTATATTGACACGAGTTTGAACTTCCATATTATTCTATTGACCTTCTTGTTTATCTCTGACATTGGTTTGAAGTTGAGTGACTTATACAAAAACCCGCCTGGTCAACAATTCAAATATATTTTGATTAGGTGAAAGAAACTTTTTAAAATGTACTTAGTTCGTGTGTTAATCACTCCTCTGATCGTAGTAAGAGTTTTTGGTTTGATAGCTTATGACTGCAAGACTCAAACTCTAAATATGACATCAATTTCCCTCATAAATACTCCAGAATGCATTGAACACCACCCCAATATAACCTATGAAACAGCGCAAGTAGTGATCACTCAATCTTCAAATACAGGGAAAGGGAAATTTAAACACTGTTTAATTGAGGTGGATAATATATTGACAAGGTGTGGAAAAACAATAGATACATCGTATGAATCAGGATTCTTTTCTGAGTTCATAAAAATCTCGAACAGTCAGTGCACAGATGCAGTGTTTCAGGGGAAGTTAGCTCTCAGATATAGATCTTTTTTTCTAGATGCTGACGTCGGATCTGTTGGATCAATTAGTTTTGAAAGTCATGGCTCAATTCATCAGGGATCATGTTCCCCGGGCTCCTCTCTTCTTATTAATAATGTATGGTATCATCGCCCTATCATTTCCTCGAAATTGGCATACTTCCTGGGCCAAGGAGAAATGCAGATTTCCTTTGATAATGACTTAATTTCGTTGCCGAACGAAGAAACATGCAAGTATTCAACCGGGAAGTGTTTCACTCCAAATTATGGAAACATATTTTGGGAGTTGGATAAGCCTAGATGTGAGGATGATAGGAAGATACTAGTCTACTCAGGCGAGGGTTTATTGGTGAAAGATGAAGACAATGATGAGACATATATCCAAGTTAACCATGATGGATATGATTTCCAGATTTTACTAACAAAAAACAAGTTGTCCATTTGTGGTGTTGCGTCTTTTAGAACTGAACACCCCAACCTATTTGCGACAATAATGGATCCTCACAGCGCTAGTTTCTCCGTAACTGAGAAAGGAAACCCTCAAGAACTAAGTCTTATGAATTACCTCAACAGCAAGTTAATATACACAATGAGACACACTCGTCGAGAAGTCAATAGATTATTCGTTATATTTTCTAAAGATCGATGCGAAACTAGAAATAGCATTATAAAGAATATGATGTCGATTGCAGTTTTATCACCTATGGAGTTTGCCTATACTTATGGTAATCAAGTCTCAGTTGAGCAGAAGTCTCAGTTCAATAGAAGTCTCAGTTGAGCAGAAGTCTCAGTTGAGCAGAAGTCTCAGTTCACGACGCTCAGTTCCGCAGAAACCTCGACATAGTGAAATCTCAGTTTAGAACTGAGCTCAGGCTCAGTTCCATCCCGGTTCGAGGATGGAGTTACAGACAGTAAAGAAGTTATAGTGAAAAATAGACCAAGGCACAGTTCGATCAGTTTAGGCAACTATAAGAAACGAAACCACACTTGTGTTTTATTTCGGGACAAAGTCTCGAAAAGGAGGAAAGATGGGTTTCTTACAGGTGCATTGTGATCAGTGAATTCCACCACGAGTAAAGGGCATTCTACAGTCAGCAGTGAGGCTGCTAATTCGAAGTGTTAGAAGGAGATAGATAATATGCCAAGGCAACCGTGATGCCGGAAGTTCACGTGTAGACATATTATCATAAGAAAGTGATGTGAAGAAGAATTTGAAATATATCAAGGCAACCGTGATGCCGAAAGTTCACGTGTAGATATATTATCATAAGAAATAGGAGAGGAAGAAAATATATAATATATCAGGGCAACCGAGATGCCGGAAGTTCACGCGTAGATATATTATTATATTACACAAGCATGCGCCGACCCGCACTTTGGGCACCATGATGGACAGAATGCAATGTGCCGTGAATAATCTATATCTATAAAATTCTTGTGTCACGGTGTTAGTGTTCAAACTCCTCCTAAACGACTGAACCATTTAAACTCAAACTTTGCACACACGTTCCTTAGGTATGAGAATAGGTTTTTAACTATGTCTCATATCTGTAAATTTTATACTTTTTTAATTAATTACAATTTTCTATCGTCATACATTGGTTTGTTTGTTTTGTTTACATTCAGCAATGACACATAAAGTGAACTACAACAAGTATAAACGGACACAGCAACATGCCTTTTGACATACTGTGGTGGTGAGTTTAATACAAAAGTGGTGAATTTAATTCAAACAAGTCGTTTCATTTATCGGTTAGAAAACAGTTCTTTTTGAGAATAAAGTCACTATTATTTATTGGTAGTAATAACAAATTTTGTTAATTTGTGGTAAAAGAACATATGTGCAAATTGTTGTAGCTTTGAGTGGTAAGAAAAACTTCTCATTTACCTGTGCTGTGGAAACAAATTTCAGTACAGCTACCACAGCGAGGTTATGAGCTGACCTTCGTACTGATACTAATCTTGGCTTATGTCAAATTATCGAATTGACAGTACCATGGCAATTGGAATTGCATGTCTAAAGCTGGCCGTAAACGTTGCGAACTTGTTCGCGCGAACAATTTGACAACCAGGCATTGCCTATGTTAAGGAAAGGAAAGGAAGATATAAGAGGATATCTTCCTTTTCATCTTTTCATTTTACCTCAGAAATTTTCTACATGCTGAAGAATATCAAGAAAAGAAAGAATGTAAGGTTCCAGAACATACTCGCGTGACATCATTCGTTTGTGCATCCTACTATCGATTCTGTATTCTATTAAATCAAACGTGAAGGTTGTGGAATATATTGTTGTTATATTGTTGTGATCATTACCGTTATTGATTATTGTTATTGCTGTATTTAATTTTGTTACGGTTATCACTATTATTTTTGATATTGTTATTCTTAAAATTGTTCAATAATGCCGGCAAGACGTAAAGTGGCTCTCCTAGGCCGACAAACACCTAACGCTAGACGTATGAGGAATAATAGAGCAGGAAGAGCACACGATCAAATCATTCGTGATAATACAAACGTGCGTGTGAGCATGTCTCAAATACGTGCATCTCAAACTCGAACAACTCGAGATGCACGAAATGAACGACGACAGTTACAAAGAAGTCAAACGCGCCGGTTTGCAGTTAACATTCGCAGAGCACATGACCGAGAACGACAACAAGAACACCGAGCATTTACATCTGCTTCGTTCAATCGACTTGCATTTCAGTATGAGCCTGCTGTTGCATACTATGCCCACACTAAAGTAGTGATTGGCGCAATGGACAAGGAATGCCCTTACTGTCATGCGCTTAAATTCAAGCTGGAGTCAAGTGGGATGTGTTGCGCATCAGGGAAGGTACAGTTACCACAAATCGAAACAACACCAGAACCATTGAAAGGCTTGCTCACCGGCACAGATCCTGATTCAAATGTGTTCCTGAAGTCTATTCGGAAATTCAATGCATGTTTCCAAATGACATCTTTTGGAGCAACAGAAATATGTTCCAATACTTCGGGAAATGGTCAAAGGTTTAATTCAACCTTTAAAATTAAGGGACAAGTGTATCACAAGATAGGATCGTTATTACCAATGCCAAATGAGACCCATAAATTCTTACAAATTTATTTCATGGGAGGTGATGACACCGATCGCGTAGATGCACGTTGTGACTACAATAACCTCAACTCAAGCAGTGCCAGGCGCATCGTCTACGACCTTGACGTTCTATTGAATCAGCACAACGATTTATTAAATTCTTTCAAATCGCATATGAACGAGCTGCACTGTGACAATCATGCAATAATCATCAATCCGGACAAAACACCTCGCGGAGAACACGTGCGAAGATTCAATGCACCTGTTACAAATGACGTTGCTGGTATTATGGTCGGTGAATTTTCAGCTAGGAGAGAAATTATAATACGAAGAAGGGACAACAATCTACAGTTCATTTCGGATACGCACCGTTCGTATGACGCTCTCCAATATCCACTCATGTTCTGGAAAGGACAAGACGGGTATTGCATTGACTTAAAACAACGGGATCCTTCGACAGGTACCTCATGACACATTGTCCAATTTTAGTTTTCTTATTTTATTCTTCTGGATATTTTATCATAGGAAACGAAACGAACAAAAAAGTGAGCTCAATGAACTTTTATGCTTACCGCTTGATGATTCGATGTGGTGAGGATAACATGATTTTACGGTATCGTGAGCTATTTCAACAATTTATAGTCGACATGTACGCTAAAGTTGAAAACGAAAGACTACGCTTCTTACGTCACAACCAAAAGAAACTGCGAGCAGAAGAATACATTCATCTGAGGGACGCTATTATTAACGATGTCAACACTGCTGATATTGGTAAAACCATTATTCTGCCATCATCTTACGTGGGCAGTCCACGTCATATGCAGGAATATGTACAAGATGCGATGACATTCGTGCGCGAATACGGAAGACCATGTCTATTCGTCACGTTTACATGTAATCCGACGTGGCAAGAGATCAGATCTTTACTATTACCCGGACAAAATGCGGCACATCGTCATGATATAACAGCACGTGTTTTCAAACAAAAATTGAAGTCATTGATAAACTTCATTACAAAACTACATGTATTTGGCCCTACACGTTGCTGAATGTATTCGGTAGAATGGCAAAAACGAGGACTACCTCATGCGCACATTTTGATCTGGTTAGTCGACAAAATACGTCCTGAAGAAATTGATAGCATCATATCAGCGGAGATTCCAGATCCTACAACAGATCAACTGCTCTTTGATATAGTTACAGCCAACATGATACATGGTCCATGCGGCGCTCTTAATCGATTATCGCCATACATGACTGATGGGTACTGTTCAAAACGGTTTCCTAAAATGTTCACGAATGAAACAATCACGAATGTCGATGGATACCCCATTTATCGCCGAAGAAGCACTGATAATGGTGGAAGTTCGTTCGAACTCAAAATCAATTCAGAGACATACATGGAAGTGGATAATCGTTGGGTAGTACCATATTCACCTTTGTTGACTAAAACATTCAATGCTCACATAAATGTTGAATTTTGTAGTTCGGTTAAGAGCATTAAATACATCTGTAAGTACGTAAACAAAGGGAGTGATATGGCTGTGTTCCAGATTCAAAATACGGATACAACTTCTGCTGGATTGGCGGCTAATGACGAAATAATGCACTACCAAATTGGCCGATACATCAGCTCCAATGAAGCTGCCTGGCGGATCTTTAGTTTCCCAATTCATGAACGGGATCCAGCAGTTATTCATTTAGCCGTCCATCTTGAAAACGGTCAACGAGTATTTTTTTCGGAAGCCAATGCAGTTGAGCGAGCTGAAAACCCACCAAAGACTACTCTAACCGAATTCTTCGAATTGTGTAACCGTACGGATACTTTCGGTGCCTTTGCTCGAACACTGCACTATTCCGAAGTGCCGCGCTATTTTACATGGGATCAAACAAAAAAATGGATCCCTCGCAAACGAGGTACACCAATTGATGCATGTTCCGGGCTATTCAAATCTAACACGTTAGGTCGGGTTTATACAGTCAATCCAAAGCAGATAGAATGCTTCTACTTACGCCTTTTGCTAATTAATAAAGCCGGCCCATTATCATTCCAAGATTTACGTAAAGTAAATGGTCGGCAGTATCCAACATATAAAGATGCTTGCCTTGCACTTGGTTTGCTCGAAGACGAAAATCATTGGAACGATATGCTCACCGAAGCAGCACTAGACTGTACAGCCTCCCAAATTCGATTACTGTTCGCTATAGTCTTGACTACATCTTTTCCGGTACGAGCAAGCACGTTGTGGGAAAAACACAAGGATTCTATGACCGAAGACATATTACATCGAACTCGAACGCGCTGCAACGATCCAACACTACCATTAAGCGATGCTATGTATAACGAAGCAATGATTGCCATCGAGGATCTTTGCGTGGTCATTGGAAATTTGCCACTTAGTCATTATGGTTTAAGTTCGCCGAATCGAAGTATAGCTAATTTGATGGTCACTGAAATCAGTCGCGAGCTGCAGTATAATATTGCAGAAATGTCGGATATTGTCTCTCGCAACGTACCACTGTTGACTGATGAACAAGCATATGTTTACGAACGCATTATAATGGCAGTATCAGCAGAACAAGGTGGTCTCTTTTTTTTGGATGCACCAGGTGGAACTGGCAAGACCTTTCTCATATCGCTCTTGGTTGCCAAAATACGAGCAAACAACGATATCGCATTAGCAGTTGCTTCATCTGGAATTGCAGCTACTTTATTGGATGGAGGAAGAACAGCGCATTCAGCCTTTAAGCTACCACTAAACATTCATAACAACCCAGAAGCCGTGTGTAACATCAAAAAACAATCGTCCATGGCCAAGGTCATGCAGCAGTGCAAAATAATTATCTGGGATGAATGTACTATGGCACATAAGCATTCCCTTGAGGCGCTGAACAGAACACTTAAAGATTTGAAAAGTAATGACGAGCTTTTCGGTGGTACTGTGTTACTCCTGTCAGGTGATTTCAGGCAGACTCTCCCCGTAATTCCACGATCTACCTACGCTGATGAGATCAACGCTTGCCTGAAATCATCAACATTGTGGAACAATTTCGAAAAACTTCAGCTAACTTTGAACATGCGCGTCCAAATTCTACAAGACCCATCAGCGTCTACTTTCTCCAAACAGCTATTGGACATCGGTAATGGAGATGTACCTACCTACGAAGACACTGGTTGTATCAAATTGCCGACTAATTTCTGTACATTCGTTGATTCTCAAAATGCTCTCATAGATTCCATATTTCCCGATATCGAAAATCAATATGTATGTCATACATCGCTAGCAGAAAGAGCTATTCTGGCAGCCAAAAATGTGAATGTTGACGAGTTAAATTATAAAATTCAGGTTTCGATACCAGGTGATTTGATAGCATATAAATCAATCGATGCAGTTTGCGATTCTAACGAAGCAGTAAATTACCCAACAGAGTTTTTGAACTCCTTGGATTTACCAGGCATGCCTCCTCATCAACTTCAGTTAAAAGTGGGATCGCTAATTGTTTTGCCAAGAAATTTGAACCCGCCACGTCTGTGCAACGGTACACGCTTAATAATCAAAAAGTTAAAGAAAAATATTATAGAAGCTACCATTCTAAACGGTAAATTTCGGGCCGAAAATGTATTACTTCCTAAAATTCCAATGATTACTTCAGATTCTCCAATTGAATTTAAACGCGTACAATTTCCCATCAAATTAGCATTTGCCATGACAATTAATAAATCCCAAGGCCAAACTTTGTCTGTATGTGGCTTAGACTTAAGTACTTGTTGTTTTTCACATGGCCAGTTGTGTGTGGCATGTTCTCGCGTGGGCAAACCATCTAACCTCTTTGTGTTAGCTAAAGACAGGCTTACAAAAAATATTGTTCATCCAATTGCTCTGCGTGACTAACCCTTTGACGTCCGGCGCGTTTACGCCAGGTCCTGCGAATCTAACCGCCCTGGTAATGCCCTTTTTCTATATTCGAATATACGAACGTACAGCAACGCGCCCTGTAAACTTCACAGTTTACGTTCCATTTGATGTCTCTACATTCAGTAGGATGTGGCGGGTGTCAGGTGACAGCGTTGGTCGAACTATAAGCTTATTACGATGTTAAAAAATGCAAATAAAATGTAAATCAAATACATGATCTGTCAAAAATAAAGCTCAGATATCGATTACTAATAACATCGTTAGAGTAATCAATGTTCTTAAGAAACGTAATGTGATCTATAAACCTAAATTTTACAACATCAAACAATATCAAGTGAAAATGAGTTTACCGGGTCAGCTAGTAATGGATATAAAATGTTCCGCATTTGAATCAAAGTTAAACATTTTGTAGTGACACATTTGTGCCCAACTATAAAGGCAAAGGCGCACTTCAGAAGTGGGATTGCCCAGAAAATTCGCCTTCCAACGCTTAACCGTGTCGTGTGTTGCGCCCTGAGGCATTGACCAACATGCTCAGCAAAGAGGACCTGATACGCCATTTGACCAATTGCGGCATCGAAATCCCCGCAACGGCTACCATCTCACAACTCCGTCAGTTGTATGACTCGCTAGTAGGAGAGGAACATGCATCTCTTTTGATCCCCGAGCCCGGTACAACATCATCAACATCCCAGGAGGCTTCAGGTGAGACTGCCATTTTGGGCTCCATTCCGAGCGATGGCGCCGCCGCCATCTTGTGCACTGAAAACCGCGTGGCGCGTGTCACCACCGAAGTGAAAGACGATGATGCAGACCACCTGGTAACATTCGCTGCTTCCAACCTTGCGTGATCCTCTCATGCCTACCACCCTGCGTGTGCTCCTACCTCCCCGCAACCTACTCCTAATGCCCAGACCACCGCTTCTGCTGTTATGGCTTCCAATGCAACCACTGAAATGGAAAATCAACTCCGGCTACAGTTACAGCTCGTGGAGTAACAGCAGTTACAGCTCGTGGAGCTTCGGCAAAAGATTGCTCTTCTTGAGCCGCCTCGGGTGACCACTGTCAAGGTAAAGGACTGCGAGAGACTAATCGAACCCTTTGATGGAGACAGGAATCGGGATGTCACCGAGTGGTTCACTGATTTGGAATGAGTATTCGTTATTCTTGATGTACGAGACGTAGACAAGTTCCTGCTAACTTACCAGCTACTCATCGGTGAAGCTTCCGCGATTGCCAAATTGTCAGGGGTTTCGTCGTACGAGGCACTTAAGATTTCCAGAATTTGGAATTGATCCAGAGCCTTCATGTCGCCCCGACGGTTGAGTCCGTATATCGTCAACTTCGTGCACGACAGTTGCGAGCCCAGGAGTCCGCAATTCATTACATGTTGGATATGCCACGGATTGCAAAACAAATAGTCGTGTCCGAGCAGGAGCTAATCAACATTATAATTGAAGTGTTTTGAGGATGCTCGACTCCAGAATACCACAAAGGCTGTTTCCGCTGCCTCACAAGTGACCGCCCCTCGTCGTCCGGCGAGCCAGAGCAAGCCACCGGAATCAGGCCGGTGCCACAATTGCTTGAGATATGGCCATTATCAGGACAACTGTGACCGCCCCAAGCGTCTTCCGGGTGGATGCTTCCGCTGCTTCAAAACGGGACATCAATGTCATGAGGATGCCGGACTCATGCCCCACCAAGAAGGTGCTCACCAGCGACCCGCCCGGCACGAGACGACGAGGAGCTCAGCAAGCTCGGTGGATGGACCAAGTGGAGCAGAACCTGCGAGACATCGGATGCGACCGGGGTTGGAGGGCTGCAGCCATGGACCGAGCTACCTGGAAATCGATTGGTGACCAGGCCATGTCAGCACGACGTGCTCAACTGCGAGCGGGCCGGTGAAGAAGAAGAAGTTCTCTTATGATTACGAATTCCGAGCCCACTTGTGTACCCCTTCAGCTTCCTGATAAGTTAGAAGATGTTATTCGAAGCATATGTGCGATTCAGGTTGACGACCTTAAAAAAGGGGAACAGGGAACACCCTTTCTAAGGCAAGTTGTGCCCTAGTTTCTTCAATTATCACCCATTCTTATCTCGAATTTCATCCAAATAAGCAAACGGCACAGCACATTATGAAAATTAACCTCACGCATAACACACCCATATTCACGAAACCCCGTCGGCACTCTTACGGTGAAAGGCAGCAGATCAGGGAAATTGTCGACAATTTGTTAGCCGAAAAGATCATCAGGCCCAGCCATTCTCCTTACGCTTCGGCTCTTGTTTTGGTCCGGAAGAAGAGTGGTGAGGTTCGCATGTGCCCCTCAACAAAATCACTGTAAGGGATAACTACCCCTTACCCCTAATCGAAACGTGTTTAGAACATCTATCTGGTAAACGAATTTTCAGCCTCCTTGACCTCAAGAGCGGCTTTCACCAGGTCCCTATGAGTGAGGAATCTATTCCTTACACTTCATTTGTTACCCCAGACGGACAGTTTGAATATCTTAAGATGCCCTTCGGACTTCGAAATGCTCCATGACTGGACGGGGTATGGTAGTGTGCCGCAGGCGGAATGGGCCTTGTAAGGTATCTTTAATCCTGGTTTTAGACACCTAGCCCTCTGGTCTGTTTAGACTCTCCGGAGGTTAGGATGGACCCTATGTCAGCGGACAGGACCGTGAAGACGTAGGGAGTGTTTCGGAAGGGACTCACTCTCCTGGAAGATTCACAGGCGCATCAGTCACCAGTGCTTTTTCCTCTGTAGGGGCACGACTGATGCGTAACCCACTGAGCGATCAACCGGACACGACGGCGCTGCCTTGTGCTTTGGTTGGGGTTGCTGGTCTCTGCCAGCAGCAGAACGGTTGATCGCTCGTGGCAGAAGGCACTTAATGTGCAGGCACGCAAGTGCATGGAGGGCACGTCTAGTGCAGAGTACGAGGGCACGTTAAGTGCAGAAAGAGGGCACGTCTAGTGCAGAAAAAGGGCACGTCTAGTGCAGAAAGAGGATAGAGGCCATGTCTCAGATAAGAGCAAGTCCCCATTTACGGGTTTTTAGGAGGTAGTGGTGTCAGATAAGTCAGCTGTCGGATCGATCTCCTGAGCCCCTTAAGTTGCACTGCACCGAGTCCGTTGCTTTAGGTGTGGGAAACATGACCCTGGTAGGCAGGGGTTACCAGTTAGCCCTTTAGCAACACGCGCTTTCACCCTTCAGGAGTTAGTTGCGTGCCACAGCGTCCGTAAACTTAGATTTTAACCTAGGGACAGATGCCTCTTCCGTCATTGCTTCTACCGTGTAGGTGCATAGCGTGACGGAAGGCGAAAGGCAAGAGGAGGTAGTAATGTTGGTTGTGGTCTCACGGGGCCACGCCAATGTGAACCCTCGTCCAAAAAAAGAAGAGGAAATAGCAGAGGGGTTGAAAGACAAACAGGTTACAGAGGTTCACATAACCAAAAAGAAGGATAAAGATGGTCAACTGGTGAACTCCCGCATGGCTATTCTTACATTCAAATCGGCAAAGCTACCTAAAAAAGTGGACTTTTGATGGTACCCATTAAAAGTAGAGTTATACGTACCAAGCCCAATGCGTTGTCTGAATTATATGAAGCTAGGGCATACAAAAAAATGGTGTAGAGGGGAAAAAACGTGTGCCAAGTGTTCGGAAACCGATCATGAGAAGCCCTGTTAAAAAATAAAGTGCGTGTCCTGTGGTGAGGAGCACCACACGCTGGACAAGGATTGCCCAGTGTACAAGGACGAATGTGAGGATCAGAGAATTAGAACAGAAAAAAAGATACCATATATGGCAGCAAAAAGATTGAGACAAGAGGAATGTCCGATCATTACACGAGTCTACACATACAACGGTAGAAGCTACGCGCAACAAACAGCAGGCAGACAAAACTATACAGAAAAAAAGTTCATCTCTAGAAAGAAATAGTTTATGTTCATAAATACACTTGTGTGGAAGAATATAAACACGACTTGCTCGATCGGTGGTCAAACTGCAACTACACTTTATTACAGTTCATTGCTTACTTATATATACGGGAACTAGCTTCACATATTTGGGTATCGCAACTGTTTTTCACGGAATTCAAAACTGGTAAACCTAACACCAAGTTGTCCTTTTGTAGTGTTTGTAAATTCTTCAAACTCAGGTGGCCATAACGCCTACGCCATAGTTCCTGGTCTTTTTCTATGCGTCCAAAAAGAATTTTTGAACTGTCTCTATAAAATTTGACGCTGTAAAGTTTTCCGTTTTTTTCACCTTCTGCGATGATGTTCTTACCGCGAAGTATTTTTACTTTATTATTTTGAAAAATCACTTGCAAACCAGTTTCCAACACGCGCGCATGTTCCATGAATATGACATCTTTTTTGGAACCGAAAAAACATCTATATCACCACCATGTGTGGCGGTAATGAGATCCCCTTCCTTCACAACAGCGATTGTAACTTGTTCAGGAAGTCTTTGTAATTTATTAAACAGACTCTTCTCATTCGTGATATGCTCTGTTGAACCTGAATCAACATACCACATTGATGCATCTCGTTCCTTTTCTACACAATCAACCATAAAACACGTGCGTGACGACACACATTACTTCGGCAGTTCCGTTTGTAGTGTCCAACTTTTCCACAGTTATAGCACTTTTCTGTAAACTTTTTCACTTCTTTATGGTTTATGGTAAAGGCTGCCGACGTTTCGCGCTCACTTTTCTCACCACGTATATTACGTTTTTGGTCTTCCGCGAGGAGCCTTTGTTTTACTAGCTCGATCGTTAGTTCTGCTTCTGGCATGTTTTCCAGAGCAGTCACCAACGGATCGTAGCTATCTGGGAGGCTTAAGAACAGCTGCGAAACCAAATCTCCATCCGTAAGGTTCGCCCCAGCTGTCTTCAATTTACGGACCAGCTCATCGAAATCACGCAAATGCGTCATTATCGATGTTCCCTCGGCCATGTGTAAGCGCGCGAGTTGCTTCCTTAGTATCGTTTGATTAGCGACCGATATTCGAGCGTAAACCTTGCTTTGGTTGCACCACATTTGTTTAGCCGTGGTCGCTTCCCTAACAATTTGCAGGCATTCGTCGGCAAGAAAGTTAGACAAAAAGGCAAGAAGCCTTATTTTTGCCTTCGCGAATGCTGGTTCTTCGGTTTTCGTTTCTTCTGCCGACACTACACTCCACACACCTTCCGCGTCCAAAACCGTTTGTACGCGGAAACACCAATTCTGGAAATTGGTATCACCGTTGAATAGCGGTATGTTATATTTCGCCTTCTCCATGGTTGGACCTGGGCCCATAACCTGTACAGAAATACACTTGTGTGGAAGAATATAAACACGACTTGCTCGATCGGTGGTCAAACTGCAACTAGTAGTAGTAGTAAAAATGGTTTTGAGAGGCTTTGAGCCGGGTGGCCTCTTTCACCTCTTCAAACTGCAACTACACTTTATTACAGTTCATTGCTTACTTATATATACGGAAACTAGTTCTTTCGATGAACGTTGCTATTCGTTCCTTCTTAATAGTTTAGCCAAAGACACTAGTGATGGGTTCTCGGAACCACACCCACCACTCGGAACCGCTTCCGAGCATCTATAAACCGGCTCCGATTCCGGCTTAGTAAAACACACGGTTCCGTCCGGAGTCACGGTTCCGTCCGGAGTCACGGCTCCGGACGGCTCCGGACGGCTCCGGACGGCTCCGGACGGCTCCGGACGGCTCCGGACGGCTCCGACGGTTCCGACGATTCCGACGGCTCCGGACGGTTCCGGCTGCCGACTAGCAGCTCCGGACGGCTCCGGACGGCTCCGAACGACTCCGGACGGCTCCGGACGACTCCGATGGTTCCGACGGTTCCGACGGCTCCGGACTGTTCCGGCTGCCGACTAGCGGCTCCGGACGGTTCCGGACGGCTCCGGACGGCTCCGGACGGTTCCGGACGGCTCCGGGCGGTTCCGAGGCAATCACACTTAACTAACACATGTTACAATATGACCGAAGTTTTTTTTTTAAATTGAATGTATTATTAATATTTGAAATAAAAATTGATTTTATAATAAGGAAAAAATGTGATGAATTTTTATTTATTTCTAACACTATTTTTGATATAAAGTAACACTTCAAAAGTATTAAAATGTAAGTTAGTATAAAAAATATGCAATACATGTTGATTGAAGCATACTTGATTAAGTATAGTAACCAGCATTTAATAAAGTATTTTTTTTTAAGAAAACTAGACATGGAAAACGTTTTCGCAAAGAAGTGTTTTTTCTAGTTTTCAAATTCACAAATTATTTTCTCCTTTTATTGAAAACTTTCTATGAAGCAAATGAACAAGCACTTTTTTAGTTAATCAACTCATGGACGATTTGAACCTTTAGGGGATTTCATTTTCATTTTTGCACCAACGATTCCGACGGTCAGCTGACTTCGACCGCTCCGGACGGGTCCGGACGGCTCCGAACGGCTCCGGACGGCTCCGGACGGCTCCGACGGTTCCGACGATTCCGACGGCTCCGGACGGTTCCGGCTGCCGACTAGCGGCTCCGGACGGCTCCGGACGGCTCCGAACGACTCCGGACGGCTCCGGACGGTTCCGACGGTTCTGACGGTTCCGACGGCTCCGGACGATTCCGGCTGCCGGCCGACTAGCGACTCCGGACGGCTCCGGACGGCTCCGGACGGTTCCGAATGCGGAGTGTTGCACCTACCTTACGGAGCCGCTTCCAAAATTGGTGGAGTCATACGGAAGCGATTCCGGTTTTTTGTCGAATTTACACATCACTAATAGACACCAGTAGCAGCACAGAAAGAAGTTCAAATGATATGAGTACACGGAGAAACACAGAAACAAAAACAAAACGGAAAACATGAATACTAACGAAAAAGTGATAGAGACATACAATAATGTATGGATACATCGACGATAGGATACATCGACGATGGAGGGCATTATCGACGACGAGATGTAAAAGATGAAGCATAGTCCGCTCGGCACATACAAAAACAAAAGAAAAAAAAAAGAATCGTACGAACATGGCTAAAATAATACAGGCCAATGTACAAGGGTTGAAGAACAATGTGGAAGAAATTCTTAGAGTTCTTAGGTTAGTTAGGTTTTAAGGTTGTTGGTAGTGGAAACAGCGGATATCCTATGCCTCCAAGAAACATGGTTGGGAGGTTCTAGTAATAGAAATAACAGATTGCAAGGATTTAAATTGATTACCAGTAACAGATCTGGTGGATAGGTCGGAAGTGCTTTAGCGATAAGTTCCGCCCCATCAACATGCTTCATACTGTCGAGAAGGTCCTGGAGGTTGTGATCAAAGACCAATTGGTGCAATACCTGGACCAGACCGGCCTGCTGGCCCGGGAGCAGTCGGGATATCGGGAAGGACATTCCTGTGAAACCGCACTGAACCTGGTGCTTGCGAAGTGGAAGGGGTTGATGGATAGTGGGCAACCGGTACTTGCCGTCTTCTTGGATCTAATACGGGCATTTGAAACAATATCGAGACCCTTGTTGCTCACAACACTTAGACGATTCGGTATTGAGGGTAGGGAACTCAGTTGGTTCAGCGATTATCTGACAGGTAGAACCCAGAGGACAATTTTCAAAAAATCTGTTTCAGATCCCATTGAAAACACCCTTGGGGTTCCACAAGGAAGTGTTCTTGGACCAATTTTGTTTATCATGTATATAAATGACATGAAGCAGGTCTTAAGTTCCTGCGAGATAAATCTTTTTGCTGATGACACAGTAATATTTATACCGCGAAAGGACGTGAAACAGGCAGAGTCCCTTGTAAATGCAGACTTGGTGGCTCTGGATGGCTGGTTGAAATACAAGAAACTCGCATTAAACATTGGTAAAACACACTACATGGTAATGTCGAGGAGGGAATGGATCGGCCAGCTTTCCATTGCCATCAACACGGAACCAATTGACCGAGTCTCCCAGGTGAAATATTCTGGAGTCATTCTTGACGACGGACTTACATTCAGTGCACATATTGATGGGGTCATCGCTAAGGTGGCAAAGAAGTGTGGGGTGATAAGTAGACTTGTGAACAACCTAATTTTTTTTGGGAAAGTTCACCTCTACAAATCAATTATCTCACCGCATTTTGATCCTCGGCAATCGGACACAGCTCAAAAGGTTGCAAAAAGTGCAAAATAGGGTAATGAGGTTAGTGTTATGTTGTAGTCGGTACACGTCGTCTGCTGTTATGCTGGATGTCCTGCAATGGATGTCGGTAGAGCAGCGGATAGTGTATCAGACTATGATACTGATATTCAAACTCCTGAGGGGCTTGTTACCGGGTTACCTTGGAGAAAGAGTAGTTACGGGTTCTGACGTTCACCGGTACAACACTCGTATGACTCATGATCATCAGACCCCCCAATACCCAACCGGTAGAGCCCATAATTAAGGATTTTAACAAAATGTACCAAAGAGGGAAAGTGGAGAAAAAATGAAGACTATCAAAGTAATAGCCTTAAAAAAGCAGGGAAAGATGCGGAATCAGTAGAAGCATACAGACCGATATCCTTGCTCCCAACTTTCACCAAGATAACGAATATAGCAGTATTAGATAGAATAAGGATGAAGCTAGAGAAGTACCACTCTCTCGCTGAAACCAACTTTGGCTTCCGCAAAAACAGGGCCACTACAATGGCCATAAACCTCCTTGCGAGTCTAATATCTCAAGAGGATATAAGATGGATAAGTGAATTTCTATCTAATCGTAGGCTAGAACTAAAAACAGAACAGGGGATCACAATTAGAAAAGTATCAAATGGACTGTCACAAGGGTATGTACTATCCCCCATCCTCTTTGACATTTACACGGCCAGATGCCATACAATCAACAATGAAAAAATTAGACTGATACAATATGCGGATGATTTTGCCCTATTTGAATCAGAAAATACGTTCCAAGCTACGGCAACAAAATTACAAAGCTTTCTAGACTGGCTAATCGCGTTACTAAAGTCTTTAAATTTAACGGTTAACACAAACAAAACAAAGGCAATGACCTTCCCTAGCTGTGATACTAAAGTAAGAATAGATATAGGACAGCATACTATCGAACATACTAAAGAGCATCAATTCCTGGAGGTGGAAATAGACAATTGGGGTTATCATGAAATCGTCGTTTCGTTTTAGCGGTCGCTAAAGGCGCTCATTCGTCGCTAAGGGTGCTCATTTGTTCATTATAATGAACTTTTAGCGACTGAAATGAACAAATGAGCACCTTTAGCGACCGCTAAAACGAAACGACGATTTCATGATGACCCCTAATAAGCTGAAATTTAACAAGCTCTTGGAAGGACACGCGATAAAGCAGCAGGCAAACTAAATGTGATGAAGGCCTTGGATATGTGATGAACTCCATAGAGCAATTGTGAGGAGCAGTGTCAAGTATGGAGTTGGCCTAAGCCTAAATGCTCAAAAATCAGTCCAAAGTTCCATTAACACTGCACGGCATCAATCGCTGAGAAGGGCAATAGGGTGCACAAAAACTACCCCGATCCGCTAGACCCTATGGCTATAGCAGGTGAAGTTCCGTTCCACATAAGGAGTAAATTTCTAGTGGCCAAGGAAACTGAAAAATGTTAGTCTACTCACCCGCAAATGCGCGCTACTTGGTCAGCGCTGATAGTAGAGTAGAGGAAAATAATAATGACGGCCCACGAAAAAGAATACTGGGAGTTTAAAACAATTATGGATAACGTAGAATAACCGTTAACGATAACACAAACTGTGATATAACTTTAGCTTTAGCCGACCGGGGTCGGTGCTATTTTATATTTCGAGATCACAGGATTATCATACAGTTATCGGTGCGGCGCGGATTTCGCGGGATTACAAGATTATCGTACAGTTAGTCGGTGCGGCGCGGTTCAGCGTGAGTTTCGACGTCCGATCACTGGGGATGCTGCAGAAGGAAGAAGGCTGTACGCTCCTTGCAACAATGGGGTCTGACCGGTGTCCTCGGGAGCGCTCGGGTGGACTCGCTCTTACGCGCTAGAGCGAGTCGGCTAGTTGGTTTGTTTTAGTACAGTTAGTAGCTCAGTTGCCCGAGGCTACTAACTTTACTAAGGTGCTCGCGCACCAAGGTCGCCACAGTACTCCCCTCCTAGAGCGGAGTTACCGGTATCGCGCAGGGATGATGACCTTCCGTTGCGATCTGGTAACAACGGTCGGTGTTTTCTGCTCTGTGGCTGGAGTCGCTGCCGCATTGGATGTGGTCTTCTGTTGTAGCATCGGTAAGGGCGAAGAGTCCCGTTGGAAGTTGGTAGGTTGCGGAGTACTACTCGAATCGTTGGCGATGTACGCTGGTTTCAGGCGATCCACGGAGACCCATGAAGGTCGATCGTTGAGTCGAACCTGAAAAGACTTCGATTTACGATTAATTACCGGGTACGGACCATGGTATGGTGTGGTTAGTGCAGGGCGGACGGTGTCGTTACGTATAAATACATGGCTACACTTGCTTAGGTCGGCATGGATGAAGGTAGGGTTGTGAGCGTGCCACGAGGTATTTGGCGGGCGAATGTGGCTCATCCCTTCCCGGAGCGTCCTGGCAAAGTCCGATTGATCAGCTGCAGCTGACCGGGACTCTTCAACTAGGAACTCGGCGGGAATCCTCAGCGTAGTTCCGTACACCAATTCGGCGGGTGATGCTTGGATGTCGCTCTTGAAGGTAGTCCGTAGGCCTAGCAGGATAAGTGGTAAGTGTTCGCTCCACCTGGTTGTGTCTTTGCAAACAATTGCTGCTTTGAGGGTGCGGTGCCAACGCTCAACCATCCCGTTTGCTTGTGGATGGTATGCCGTTGTCCGGATGTGCCGCGTTCCAAGGGTCCGTGTCAACTCACTGAACAGGCCTGACTCGAATTGTCTTCCTTGATCAGTGGTTATGTAGGAAGGGACGCCAAAACGCGAGATCCAGTGGTACAGGAGGGCTGAGACAACAGTTGCTGCTGTTATGTCTGGTATAGGAACTGCTTCTGGCCAACGCGTGAAACGATCGATTATGGTAAGGCAATACCGTTGACCGTTGCTCACCGGAAAAGGTCCAATGATATCGACGTTTATGTGTGAAAATCGGGCTGTCGTCGCTGGGTATGTTTGCAGAGGGCTCTTGGTGTGACGTATGACTTTGGCTTGTTGGCATGCCACGCAGGTTTTTACGAATTGTTGAGCATCCCGCTTGATGCCTCGCCAAACGAATCGCTCCGTTAACAGTTTTGCGGTGGCTCTGGCTCCTGGGTGACTCAAATCGTGGACGGCATGCATAACTTGCGGCTGAAATGGCTTAGGTACGTATGGTCGGATTATTCCAGTAGGGCAATCGGCGTAAAGAGACTTAGTGCTTCCGGGGATCTGTGTTTTCCGTAGGCAAAGGTCGGAAACTATCTTGCCACTGATTATGTCTGCCAGTTCAGTGTCGCGGTCTTGTTCCTCAGCCATCTTTTCAAAATCAATAGTAGGGCTTACTTGTATCACCTCGATGCGTGATAAAAGGTCGGCCGTGGTGTTCTGTTCTCCTGCTACGTGACGAATATCCGTGGTAAATTGCCCGAGGTAATCCAAATGCCGTGCTCTGCGTGGAGAGGTGTCCTGCTGCTTCTGCTGGAAGGCATATGTTAGCGGTTTATGATCCGTACGAATGTGGAAAGCACGACCTTCTAACAGGTAATGAAAATGCCGAACGGCAAGATAAGCAGCGGTGAGTTCACGATCGTAAGTAGAATATTTCCTCTGAGCCTTATCGAATTTTTTGGTGAAAAACCCAAGCGGTTGTAATTGGCCGTCGACTACTTGGTGTAGGACGGCTCCGGCAGCGAAGTCGGAGGCATCGGTCCACAGGGAGAGCTCTGCATTCGGTACCGGGTGTGCCAGTAAGGTGGCTTGCTCCAGCTGTTGTATGCAGCGATCGAAAGCTGTGGTTGCTTCTGGCGTCCAGACTAAAGGCGTCTTATCTTTCTTTTTATTTCCGGGAGTCATTTCAAGCAGTAGTGCTTGTGCGTTTAGGGCCCGTGGTATGAAACGGCGATAAAAATTGACCATGGCTAGGAATCTCTTCAGTTCCCAGATCGTGGTTGGTTTTTTTATATCGCGAATCGCCTCTACCCTCTCTGGAAGTGGGAGTATCCCATGTGGGGTCACCAGGTGTCCCAGGAAGGCGATCTCCGTGCGTTCGAATGCACATTTTGCGGGGTTAATGGCCAACTGATGGTCTGCTAATCGTTGGAAAAGAACACGTAGATGTTCGCGATGTTCTTCCGGTGATGTTGATGCTACGATTATATCGTCGATGTAAGGAAATACAAAATCGAGTCCTTGCAGCACGTTGTGTATCAAGCGTTGGAAGGTCTGCGCTGCATTCCTGAGACCGAATGGCATACTGGTGAATTCATACAACCCGAAGGGGGTTGTAATCGCGGTCTTCGGAATGTCTTCCGGGTGAATAGGAATTTGATGATATGCCTTATGCAGGTCGACCTTAGAGAAAATGGTCTTCCCCTGCAAGGTCATTGTAAAGTCTTGCAAATATGGCAAAGGGTAGCGATCAGGAATCGTCCTAGCATTCAACGCGCGATAATCGCCACAGGGGCGCCATGTTCCGTCTGCTTTCCGAACCATATGGAGCGGGCTAGACCAGCTACTGTTAGACGGTCTACATATTCCGAGTCTCATAAGGGACTCGAACTCTGCGCGGGCTGCGGCGTACTTATCCGGGGCTAGTCGTCTTGGTCGTGCGAAAGTTGGTTGCCCTTGTGTTTCGATCCGGTGCATCACTTGGGAGTTTAAAGCGGTTCCAGGTGCGATTGGAGCGATAAGCTTTGGAAACTCTTGTAACAATGAAGCAATCGGAGAAGATGCATCGCATAATTTAATTGTAGGTTGGTTTCGGTTGCGGATCCGTGTTCCCGGTGTTTGTAGATTTGTGAGTGCATCTATCAGACACCTATTGCGAAGATCCACTAGCAGGTGGTAATGTTCAAGGAAATCTGCTCCAAGGATCGCAGTTCCTACGTCAGCTATGATAAAGTTCCATAAAAAGGAGCGACGTAGGCCCAGGTCCAGCGTGTGGAGCGCTTGCCCGTATACATTTATTGGTGTACCATTTGCTGCAAATAGCTGCATTGTGGTAGGTTTAATAGCTGCAGTATTATGGCTACGAGGGATTACGGAGACGTCGGCGCCGGTATCGATGAGGAACAGTTGGTTGGTCTTCCGGTCTCTGATGGTAAGACGATGGTTCATCGACGTGATGGCGGATACCGATCGTTGAGCGTCTCCGTGACTATTTCATAAAGTTTGAGGGGAACGTGTATTTTCCTCCTGAGGCATGCTATTGTACGCACAAGGGAATTGGCACTTATTTGCGTTTTGCCCAAAACGCTGATGATAATAGCATAGACCACTTGCAGGCCGGGAAACTGAGCGATTGGCGGGGCGCGTGCGTGAGTTAGGCCGGTTTCGGGAGCGTCCGCGACTATTAGCATTTAGAATAAAGTCATCGAGACGCTGACTCAACTCGGCAACTTGACGGGAGAGGCGATTTATTTCGTCCGACTTGACTTCTGCTACCCTAGGGTATGCATTGTGGTGGTTGTAAAGCACGAAGGAGTCCATCACGGCATCAGCCACGCTCATCTTTTCCGCCGGCGTTGGAGGGGCAGCAATTACGGCGGACTGAACGTAAGGTGGGAGCCGACCAACCCATAGATCGATTAACATGGAGTCCGTCATTGCTCCATTTGCTGTTCGTCGCATATCGGCAAGTAATTGTGATGGTTTACGATCGCCGAGCGTCATTTCCGAGAGTAGACGATGAAGACGGCTTCGCTGCGATTCCTCGTAATGGTTGGTGATGGCTTTTTTAGCAGCTTCGTAACGTCCAGTGGCGGGCAAATTATCGAGAAGGTGCCGCAACTCGGAAAGCGTTCGGATAGGTATTTGTGTCTTTAAAATATTGACCCTTTTTGTGTCGCTATTCGGGGTTATATTCCATACATTGAACCAATTTTCCAATGCATAAAAAAATGTGTGTATATCCGCGGGGTCCAATTCCGGAGGTATCAAACGCATCGCGCTCAAGGTTTCCACCTGAAGACCGGTTTCTGGCTCACTCTGCTTTTCGAAGGGAGTATCTCCTATTTGGTTCCTTGCTTCCGGTAGCGGAGCGGTCGACGCGGATGGGGCCGAATGTACGTCTGGGCTGCGCAGCATCTTTCCGTTAGTTTAGAAAAGGAAGGTATTCGCTTACCTTACTAGAAGGGTCCCACTTCTATAAATAATTACGCAGCGAGGCACTATGCGTTGGCGTCACCACGTGGGTACAGCGATGGCGTCGGCGATGAGGTTGGCGATGGCGTCGGCGGTGAGATGAGCGATGGCGTCGGCGGTGCGATGAGCGATGGCGTCGGCGGTGCGATGGGCGATGGCGTCGGGGCTGGCGTTGGTGATGATGTCGGGATTGGCGTTGGCAACGGGGCTGGCGTTGGCGGTGGTGTCGGAGCTGGGTTGGCACTTCGAAAGTTCTGCGATAACGGCGTTGGCACTTCGAAAGTTCTGCGATAACGGCGTTGGCACTTCGAAAGTTCTGCGATAACGGCGTATCGGCCAGAAACGAGTTGAACCACACAATCCTGAGATCACGTCGGGGTCACCAGTTTTGGCTTTAGCCGACCGGGGTCGGTGCTATTTTATATTTCGAGATCACAGGATTATCATACAGTTATCGGTGCGGCGCGGATTTCGCGGGATTACAAGATTATCGTACAGTTAGTCGGTGCGGCGCGGTTCAGCGTGAGTTTCGACGTCCGATCACTGGGGATGCTGCAGAAGGAAGAAGGCTGTACGCTCCTTGCAACAATGGGGTCTGACCGGTGTCCTCGGGAGCGCTCGGGTGGACTCGCTCTTACGCGCTAGAGCGAGTCGGCTAGTTGGTTTGTTTTAGTACAGTTAGTAGCTCAGTTGCCCGAGGCTACTAACTTTACTAAGGTGCTCGCGCACCAAGGTCGCCACATAACAATTACTAAGAAAGTGCCCGGGGTAGATAGGAAAAACAAGATGTAAATAAGCAAGTGACTCTACAGCCCTGTTTGGTGAAGAATAACACATTCTCCTAGTGGAGAATAACAAGAACTAACCCGCCTTTTACACGGATGGAAGTGTGACAACAGCTGGCTGTGGGGTAGGGATATACATAACTTACCCTACAAGCAAAGAGGCACTGGAATACGCAGTCAGATTGAGCAACGATGCTAACATAAGTTCAGTAGAGCTTACCGCGATCAAAAAGGCGCTAGAAATTGCTGCACAAAAAGGCTAAAAAATCCTGTGATATTTATAGACAGTATGGTAGCTTGCGAGATCATAGAAAATACTAGTCAACAAGACAATACAGATGAAATAGTCAGTAGTATAATCGATAATATCATATATCTAGAAACGTCCTTGCAATGGATCGTCAGGTGGGGATTCCGGGAAATGAGAAGGTGGACGTACTCGCTAAAGAAGGGACGTCGGCGAATAATAAGATACACAATAAGCTCAGACTACAGGATGTAATTGGGATATTTGATAACAAAATGTGGGACAGTACTAATTTATGGTACACACAAATGACGCAGAGCAGAGTAGAAAAAGTTCTACGACTTTCAAAACAAAATGGAAACAAGAATGTGGTACCATGGTTTCAACCTAACGACCAAAGAAATATGAATGGTCAACAGATTAGCAGCAGGACACGAGTATAGCAAATACTGGCTAAACAAAATGAGAATCGTGGAGGACGGAAACTGCAGCAGCTGTGATATGCCTTGTGCTGCAAGGCATATGGTGTTAGCCTGCGAGAAGTACAGGATAGATAGAAAAAAGAACGGAATAACCATGCACAAATTCGTTGAGCTTCAAAAAAAGGAAAGTGATAACATGAAGACCATATACAACTTTATAGTAACGAATAAAATAAGGTTTTAAAAAAAAACAGAGAAACACAGTGTACAACACTCTGACGGCCGGGTACATCTATAGATGTAATGGCTCCGTTTCAATTTGCATTCGATCACATCATTTTGGTGTGCTGTCAACGCTGTTTCCTGACACGACCACCACAGACTACTGGATGTAAACTAATATAAAATGGAAAGTAAACAAATTTCACAGGGTGCGTTGCTGTTCGTACGTAAATTCTAATAAAGATTGAAAAAGAATGATCAAACAGGGTGGCCAGATACGGAGCAACTAGTCCAAACACGCCGGTCGTAAAGCGTTACGACACCGTGAATTGTCCGGCCGTCAAAGTGTTCACTAATGATTACCCTTACCTTCCCAAGCTACACAATCAACTACCGAGAAGAGCCGGTATATGGCTTGGGTTAATTCCTCGCTACCAAAAAGAAAAAGCTTTTTAGCCCACCGACCATCCTGGAAAGGTAAGGAGTCTACAGTTGACCAATGTTATCCGTTTATACTGGTTATCTCCACATAGCGAACTCTCCTCCGACAAACTGACAAACTCAGTTTTCGCAATACACGAGAAACTCGTAGGAAACTGGTAGGAAACTCTTGACAGCACTAGCAAAGCCCCTCGTTTTGACGTTTAAAACTGACGGATTCAGAAGCAGCATTCGGCGCCAAGCAACGAACCAAGTGACAGTGACTTTACAGTTTTTTATTCTCACATTTTGCTTCTTCCTATGCGCCCTTTTTTGTTTTTTTAAAATGTTTAAACTGGCAGTTTTTAGTACGTGAAAACACTTTTAAACGACCCATCCATCTACAACCAACATCCGAGTGAGCCCTGTATAATGCTGTTTCTAGACCTAAAAAGCTAGAAAACCACAATCAACCGGACGGGCCGTTTCCATACCAAAGACCACAGAAGAAGATGGAGAAATCCACCTTTATAATTAAATGTGATTTCAAAGGCATGCCGAGACCACCCCCCGAGGAAGTACATGACTTCGTGGAGAAAACACTAAAACTCAAGGAGGAGGAAGTTTTAACACTTCACCTCCTAAGACAAGAATCATGGGCCATGATAACGGTTAACAAAATGGAGCGGCGCAATGGGGACCGACGCCACAATAATGGTGGGAGAAAAGACCTATCCGGTAGAAGTTTCGTTATCTGATGGATCTACAACACTAAAACTGGAAGACGTCTCGAGCGAAGTGGCAGAGGAAAAAATAAAGGAGACCCTAAAAGGATACGGTAGGGTTCTCGAAATCAGTAAACCAGCCTGGGGAAACCAAAAATATAAATTCCGGACGGCAGAAACAGGAACCATTTTCGTCCGGATGATTTTGACAAAACCGGTACCAGCAACAATTGAGAAACTGGGGTACATGGGAACCAAAGCTTTTGTGGCTTATAAAGGGCAGACTGAATGTCGTTTCTGTGGTCTACCCATACAGTGTTTAAATCTTGTTCGCAGAATCGTATGGAGAGCATGGAAAGCCTGAGCTATTCAAATGCCGCTAGGCTGAAACCACAACAGGCTACGAAACAAACAGTACCAACCAGCACCACTATCCTACCAAAACCAACCATCTTAACAGCACCAAAAACAATCTCAACAAAAAGTGCAAAAAAACACTAACACGGAAAACCTCGCAACAACAAACCGAGAAATTTCCCAACAGAATGTGGTCAAATTGAGGTTGTAACAACCGAACAAAACAGCAAAAGGCCCAGACGCGAACCCCAAACACCACAAAACACCACTAAAAAAAAAGCATAAACAACACAACCAAAGGGCCTCAGACCCTTTAATCAATTAAAGGACTCTAGAAGGCGCAAGAAAGAGCGACGAACCTCGGGTTTCGGTTAGCCTCAGCGTTTTTGTGCACAAAAACTCTGTAAGCAAAATACCGAGGCAACATGGGAAGGTTTACCATCCTCCAAAGCAATACAACCAGCCTGCCCGAAAACAAGGACGAGCTTCAACGTATCTTATCAGCACAGGACATATCAATCGCAAGCATCATGGAGACATGGACAAGCGAAGAGAAAAGAAAACCATCGATACCAAATTATAACCTTGTTTACACACACCGCGAGGACGGATACGGAGGTACATGTAAGTTATGAGATGGACCTTGCTTGTTCGAGCTTCGAGAGTCATCTGGACTATATTTTTGAGATGCTTATCGACTAAGTATAATCTAATCTTATCATTACGCATACTTATACCTTACACGTACATAGCGTCCGGGGCCGTAACGTGTATATGCGTCAAAAAGGGGTTAAGGTTCGTCACAAAAACGGTCAGTGTATACTGTATCTCGTGGCAAATATCATTGAAGTTATCAAACCGAAATTAAAAATCTACTCAGTCTATGTGGCACCTTCAACAACAATACACAACTTCAGACAATCAGAGAAAGGCAATAATAATAGCGGACCTTAACTGTCACCACACGGTGTGGGGAACTTCCATATCCTATATTACTACGAGGCCACATATATACCAACCGACACAGCAAGGAGAAACACAGCAATAGATTTAACCATCATCACCGAGGCTCTCATATGGGAAAGCACGAGGAGGGTAGCGACCACCACATGGGCTCATAGTGTCACAAAACCATTTTTACTGATCTTAGCGAACTACAAATTGCCCAGAAAAAAATATGGATAAACCAAAGTAAACTACATCAAGAAATTGGAAACTTCTTACCGCAACAAAACGCGACCGCTGGTTTAATCTTTAAAAACAAACTAAACAATATTCTAAAAAAATGCAAGTACAAAACGAAACACAAATCAAAGATCTGGTAGAACGTGCACACAGAAAAGGCCTGGAACGATAAGAACAAAACAAGAAAAATCCTGAGCAACAATAAAACATTAGAAAACGAAATATCAGCAAAAAGAGCCGCAGCAAAATTCCAAATAGAGAAAAAGAAATATAAAACTTTCAAATATGAAGAAGCTATTGGCAAAATTGACGCAGACTCGACGACTAAAAAGTTATGGAACATGATACGAAACCTGGAAGGAGTTACACTCAAAAAAACAGAGGATAATATAATCCATAACGACCCAGAAGCTAAGAAGACATTTCTAAATACGCACTTCAAAAAAACCGTAAGGGGAATAAGCACCCAATCAAGGGATAATTGCAGAAAATATCCTCAACAAAAGAAAGTGGATGACCAACAGGAAGAAAAACACAGCTCCAGGTGAAGATAAAATCACATATGGAATGTTGCGAAGCCTAAACAATAAAGCTCAAGAAATATTGATAAAAGAGGAAAACCACATGTAGAAAAGAGGTGTCCTTAAAAAGAAGCTAAAAAACATCAGAGTTGTAGCAATACCCAAACCTGACAAAGACCCCAGTAACCCGACTAACTACAGATCAATATCGCTGATCCCGACAATTACCAAAGTGATTTACACAGCAGCTTTAGAAATGTTTAACAACATATGTGCACAAAACAACATCATACACACGACTAATAAAATTTAATTTCTATAGGGTAATTGTACCAATAGTGGTGCACTTAGTAGGGGAAGGTGGGGCAAGACGCGCCGGTGGGGCAAGATGCCCCGGCCTGTTTTACGCTGAATTAAGCCATTTAAAAATAATTTAAGTAATAGAATATGTTCATCAACGTATCTACTACAGCCTATGTAAATTTCACTGCACGAAATAACCATTTCAAAAAGAAAACGAGAAAAAACCAAATTGACTCTAAATGATCTAATATTTTGCCACTTTTATGTAAGGTATGGCATGCTTTGATATTATATTTTTTAAACACCGAGGCCTTCTTTTACTACCTGATAATGGTATTTAACGAATACCGAAGAGAAACTGTTTTAAAATTCTCAAAGTTTTGAATAAATTACATAAAACGGACGATCCTCAGAGTGGGGCAAGATGCGCCGGCCTAGGTGGGGCAAGACGCCCTAGCATTCCAAATGTAAACAATGGGGCAGGACGCACCATTAAAACAAGAGCAAGTCGCACGGTGCCTCCATTATCAACGCATTGTTGATTTAAATAAGTCTAATATTAAACATGCCATGTGAGTTTCATAAGAAACGAATAGTTTTTAGTTCTTCATATGAAATTTGTGTTAATTTTTTATGATGTTCAACTGTGTTTTCAAACCACAGATCAACTGGATTACAAAACGTCAAATTTTGACTCTGTCAGAAGTGCTACCTGCAAGGTTGATGTAATTGTAAAGGTTGTACTAAGGCGGTTTGTATAAAAGGCCAAAAACAGATCCGTGAAAATATTCAATAATTGTTCGGAATTCAGCAACGAATTTATACCCAAACTGTCTTTTGAATGGTACACCACAAAATTCAATCCAATGTGGGTTACATGGGCTCAGTATCGGACTGTTTACTAGTGTCTCTGCATAGACTAACCTTTCAACAAGCAACCTTGGTCCATCTCCTGTCTGTTTTAGGCCATCTTGCCCCATGTTTACGTAGTGGCGCGTCCTGCCCCACCGGCTGGGCCATCTTGCCCCACTATTGTCAACGGGGCTAAAAATTGAAAGGCCCTTCGAAAATCTTATTTAATATGAAATTGATTAGTTTGATATAGTGTTTGATATTTTTCATACATAAACAAGATGTTTATTTCTCTAACTATGAAAATTAGAGACTTTTTAATGAAAGGAATGGAAGAAAATAATGTTTTTCGCTTAAGGGGCGCGTCCTGCCCCACCTTACCTTACTGTAAATACCAATTAGGTGTAATTTATGAGTGTTAAGAACACAATATTCTACATATTTGAATCAATTACGATCGAAACATGACTTTTCTTCTGAAAAACATCCATTTTCACCGTAAACCATACAAAATACAAGAAAAAAAACCTATTTTTCTTCGTAGTCGGTTGCTCCTTTTATGGCGGTGTGGTTCCTATAGTTGTGGTATCGTGTTCCTATAGTGGCGGTAGTACGAAAAACTTGAATATATTTTGACTTTAGCTTATTTTTATTTTTGTTTTCAAAAAGAACGGTAAAATACTCCTTGACCAATGCGTTGTCATTCAAAAGACATTTTTTTTAATTCATAAAAAATGCTTGTGTATCCTTTGCCTGTTTTCGCCGTCTAAGTCTTGCTTTTTCGATTCTCTCCAGTTCCGCTTTGTTTATTTTGTAGAAACAGAATAAAATCACTAAATTTACCTGATTATATTGATCAAAACCGGAATATAACTAAAATATACTCGTTCCTTTCTTCTGTGTGTTACTTGTGAAAAAATCTATGGCTACTATAGGAACAACTCTGGTTTTTGTCCCTATAGTGGCAATATGGTAAAAACTATGAAAATATAATAAAATTATGCTGAAGTGCACTAAGCTCGTGTAAATCAATTATATTGGAGTATGCAAGTAGCGAAATCATATGGTTTTAATGATTTTGTAGTGATTTATAGCCTTAACGAAATCATGATATTCGTTACGTACTGGTGGACCGACGAGATCGCGGGGTTGCGAGCGGCGTGTCAGCGCGGCCAAGCGGTGCTTCGTCGGACTCGGGATCCTGCACTACGATCCCTGCGCGCCGACACATTCCGCGGGCTGCGGAAACCCCGGAAACATGGACGGGTGAACTTCCACTTGTCCCAGGTGCTGACGGGGCATGGATTTTTCCGTCAGTACTTGTGCTCCAGGAAGTTCACCCGATCCCCGGGTTGCCCGGGCATCGACGAGACGCTAGAGCATGTCCTCATTCAGTGTCCACGGTTCGCGGAGGTGCGGGAGCGACTGCTGCAGGCCGTGACGGCAGAAAATATCAACGATCACCTGCTTCACAGCCAGGAGTCGTGGGGCCGCATAGATGAGGCGGCTAGGCTGATTATGTCCGAGCTCCAGTGGATTTGGAACGCCGAGCGCGGCGCAGCAGCAGAACGCGAGACGGCCGCCGCTAGGCGTAGTGCGACAGCGCGGGCAACGGCCCAGGATCGCTCCAGGACGGGCCGGTTTGGACGCGACCCGACACTACGGGCCAGAATCCAGGCCATGGACGAGACAACAAGGCGCGACTTCCGGCGAAGAGCGGGGCAGCTCCTCGCCAAAATCAGGCGGCTCCGAAGACGCCAGCGTCGGATGCCACCCGGGATCTACGCGGCGACGATGGCGCGTAACGTGGCGCTACTTAGGCATCACGACGCAGCGCCGGATCGGCAGGGTGCAACAGCAGCAGCACTTCAGGACGCTGACATGCGACTCAGCAACGCCCGACGAAACCAGCGAAATGCCCGCCAGGGCTTATCGGAGGCAAAGACGGGAAGACGTCCAAGCCCAGCGTGGGCGAGCACTTGAAAATGCGGCCCAATAAGGGCAACAAATAGTTAGGAGAAAAAGGCTCGATAGCCAGATGCTCGCCCCCAAGGTGCATGCTGTGTGAGGGCACCAAAAGAGCTCGAGAAGGGAGTAGACAATTTATTTCCAACTGTGATATTAGTTAAGTAATAAGTATTTTAAGTGAAATAAATGTAACGCACCCTTATAAAAAAAAAAATATTCGTTACGGATTCTTAAGGAATGCAGCATGTTGGGACAACCTGTTTAAAAAATATGAATTTTGGAGCTTCTACATTACGGAATGGGATGGTTCATCTTTTGAATTCTCCGCAGAAGATCAAAGAACATTTCATAGAAGTACAAATAATTCCATTGTGTATATATCGGCGTAGAGCTAGGATTTTATTCCACTACAACCACTATTGGTACTAGCTCCACTATGGGTGCACTTACCCTAGTTTAGGTTCCATACTAATTAATAATATCTTAAAAACTCATTTAAGATTATTAGTTTTTTAACACGTTGCGTACCAAGCGTTTTAGCACAATTTTTAGTACAATTTTTCTAATTACAATTTGTTTATAATATTTGTTAAACCGATTGTTTTCCAAGGCCAAGCAAAAACTTAGCTTCCCAAAATATTTATATAAAATATAACAATAATTTTTATGTTGCATTTTCATTTATTTATAGGTCAAAAACTTTGTTGTACTAAAACTGCCGTCACCCATATTTGGGTGACGCGGTACGCAACGTGTTAAATATCTTCAATTGCTGAACAAAAAACCAAAGTGGTGCTATTTTTACTTCTTCTCCATTTTTAGGCTTTTTTCGGTTTCAATGGTAATTCTCCACATTAAAGCGACTGTAATCCACTGGAAAGTTGTGAAACTGATTGTAATAACGTACCAAACTCGAATCCAATTCTCCAATTTTATGGAATTATAAAAAATATTGTCAAAAAACAGGGTGGTGCTATTCTTGTTTCCTCCAGTGTATTTCACTGTGCAGTGTTTGCGATGTTTTTGTTAAAACTTAACTGACAATGATTTTTTATCATTATTTATATTTCAATGATTTTTTATCATCATTATCATTATTTACTGACATAATTTACTTTATGTAATGCAAATAATAAAAACAGGTGAATTCAGTATTTTCTTAAGTTTTCACTTGCAGCGATAAAAACTTGTAGCCGTTTTGGCTCGCTTCCGATTTAATTTTTGTAATTTTTTTTGCTAAAACTCTGCAGTTCACGTCTTTAAATTTTCTCAAGAAGTTTTAAATTGGTTTGTAGTCATGCAACCACCAGCATAGGTTCCTGCAACTACTTTGTTACCCACAAGTGTATTGTAATAAGATAGCGGTATTGAGCAGTTTGAGTAGTTGAATAATACCCATAATCTAGCATTATGAAATGTGTGTTTTGAATTATAATCTTGAAAGAATACAAAAACTTACCTCAAATGTTAGTTATTAGGTGCTAGGTTTTGACTTAATTTTGAGAATATTGGTGTAATACACCTTGTTCATGATGCAGTGTATGACTGCAGCTTCCCAGGGACTTCGACGGAGCTACGATACCATATGATTGATCAATCATGTCCAAACTTCAAGAGACAAATATGAAAGCTAATGGATAATACCTTTGACTATGTAAATACGTTTGATGAATTTTCTTCATTTAATCGTTGTTTTCTTACTTTTTTGACTCTTCTTTTCATGTTTCCAAGTGGGTAACTGGGTTCATTGATTTGGTTAAACCCAGGGCTTCAGCAATGAAATTAACAAACTTTCATTTCATAAGATTATCCAATTCTATTCTGCGTTCATCGCAGCTAGTTTACCTTCTGGGCATAAGCCCATCTGATACCTTCTCCTTCTTCTTGGCGTAACGACCTCTTGGTCATGCCTGCCCGTTAAGGGCTTACGAGACTTGTTTCCCTATTGTACGTGGATAAACAGTCCTCTCGTACAGGGGAGGGTCCGGTCTCGGTTGGGATTCGAACCCACGCCGTCGAGGTGGTGAGCCCCGGCGCTCATGGGCCGATTTTCTAACCGGCGCTACCGCTCGGCTGTCGCGGAGCCCATCTGATCCTAACAAGTTTAAGTACGTTGTTTCTGATTAACATTTGAGTATTTTTGTTTCATAATTTTGTTGTCTACCTTGCAACTACAAAAAACAATAGTGGCCAACGTATCTCAGTAAAAAATCAGTTTTTCGTTTTTGTCGTTATTCGCATAGCATCGTAGATAGCGATCGAACTGAGAGCAATCTCGATGTAATGCGAATAACGATAAAAACGAAAAACTGATACATTAATACATATGTCATTTAACATACATAATTTTTTTATTTTTTAGTACGTTTAGGGAAAAACTTTTGTTTTGAAAATTTATTTTTTCATTTAATTTATTTAGGTATGAATTTTGTAATGAGCTTTCATATTTTACCAACTCTTAGAAATTACCGGTCCGCTGATGATGAATGGGTGTGCCATTCATTGCTAATGTTATGCCAAGAAGTTGATTTGAGAAGATTCTGCAAAATTTACATTTTTCAAAACAAAATTAGATCTGTTGAGTCAACTAGAGTTTTTCATTAGATCAACTTGAGCTTTCAAGCAGCAATGAATAGCTCAATAAGGCAATCCATCGATGATCATATTCAAAGGGCACAACGTTATGAAGCAATACATAAAAAATAAACCTATAAAATGGGGTTTCAAGATGTGGTGTTGATGTGAGAGTTCAACAGGATATTTATACCAGTTTGATTTATAAACAGGAAAAAGAACAAACACAGAAAATAATTTAGATGAATCAGTAGTACTCTGCCTGACGGACCAACTAAAGGGTCTTGGCTGTGAAGTATACTTTGACAATTTTTTCAACTCGCTTGCTTTGCAACATAAACTTATGATGCAGAACACCTAAGCCTGCGGCACGGTTCGAACGAATAGAAAAAATGTGCCAAAGTCTTTACCAGCAGATAAAAGTACAAACGGTATAGTATTCGTAAAATGGATGGATACCAAAGCAGTCCATATATTGAATAATTTCATATCTCCAGAGCCAACTAGCACAGTAAAGAGGAGGCAGACAGGAACTGCTCAAAAAGTAAATGTTACATGTCCAGAAGTAGTGATACGCTATAATGGGCGGCGTGGACCTTATGGACCAACGAAAAGTATGCTACTAGGTTGATCGCAAAGCCAAAACCAAATATTACCTGCCTCTCTTTTTGACATCTTAGATATTGTTATGAATAACTATTTTTTAGTGTACACAAAGTTGCACGCAAATCACCGAGTAGAAGGTCCTCTTTTGAGCAGCCTTGAATATCGCCAACATGTAGCACGATGTTCTCCGCTGATAAGCTCCGGATTGGAAGAAAACGTAATTTTCCAGCGCATAACATCTTCTTCTTCTTCTTGGCGTAACGACCTCTTGGTCATGCCTGCCCGTTAAGGGCTTACGAGACTTGTACTTGACTTCCCTGTTGTAGTACGTGGATAGTCAGTCCTCTCGTACAGGGGAAGGTCCGGTCTCGGTTGGGATTAGAACCCACGCCGTCGAGGTGGAGAGCCCTGGTGCTCATGAGGCGATTTTCTAACCGGCGCTACCGCTCGGCTGTCGCGGACCCCCAGCGCATAACATGCAAAAGGTAAAAAAGCTTAAACCATCGTTTAATTTCGTCAATTGTGCAAAACGACGAATAGAAAAAAGGACACATAATAAATGTGTTGTGAAACACAAATGGACGTTGCACATTGTAAACGTAATTGTTTTGAGGATTGCCATAAACAATATTTAACTTAACTGTTTTTGAGAATTTGTATCATCTTAATTGTATTGCAAAGCTAATAAAATAAATTTCGATATGATAAACCATACTGTACGTTTATTTACTGTTATAGTCCATAGGGAAATATATTTCCCATGAAGTTACAAAAAACCTACACAAACTGCTAGATTTTTCTAGTGATATTCTCTTATTTTACACCCCAACTAGCCAAAATATTGTGTTGTATTGTCAATTTTAGTCTTGAATAGCTGACGGTCCTGAAAGGGTTAAGAATCCCTATTTAGTTTCTAGGAACAACATTAAACACCTTAAAATCCAAAAAAGCAAACCCTCATTTGTAATACAGTAAAACAAGTAAGTACAGAAAAACGGAGTACTCATTTTCGAAACTTGTACTAGCTTTCTTTACTTTTACTAGCTTTAATCGATATTTTCAGCCTGGGCCCACAACCTATTAAGGTGATACTTGTGGAAGATGTTTTAGGCAGTAAAATTACACGTGCTTTTGGTATGGCGTTCCAATTGAAAGAGAGAGATTTATTTCAGTGTCAAATGCAAGGTTGTCAAAATCATGCGGTTTAAGTTTATAATTGTGTAGTTCAATTCTCATTCAAATCTCCAACAGGAACGTCTATGATTAACTTTTGCTAAATGTGATTTAAATTGGATTGCATATCTTATTAGTATTTTACTATTACTTAACTTAACTGACTGTTAACTGTATTAAAATCGATGCAGCTATTGCACTTTGCACTACTAAATTCAAGGTATGGGCAAAACAAGGCATATGATATTTTTTTAAAATGTGCACTGCTTTCTTCATGTTCGCTGCATTATCAGTGACAATGCAGCTTACTTTGTCCGAAATATTAAATCTTTCTATTACATTTTCTAGCCATGCTGCTATATTTTCCGACGTGTGTCTATCTATGAATTCAATGATTGAAATCAATGATAAAATGTTCTATCACCGCAAAATAACTTTCATTTTTTAAATTTTTCCAACCATCAGTGGTATGTAATATGTTCGCTAACGTTTACCTTTCGTATGCCTTTCGATGTACCTGAGCTTGTACCCGCGGATGTCGAATGGGTTACATCGTGTTCAATATCGAAATCTTCATGGTATTTACGACGATCTACTGAAACTGTGGGAGCTTGGCTGCGAAATGTCGCTTAATGTTGTATGTTGACTTCGACTTTAAATGCAAAATTTGCTTGCATATTTTACATTTGAACTTATTCTCCTCTGCACACTGGTCAAAATAGCTCCAAATTTCACTTTTTTTATCGTCTGACATTTTTTTTTAATTCTATGGTATGGAACACTTGTTGTTGTCTGCAGTCGATGCGATTTCCGAATACGTTAGCGGAATACCACTTTTTGAACTAGCATGTAAATAGCACTGAAAAGAAAACACGAATATGAACACGATAAGCAAACACTCTCATTGGCAAATGCACTTTTCTTTAGACTCACAGTGTACCCAGTGTTCCTATTCGATAAACTTCCAAAGTCGATATGAGCTCTTATCGTCTTGTCTCCCGTATATATAACCTTGTACCCCAAAAGAACGCTGACCATCCGCCCATCACAGACACGTCGGTCAGAAAATTGGGACCCCAGCACAACCAGCGAGTACTTTTATTTCGATCTTTAGCGGAAGTAATTTTTTTCCTAGCAACATCCAATTTCGCACGAAAATTTTACTGATGCCATAGAAGGTAAGAAAAGATAGGGGAAGGAAGGTAGGAATGAAAGGAAGTAAGGCTGTAGCTAGAGATACTGATGCGTAATCCCTTTTTCCAGAAAATTCATGGGGTCAATGTTTTTTTTAACATTGGTGTAAAACTATTGCTTAAGGGCAGACTAGGCTACCAGCAGTGATCATTTTTAGACGGAGGAAGGAAGTAAGGTTGGTCATTGATCCAAATTTACCAGTAAGTCGCAAGGGGGAGTTCAGGTCCTTTCATTGCATCCTTCTACTTGATCACGCTGGAGACGACACGAGCGAATGGAGGCCGGAAGTAAAGTTGACCGTTGCAGCAAATTTCCCGATAACTCGTAAAGAAGAGTTCAGTCCATAGCATTGAATCTTTCTACCTCATCATACTGGGATCGGTGTTTCGAACATTCTTCTGGAACCTTTGGCTAGCCGCGTCGTTTCGTTTCCGCGCATCGTCTTGACGCGTAAGTGGCGTCGTCTTGGATTGTCGAGAAGGTTTCGACAAAGCCGGCCATTTTTTCGCTTTTTCCAAAATTGTTGTCAGTTTTCTCGACGCTGTTCCAAACAAAAGGTAAACAATACTTTGGAAAAAAGCAGCATTTCCCAACTGCGCCCATATATGTATTTACGCAAGAGAGCAACTGGTTGCCGCAAAGAAGCAACCTGTGCCGCTTCTCTATGTGCTGTACATCAATGACGTCACGCTTGTACTACCCCCTGGCAGCCACCTCGTCTATGCTGACGACGCGAAGCTGTTCCTCCTGATCCGAAGCCATGCCGACCAGGTCCAATTCCAGGCCGTCTTGCTGTTTTTCCAGGTCGTGGTGTACCCCGTGCTGTAGGTGCCCTACGGCACGGATGGTGCGCAGCTAACGCTGTCGGACAGTAGCTGTTACGCGCAAGGGCTTTGCGAAAGTCCAAGCGGCTTTCAGGCGTATGCTCGAATCATAGAGCCAGGCCCCAGCCAATGACCAATACCTCGCGGTCACGGTCGCCCACAGCGGCGAAGTGGGCAGCGCCCGTCAGGTTGTTTAGTCGGTAAAAATCCGGCATCCGGAGTCGCGCCCGGATCTTTTGAAGATTTCCCTGACGTTAACCAAAAAAAAAAAAAAAAAAAGTCGTGGTGTACCCTGAATGGTCTTGAGTTATGCGCCAACAAATGCACCGTTATAACCCTATTTGGATCCTCAGACCCGTTTCTTGTTATGTGCCGCGAATTCAATGCAGTCTATGATCGTTTTGAACCTGACATGTCCAGATCCGCGTTTTTGTATTCTATTCGTGGGGTGCGACCGGTCACCCCCTAGATGTAACTAGTATTAAGCTATTTATTATACTGTTAAACGCTTCAAGGGGGCCATTTTTTTAACAACACAAAAAGCGCTCGTATGTCATAACGTTCTGAGTACGTATAACATCAAAAACGTCAAAATTTACGATAAAATTGTTAGTTGGTAGATTGCATCACCAGTTTTTTCAAATCCCGAAACTTAAAAGGCAACCTACGTATAAACATTCTTCCGTGGAAACTAACGCGTAACGCTAAGGCCGGAACGACTGCAGCAAGAATGAGACAGCATGCGCAGGGGAACACGTGCCGGCGAAAAAGAGCGCGGTAGTGTAGACTAGAGATACGGATTCTGCAGTTCTCGCAGCCTCCTTGCTCACTTCACTGTATTGTATAGCTGTGCTCTCTCAGTGCCATGCCGCGCACGATATGAAAGAGCGAGCGTATGCAGACCAGAGGTGTGCAAATTGCTATTCCCACTAATCGGTAGATAAGTACAAGGCGACGCTCTTGGATAATGGTTTGCAAGCATTGCTTGATGCTCTCTTGATTAACTGTAGCATAAAGCTTTCTCGAAGGTATGCCGCGTGCGGTATGAAAGAGCGCGCATATGTAAATCAGTAGCGCGGATGAGCTACACACTAACCGGTACAGCAATTGATTGAACTCTAATTTCTAAACTCAAACAAATGTAAGTAACCATTCGAGCATACTATTGAAAGGCAAATGAAGATCATAGGAAATGTTTACTAATTAAATTTTTACTTTAAAGAGGGACACATGCGAAACCTATTCGTTTGAAGAAAACATGCTAAACGCTATTCCGTAATCAATACACCTTTAAATTTGTTTTGTTATTGAAAGCGATGATTTTATGGGTTAAAGAAGCTGCAATAACGCGACACCAACCACAGTTATTACGATTTACATTAAACTGCTCAGATCTACAACCATGTTGAAATCATATCTTTCAAAATGCAAGCTGATCAAATGCATTGTGTATGCAATACACATGTAACACAATCGAAAAACCTACATTTAAAATGTTTACTGCAGGTCAGTTTATGGTGAATAAGTTAATGCGCCAAAAACACAATCCCCAACATGATACCCCCCAACTTCCATGGGCAATGAAAAAGTAAAAGCTCTGCCAACATAGATTGTTTTTCATAGGTCTATATGTTTACAACTGGTTCAAACTTAACATATTGTTACCAACAGGCTTTACAAAATCATGAAAAGGAAAACAAAGAATATGTTGTTTTCGATTCGACCATACTTTGGATACCTAAGAACCCGTAGATCTTCAGAGTCTAATGAATGGACCGTTCTCTGAAATGCCTTTATCCTACGCGAATTCATTTAGGCAGTATATGAAGCATTAACAATAATGTGCTTCTACGCGAAAGTTATGACGAAGTCTTTCTATCTGCTATGTACTGTGTTAATAATAGCCTTTAGGATGGGTTTTAATGAAACTTACTTCTATTTTCTCAACATCCTAGAATAACGTAAGCATTGCAACACTGGACTGATTACATTGATGTTTGAAACGAAAGAAGCCACCAAGGCTCAAAGTTTCTAAACACCGTATAAACAATAACATTACATTGATTTTTAATATAACTTCAAGAATGCTACCAACTTTTTTTTGATAAGTTCATCGAGCATTGAAACTGTTTTGGCCAAAACAATAAAGCAATTAAGTTTGATTAACCTAACAGTTTTATCCCAGAGTGTATCAGCTCGATGTACTGCGTTCCAACGAACTTTAGCAGGCAAGATTTTGGTTTCCTGTCAGTTATGGCGAAAAATTAAAGCTTTAATCAGAAATGGTTCCGACCACAAACAGTGGACGGATCCGTAAAGTGCGTCCATATTTTGAAGCTCTTGATAGATATTGCTGCTGCTGCTGCTGCTGCTGTTGCTGCTGCTGCTGCTGCGGCTGTTGCTGCTGTTGTTGCTGTCGCTGTAACTGCTGTTGTTGCTGATGGTGCTGCTGCTGCTTGGCGAAGCCGGAGCCGCTCACGGTATCGGCGTTCTCGCTCTGTTACTACCGCTCTGCGAGCAAGGGTTCCCGGGGATGGAGGGGCCTGCGATGGTTGTTGCCTCGCGTGCTCAGCGCTGCCCGCTGCCACCCGCTCGTTGCGTTGAACATCGTGTGTGTCCCCTGCTGCCTGCGTGTGTGTCCCATGCTGCCTGGGCGGCATCTCCCTGCCGTGCATTTATGAGTCGACTGACATCGATTATGCTGTTGAGCTCTTTTCCTCGCGACTAAGGGAGAAACTGTATCTGTGCAGTCCATTGACAAATCCCTCGAGAAAGTCTCACCCTTGGATGAATCGACAGCTCAAGGCGTTGAAAACAGCTAAAGCACAATAGCTCCGACGCTACAATCGAAGACGATCCACAGCCAATGAGGCGAGTTATGCTCTTGTAGTAAACAGTTTTCGACGACTGAATTCCATAATGCACCGGCAATACATAAATCGCATGCAGTCGAACTTGGCATCTGATCCTTAGCGGTTTTGGAACTACGTTAACAAAAAGAGAAAGAATGCTGCCATGCCAAAGACGGTTTCATTTGGGGATAGAACTGCTCGAAATTACCAAGATGCCTGTAATCTATTCGCGGAGAAATTTCAACAAAATTATTCGGAGAACGTTTTAAGCGTCGCTAATCTCCAGGAAGCTGTGAGCAACGTGCCCATTGATGTTGTTGATTTCTCATTAAACATTATGGACATATCGGAGGAAAAAGTCTTGGCGACGATTCAATCCATTAAAAAAACGTCGTTATTAATTGTGCTGAAGCTTTATGCAGCCCCTTATGCGTGCTGCTTAAACTGTCCGCGACATACTACAAGTTTCCGTCGTCGTGGAAGACATCTTGGATGAAACCAATCCATAAAATGGGGATAAGCACAACGTGAACAATTATCGTGGCATTACGTCTCTATGTGCTATAGCAAAGTATTTGAATCGTTGGTACGTAATGCTCTACTGAGTAGTTGTGCTTATCTCATCTCACGGAATCAACACGGCTTCGTACCCAAGCGCTCCGTGACTACAAATCTCGCAACGAAGTTATAGGTAGCGCTCCACCACCAAACGAGGTTATAGCAAACGCTCCGTCAGGCAATCAGGATAGAGCTAGCGCTGCGCCTGCTATCGATGTCAAAGCTAGCGCTCCGCCGGACGAAGAGCCACTGTTTTGCAAAATCTATCCGGATTTACCAACACTAGAGATCAGTGAACCACAAATTACAGGAGAAAAAACAAGAGGCTCAATCTGTTTAGTAGTATAGGACCCAATTGGCTCAACTATTACGAGAATTGGTTCATTAAGCTTGAAAAAAACGGTCGATAGTCAACGTAAAGACAACAACCGATGGCCCCGGATGGACCTCCTACAAAAGCTGTCGTAAGAAAAAAAAGTCGTATGGCAGACTTTATCATCAGATGGAAAGACGAAATATGGAGGCTCGAGGAGCGTGTTTTTGAGTCAACCGGTGTGTGCCAAAAGAGCGGCGTGAAGTCAAGGCTAACATCATCAAGCGCACGTAAGTAGGCTTTCAAATTTCTCGCGTCGGTTTGCATGTCTATAGCCATCTCATAATTCATGTTGGAGAGTTTTGGGAGAGAGCACATGGTTCGCTTGTTTAATCATGTAGTCGTCAAATCCTTTCCCATTACTAGAGGGCGTTTGTTAGCAGGATGAAATGGCCGTATAAGAGGAGGCACTGCAGACAAGAGGGCCGGCATTCTGCTATAATTTGTATTTCCATTATTCCTTTTGCAGATTCGCTGTTAATGACGGGTCTCGCGGCGAGACAGTGCTGAAAACTTTTTCGAAAAGACTGCCAGCATGGAGAGACAATACTTGCGGACCGATTTGCAGAAATAGGTAAAAGAAGTTATTACGGTGCTGGCGGAGGTGTTGCGCATCGAAGCAGCCAGTTGCTCTTACCAGCGGGATCTCCGGTTATGGTTCCGGTTTGTTTATGGTTCTCGTTTTATGCATAACGCGGACATTCGTCATCGGTTGTTTGTCTTGTTCCAAGTGCTACGGCTGCCAGGTGGCCTAAAATCGGGGGCCGTAGAACTGGTGTAATTTCTACCGATGGCAGACCATTCTGACAAGGCACTGTCGCTTCAAGACCTGCGTAAAACGCTAATCCTTGTGCTGCGGAAAGGATTGCTTGTGGAACGAAGTTTGATCGCGATTGCTCACATGCACGGTCTGCTGGAGACTGAATGTATGCTGTGAGTTTTACATCGTTTACATCGCGTTTCTGGGAAAGATTAACGGTCAAAGATGGCGTCGATTCCGATCTTTGTACTCTATTTGGCTTCTACTCATTGAAGAAATGTAGACAAATATGACAAATAAAATAAAGATACACATAGAATTATTAAACACAGATATTTTAGGTATCCATTTCTTACAAAATTGATGCTTTATAAACAAATAGTAGCTGAAACATATGCCTTGGCGAGTTTTGGTTTTAGCGCCTCCATTTTATTGTCAGCTGGAAGCTGTTTCTACGAATTCAAAGGCTGTGGAGAAGAACAAAGACAGTCAACACCGCATGAGCGAATTAGACAAAAAACCAAATTGTTACAGCACTGTCAGTTCTACAATTTACCACGGGAAGTACCAAATACACTTGTGGATCAGAAATTGTTAAAATGTACAGGACAATGTTCACTTCAGCTTCAGCTCTATCAAAGACGCTTCGTGTCTATTGGTTTGTGGAACAAAGAAAACAAGATAGCAATTCGTGGTTCACTCTACAATTGACAACAGGCACTTTTTACGCTGCAAATTGACAACATCAACAAACACGTTTCCACAACGAGTGGGCTCTGGCTGCCGAAAGCCGACATTCGATTAATTGGCGAATTCATCATACAACCAGCATTTATAGCCCCAAGCGGGTCGCAGCGTTAAAGCTCCATAAAGGAGGCATACCCCTCCCCCAGTAACGCCTCACGGCACTAGTACGGGGGGTTGAGGGTAGTGCCCGTCAGGTGGTTAAGTCGATAAAAATCCGCCATACGGAGTCGCGCCCGTATCTTCAGAAGTTTCCCCTGGCGATAAACAAAAAAAAAATCATTTATAAACCATGAAACTGATTCAAATAATGATAGTGCTGTCAGCTGTAAAAAGTTTTTTAAACAAATCTTAACTCTACGGACGAAAATCAAATGTCAGCATGGACATCAACCGGTTGAATAAAGCTCTTTTGCTGCAGGGGTACTCAAGTAACTCATAATTTTGTGTCACGTATACGTCTCACCCGTCTCCGACCGTCTCTGCCCTAGACTTTCGGACTTGGAATTTATTTGCACCGGCCGCGGTGTGTCTACTCGTGTATATACACTAGTCTCTTCATCGGAAATGTGTAAGTGCCTGTGTTGACTGACTGTTTTGGCGGGAAGCACGTGAGTACGGCTTTGTGTTCAAAACAAGTTTGTTTTCGAACGGATACTAATCGCCTTGTTTTTTGTAGATTTTACGGAATTTTGATAAAAATGATAAAAGGGCTCCAGCCGGGACAATGGCCTTTTTTGTCGGTTCAGAACGGAGAAAGCAAGCACATGTAAATTTTTTAACATCGCTCATTTTCGCTTGAAATAAAATAAATTAGAGTAGAGTGAAGAAGAAGAAGACTACTTGCACTTCGAGTGCGTCGGTTTATGTTTACTGTTTTGTGGTTCTTGGTTCTTGGTTCCTGAATTGTTTATAAACTTCCGTATGGGGTTTTCTATCTTGTCTGCAAAAAGCATCTTTCTAGTCGCATCGTTATGCGCTCGATTTCGCTTGACGGTTCTTCCGCTTTGTGTTTATGTTATTCAAAGTTCTTCCGCTTGAAGCGTTCTCGGTGGTCACGCTGTTTTGTTATTGTTTGAGCGTGGCTGTGGCTTTACGCGTCGCGATGCGCTTGCGAGTTGCGCTGTTTCCGTTTCATGCATTGGACAAAATCTGTTTACGTTTCGTCTTCGAATATATAGGTCAAGTTGGTTTGAGTACGGATGAATTGACATTGTGGTACAAAGTATGTTCGGTATGAATCGTTCCGATTCCTCTTGTGACATTGTCATCATTTTAAGGCTGTATAACATAAGCATGCTACAGTGATTTGTGTGGAGAAACGAATTTCGGACTTCTATCGTTTTCCGCGTCCCGAGTACGAGTGCAGGGACCAAAAGGATATTAAGCACGGAAAATACCAGCCGCGTTAGGCGTTCGACTACGCAAAGTTGAACCGTTCGTGAACATTTCGCAACGCCAGTTACTTTTCCGTCGCGTTTTTTTTTGTGATAATATTCGTGTTTCGTAATTCGTGTCCGAATCCTCCGATCTTTCCCGGGCTCCTTCTTGTCAGCGTCGAAGACGCCATCGCAAATTGGCCATCGTAGTTTGTTCGTCAATCGGTTATCGTTCAACTTTTCGCGCGTCTTTTCGTGATCAGTGTAAAATGGCAAATCGGCCAGGACTTATATCGAGGAGAACGACGCTGGTGGAAAAGGTAGAAATAGCAGAATCATTTTGCAGTAATTTCAAATCTTAAAGTGATGGAATCCAGCTGGAGCTGCGGATCAGCCGCTTATTGGAAACGGCAAAGGAGTACGATCCTGTGCAGCAGAAGCTCATCTACTTAACAGAGGATGCATAAAGTGAAATGGAAGAGCGGAGGAATTATCGCGATTTTCAAAAGCGACCTTTTCAAGTACACTGAACCTTGCTTGCAATACAAAAGGAACAGAGCATTGAAAATCGAAATGGTACAGCGCTAAATAACATACGCGTCATTTGCAGGCCATATGAAGAGATATATATTGAATATATTGAAATGAAGCAGGTGAGCGAAGAAGGAACGGCGTCTCTTCACAAGTTGGTCGATGAATTCGACCGCCATCGCAAAATCGTGCATCAGCTTGGGAAGCCACAGACGAATGGAGCACCATTTTGGAATATTTGCTGTGCACCAAGCTACCCGATGATACTTTGAAGCTATGGGAAGATTATGCTTCTAAGGTAGCTACGCGGCTTCCCTTAAAACTCTTGCACACCTGAGCAATGTCTGCCAAGGTAATACCAACCCCAGCTACGTTAAATGATGCGATCGTACGATAGCCATAGCCGATTCGTTAATCGATGCGATGGGCAACATAACACCACAGCATAACGGCTATAACCCCTAAGGTTCTCAAACCATCCGCGTCACACAGGAACAATCAGAAGGGGCGCTAGTGTGCTCCGCGCAACACACATATAAAAAGGAGGTTGGTTCATCTAGAACAAAAAGCGTTGATTGAAAAAGAAAACATTAAACGTATTTTTTTGCACTCATTGTCGTCTGCTTACGAATTGTTGTTGGTTGTGACGGTGAAAAATTAATTTCCTCTCATCTCAGTAGGCAAAACTCAAGTTCAGTACCACATTCAAGTTCAATCACATGCTATATGAGGTAACCTCCGTATTAACTCTTCTTGGGTCTAGTTGTTGTTTGACGTCTTCGAACCAAAACAAACTTGTGCGCAGCGCTTAGAAGACTCCATTCGAAAGAATATTTTTGCTTTTACAGCAGAATCATCGTGAAAAGTGAATGTATAGTGTAAAAATGAAGACGGTAAAGGTATTTCTCTACACGGAAAATATTAATCGTTTGGCAAACTTGCACGAGAATGAAAGGTGATTGTAGTTGTTTACATTTCAGTCAAATTAAAACTTCATTGTGCATTACGGCTCCACTCTTACATCCTGAGGCAGCAGTAAGGAGGCAGTTGGTAAGTTAGATGCAGTTTGATGTGAGTATGGTGCGAAATCAATAAAACCCATAAAAGTCTCTTTTACACCAACGCAGAAATTCTCCCGTCCCGCCACCGCCAGAAATCTGTCCTTACCGCGCCCATCTGTTGCCGCGGCAGCCGATCCGAACTGAAAAATCGATTTTTGTGATTGGCTAGCCGAATCCTCATGTGTGAAGTCATCAAAGTGCGCATGCGCAAGTTGCATGTACGAAGTTTAAATGCCCTGCGCGATCGGGTCTTCGAAGACTTCGATCGAAGACCCAGCGCGAGCGATCGAAAACCCAGCGCGAGCAATCGTAGACCAGTCGAATACCCAGCGCAGTCGAATACGGACGTACGGGTACCCGTACGGGTATACCCAGCGCGAGCGGTCATTCATGCATACGTACGCAGCGCAAGCGATCGCTAAATGAAGAGCAAAAACCGAAACGCGGTGGTCATATGAATTCGCTCCGCGAGAGGTTTAAATGGCTAGAGCGGGTTGAGCGTATACCGATGCATTCCCATACAGTTCATACAAACGACTACACACTAGATATATATTGGGCCTTTAGCGCACCGTTCTCAACAAAGAGCGACGGTCTTGCGGTAGGTGCGCAGAGGCCGGAGTGGAAACAACGCGGTTCAATTCCGCGTAACAGCTCGAGACATGAGAATGTGTAGAAGGAAGAGAAGAGAAAAAGAGCGAGGGCCCCGAAAGGGGCCACCATTTTTCGTTTTTGCCGCGGCAACTTCGGTTTTGCTTCGGTTTTAGGTGTCGCGATAAATCTGAAAACGAAGTAAAAGTCACCATGCGTACGAAGCGCGTTTTACAAAGCGCGGTGGCTCTCGGGTAGCTCCGTTACCCTGCTGTTCCAGTTATCGCTGTTTCAACCAGTGACGCGGACAGTGTTTGCGCCTTGGAAACAAGTAAGTGTGACGTAAACCGGAAGAAGAATCAAATTGTGAGGATCACCCCATCACCCGTATTAGCTGACCATCACCCGTATACCGAACGGAATCGTGTCGCTGCCCGGGAAAAACTTAATCTTCGGCGAAACTCAGGTATATATGGTAGAGGTAATATTGCTGTCCAATTTTATCTTTCTTTTCTCATGCCCATTGATTGATCTTCAGGTGGTGTGAGAGGCTCTGAAATTTCCGGCTCGAAAATTTCCTTACTGCTCAAGTTGCCGCTGGCGTCCGGCTTCCGGTAGAACATGCGGCCGGTTGTATATAGACTACATGCGTTGTGTGTATTAAACAGCGCAAGCCTTCATTCCTTTTTGTGTAAGTTGCATTTTATGAATAGTGGAATTTTTATTTTTTCACTAATCAAATATTTCTGCCGCTCTCAACATGTTTTATAAATGTAAATAAATAACACTGACAGCACCTGCTAAGGGGAAGCAACTAAAAGATGGATGAAACCACCAGCTTGCTTATTAACAGCAGTTGAATAAGTTGAACAATGTAAGTATGCATTTAAATATTTGAAACGTTTGCAATAATAGGGTATCTTATTTTACAGACTTTTTACAGACAGAAAGACAACCTAGAACCATCATGAGAGCAACGTAAATACGTTCAGGACAAATGCCGTTCATTTGATGACATAATTTGAAAAAACGTGGATGTTGTAATGAAATGAACAAAAAAAAATAAATAAAACCGAAAATTAAACAGTAAATTGGAATTTGCAATATTTAAACCGAAAAAACCGTTTAAATTTAGCGCCTACATGTAGGCAACCGCCAGGTCGAAACGTTACGAGAGCGTACAATAAGGCGTTTGTATCTCTTCTAATAGACGCTAAATGTACGCTCTTCTATTGTATGTTAATGTACGCGATTTGTCGCACGACGCATAAATTAATGCTCCTGGGGGCAATAGAGGGAATAAACATGACGATAGAGGGAACTACAAATAGCAAGGACAAATTAGGAAGAGGAGTTTAGAACAGAGTTTTTTTTAATGTTTTGCGAATCGGTACAGAGTGTCTTTGCTTTTTCAATATGTCCACGCTTTTGTAGTTCTTGTCCTCGCTGCAGCGAACGAGGTGTGCTCACGAGAGGCTCGCGAGCGCGCGAAAAGCGTTCGGAAAAGTTCTGATAATAACTTCCTAACTCCACAATCTGAGAAGTCTATCAGACTTCTCAGACTAGGGCTGATTTTGTGGTTTTTGTTGATTGGGTGGTCCGCGCGGACTGTTCGGCACGAACATCAAATATGTCGAAAAGCATACACGTTCGGACTAACCATTTCCCGATTCGGCCATTTTCGAACGAAATCCAAAGCTCTGAATTTCTAACAAACTTGCTGAAAGCTTAAAGAAAAATTTCAAGCGAAGCTTGCAAAAAAAGACTTTCAAGTGAAGCTTGCAAAAACAGGAGAAAAAATTATCTTTTTTCTACCTCCCCCGGACACGCTTTTTTTATTGCGTGTAGGCGGTGGAGGCAGATGTTACTTGGTGTCGTATTTATCCTCAATCGTCCATTATCATTATCACTTACACTACTACTAGTAGATCACTTTTTTCTGCAGCGTCGATTGGTGTTGTCTTCTGATGGTGTGTGGCACAAGTTATTCCCCTACCAGCAATAGCTTCGGGTGGAGATAGGGAATTCAATGGGCAAGAGTGAGATGGTGATATTCTTGTCTCTTTTACACCAATGCAGAAATTCCCCCGTCCCGCCACTGCCAGAAATCTCTCCTTACCGCGCCCATCTGTTGCCGCGGCAGCCGATCCGAACTGAAAAATCGAGGTTTGTGCATCAAAGTGCGCATGCGCAATGCAATACGGTACGAAGTTTAAATGCCCTGCGCGATCGGGTCTTCGAAGACCCAGCGCGAGCGATCGAAAACCCAGCGCGAGCAATCGTAGACCAGTCGAATACCCAGCGCGGTCGAATACGGACGTACGGGTACCCGTACGGGTATACCCAGCGCGAGCGGTCATTCATGCATACGTACGCAGCGCAAGCGATCGCTAAATGAAGAGCAAAAACCGAAACGCGGTGGTCATATGAATTCGCTCCGCGAGAGGTTTAAATGGCTAGAGCGGGTTGAGCGTATACCGATGCATTCCCATACAGTCCATACAAACGGCTACGCAGTAGATATATATTGGGCCTTTAGCACACCGTTCTCAACAAAGAGCGACGGTCTTGCGGTAGGTGCGCAGAGACCGGAGTGGAAACAACGCGGTTCAAGTCCGCGTAAACAGCTCGAGACATGAGAATGTGTAGAAGGAACAGAAGAGAAAAAGAGCAAAGGCCCCGAAAGAGGGGCCTCCATTTTTCGTTTTTGCTGCGGCAACTTCGGTTTTGCTTCGGCAATTTCCAACCAAATCTTTCTGAATATTCGTGTCCCGATTGAGCCACAATTTGGCTGGCTTTACTTCGTGCAGTGTTTCGGGGGTCATTCTGTGTTGTCGTCCATCGCTCGGTCGGTCGCTCGGGCTCGTTCGTTTGCTCCACAGTTTTGCTGCAACCAGTTACCCACCACCAAGTGCTGAAAAGTTTTTATACATACTAAATTATTAGAGGATATTTATATTGGATTAGTCGCGAACCGCGATCGTTGGTGTTCCCGCGCAGCATCCAAGACCGGTACGCCACCGTCGCAGTCGTCCTATACCTATTTACAATCCGGTTTTAATTTAACAGAAAAATGAACTTCAACGAAAGGATGCGTCAATCGAAAGAAGAAAACCAGCAGCAAAAGAATTTGATGCCTGCAGCATCTAGTAAGTAAACCAGTGGTAATAAGTGTGATACGTGAAATAATCCGATGTGTTATGTGCGATATTTTATATCGAACGATATGCAGGACGTTTATTATCCGTAGTGTTCGGGACCGAGTGGTGGTCGATCCGTTGTGTTAAGCCCGGTCCAGACGCTCCGTTTTGCGCGCCGTTTTAAGCTTGTGCAGGTTTAGGACGGAATGAAGACGTTTGCTTTTTGTGCGATATTATGAACGAAATGCGACTCAGGATAATCAACTTCCGTCGTATTTTCATTGCGTTGGGTTTTGGTTGGTTATGCTAAACCTTTTTTGAGACACAATCAGTTTTAAATTAATTATGTTTTCTTTTTCAGCCTCTTCGTACAAGGCCCCTTCTCCGCGACGCAAGGTTATTTCACCCTATCCTTCCCATAAACCTTCCCCTTCCTCTTCATCTAGTTCTTCTTCATCTATTCTGTTGTCTCTATTGGCGCACAAATCAGCAAGTGGCTCTGGTAAGAAACCGTACAAAATTAAATATATCATCTTATTTATTCATTTTACTTTCGTTTAATCTTTTTCAGCATCCTTCATCCACAGGATCGGAGCCGTCACTATTGTCCCACGTCTTTCGATGGTTAGCTCGTGTAAGAAATTTATTATCTTACTACGCGCCACTCGAAAAAGCTAACACTATTCTTTACATTTCCTCAGCAACTCCAATCACACGACCTTATTACGTCCTAACCGCTCCGCGCCCGGTATCAACAACAGCTAGTTCGTGTAAGAAAATTATTATTTCACTATGTTACTCGAAAAATCTAACACTATTCTTTACATTTCCTCAGCAACTCCAATCACACGAACTTATTCTGGCCAGCGCCCGGTATCAACAACAGCTAGCTCGTGTATAAGAAAATTATTATTTCACTACACACAATTTGAAAAAGCTAACACTATTCTTTACATTTCCTCACCAACCGCAATCACACGAACTTGTTCCGTCGTAACCGCTCAGCGCCCGGTATCAACAACAGCTAGCTCGTGTAAGAAAATTATTATTTCACTACGCGCAACCCGAAACATCTAACACTATTCTTCTATCTTTTTTAGCATGCTCCATTCCACGTTTCATCGCCTTCTCTACCAGCCCTCGGGCGGCTCCCTCGACGACCAGCTCTGCTGAGAGTCCTTTCTTTCGCTCGTAACTGTTCCTATCCGGCCGCCTCGTTCTGTCTAATTGACAATTGTTTTCAACAAAACGAGAAAGCATGATGATTCTGCCGGTCGGGTATGGTCATTTTGCTAAATTGTAACTATTGTAGGTTCTGCAAATGTTCTGCCGAGCTCGTGTGAGTTTCAATTGTTGATATATCTTAATATATATACTTTGCATATATATTGCAAAAACAAAAAATTATGTGCAAATCGGTAAGTGGGACACAAAAGTGAGTAAGTTCTTTTTTCAAGTGTCCCACTTACTTACCTTATCTGAACACTGTATTCAAATATTTATGTTAATTTATTTGCATTATGTAATATTTTCCCGAGGGTCTTATAACACTTAGCTCAATTGATAATTAAAAAGTTTTTATACTATTTTAGTTCCATTCGATTTTAAATTTAAATTCATTATTTTACCATTTCAGCTGTTTCAGACCGACTCGCGGCGTCTGTTGAAGCCCTGACGATAGAGATGAAGCGCATTGCTGGTGCAGTCGAGAAAGAACATAGAGAGAACACGGAGCATTGGGAAAGGGTAGAGAAGACGATTAGCCAAATCCGTAGGGACGTGATGTATGGCCGTACCGAGCTAGAGGTGTTAGTTGCAGCAAGCCGTCCGCGGGAGGGCATCGTGCCAGCCAACTTTAATTTTAGGACATTAGATAGTAAGGATGAATTAGACAAGTTAGAATTAAGACTGGGTAATGATTTAGAATTTAAGGATAGTTTAGTTTCACACTTAAGTATTCAAATAAGTAAGGTAGGAGTAAATAGTCGGTTACACGAGGCGATAGATCTCGTTTTCAATAAGATTTTTTTTGTAAATATTAATTGGCTAAGTAGGAATAGTAAGATAGGTTTAAGTAAATATAGTAATATTTTGGATTTATTATGTAGGTTAGGTGGTAATAAGCATGTGAGTGTTTAAGTAAGTTATTTGAAATATTTTCTTAGAAATAAGTTTAGGCGTGCTAAGGAACGTGTTCACATACCCGAAGGAACTACAACTTCTTGCCACGAAAAATAAAAAGAAAAACGTTGAACTTGTAGCATAATTCTACTATTTGTTTTATTTATGTTTTATGACTATTCCACGACTGTGTGGAATAAAGACACGAATAAATTACCTTCGTCCTAATTTCTTTTTGCTATTAAACTTACATCTAATTTCATTAAACGATAAAGGAAGTGTAGAGCTATTACCGGTGTTGCAATAGCCTTTATAAATATAAAGGTATCTCGAATGAAAAGGATCTATAAAAAACTCTTCTGTTCGGTCAAGTTTTTGGCCAGTAATTTTAAGTCCACTTTGGTCCACGATGGCTGATATAAATTTAATAATTTCGCCGTGTTTTGATAGAAACCAGCAATTCTTTGGGTCATTTTTCAAAACCAAACCTGGCCGTACGCAGACTGTGACCCGGCTACCACTTATCTTTAGTTTAGGTTTTTTAATTTCGAACGCCCTGCAATTTTCTGATCGAAACTTTTCCAATTCCGATAACCTATTAATGGCTTGCTCTAAGGTTTTATGCCCGCTTCGTATCAAGCGCTTCAGGTGGTATAATTTGTTTTCAAATGGGTACGTCGAAAACGTTGACAGTGGTCCGAAACGTTCACATTCCTCCAGAAGGTGTTGAAGGTTGTGAACATTACTAGTCATCATCTGTTGGCCGTAGACGCTAGGGAACTCTTGAATGAATCGTTCAAGCAGCTCCCCAGCGATGGGCCAGTATGCTCTAAACGCCGATGAGGACAACAAAGATACAGCACAAAAATATTTCATAAAATGATTGTACTGATTTACGTCAATGTTGTCCCTCAACACAACAAGGCTGGCGTAATGGAGGAATGACGCGTACTCCGATCCTTCCCAGAACTGGGAGTAGTTCACGGATCGCAATGAATTTCTACTGGAAGATGGATGCGGGCTAGATCCTCCGTTATATTCCTTCTCTGATCCTGGGACCACTTCCGACTGATGGTACCCTCTGGCGATCGCCAACAACGACATCCTTAATAATATCGAAATTGCGAATTTGCAACAGCAATGTCTGCTGTTTGCAATGTTCGGGGTAGTCGTTGTTCCGAAACTCTTCGTCGGTCCATTTTTCTGCCCCCACGCCGGTAAACACAACCTTGTGATGTTGGGCCACATAGCGCCCTTTTATGGTGCATTTCTGGCAGCTGGAGTATCCGTTATGGCCAACTACACCTGAGAACAAGATGTAAAAAAGAAAAATTAAAAATGATTTCGACATAAGTAAACTGCAGATGTAAAATATATTTACCCTTTATAAAACACCGAGCTACAGTATCGGCAATGATAGCGCGCAGCCTCACCACAAACCGCTTTCCATCGATGCTTAATCCGTGCTCGAGAAGCTTGTTTATTTCGTCACACATGGGCCCAAAATACTCGTTCACGTTTAGTGGTTTAGTCGGTCCGCAAAAAATAGCAGCCGTCATGACCGGTGCTTCTGGCATCTCGTGTATATTGAACAAAATTGGCCAAAATTGCATGTTGCTGCTATAATGCAATGGCAGCCCATCGATAGAAAAATTCAGCGATATTTCGCTAAGACGGAGTTTCTTAAAGCGCCTACAGACTACGCCAATATTGGCGCCAAGTACTTAACGCCAATGCGCTACTCGCTAGCGATTCTACACTAGCGACTACTAGTGATGGCTAGCGCAACCAAAAGTTGCTCGTCGAGAAAATGTTGTCGCCAACACTTGACAACTTGTTGACGAAACAATCAAAGCAAACTGTTGGTAATGATATTCGAAATAAGTTTTGTCGGAGTTTTCTGGCGAAAGAAACCACAAAATTAGTGCTTTTATTCCGACTTTCTGTCACACCAACTTTATCGCGAAGAGGCCTTATGGTAGCTCGCGCAGCCCTTTTATCCCCTTCGTGGACTAAGCCCCATCGCTGCTGCATGGGCCGCTGCCGCTGTCACATTGACTGGTGGTGCAGCTGACAGCGACGGTGTTGTGATGAATCTAATCGCAACACAAACTGAAAACATCGTCAGTTTTATTGCGATAGCTGGCACCGTACCGTCGAATTGGACGAATATTAAAGGCGTTTTAAATGATTGCAACTTTCACTTAACAGCAACTGTCAAACACTCATTTCACTCATGTGAAACCCAACTTAGCACGTCTAAACGCGAAATAAACAAACAATTTGAGTTGCGCAACTAAAATTTCACTTAACGTAGCAGGGCTGTAAATTTCTTTCACAGCAATGAAAGTTTCTTGACAGCTCGTGCAACTGACAGATTTAGAAGGCGTCAACAGTACAAAACAATTTAAAATGATCGTTAAACGAAATAATCAAAGTCGTTTTCTGCGATTTAAGTTCACTAGCATGATTCACAACGCTAAATGAATATTATTATTAATTTTAGAGATGAAATAATACAGCTCATTTACAATTCTACATAATTTGTTTACCGACTCATCATTGCCGGTTGACAGTTAGCGTTAATTTGTTGTGAGTCGTGTAAACGCGTGATGCGTTCGGAAACTTTCAGTTCAGTGAAATGAAGACGTTTGAAAGTTTCTCTTGCATGAAAGTTGCTGTCATTTATCTGCAGCTTTAGACTCGAATAATTCTCTCATCACACGGAAACCGCCGACTCGAACGTTCGAGAAAATTGCATTACGGTCACTTGTTCGAGTCGATGAAACTTTCATCGATTTTTTCTCCAAGGGCAACTGTCAAACTGGGTGAAGAAACTGTTGGATTTTGTAAACATTGGAAAAACAGTTAAAAGTTTGTTCGTGATTCAATCGTGATTAGGTGAAAAATGATTCCCGCATACGATTTTAGCGATAGTGATAGTGATTCAGATGGAGATTTTCAGTTACTTACCCGCCGGAGAATGCTTCGAAATCGAAATGATCCTATGAAGCTACCAACTCCAGCGTAAGTCCCTAATCCGATTCAATTAGATTGCCTTGCTAATTTTCTTTTTATAATTTTCAGGTACAAAAAGAATTTCAGAATGACGAAGGATACTTTTCAAATGATTCTGACAAAAATAGAACCACATTTCCCACCAACGAAGGGTATTGGCTTAACCGTTAAAGATAAACTGGCTGCTACTTTGAGATTTCTAGCTGAAGGCAGTTACCAGCATGGCGTCGGACAGGACTTCAATGTGGCAATCGCCCAGCCTACATTCTCCGTTATCTTCCGCCAAACGCTTAAGGTAATGGAGGAAATTTTATGCTCTGAATGGATCACCGTGGAAATGGACGACGCATATCAACAAGAGGCAAGGCGTTATTTCTTCGAAAAAAGTGGCATTCCCGGGATCGTAATGTGCGTAGACGGTACGCATATACGTATCATACCACCAATGAATGATAGAGACCATCATTACAACAGGAAAGGATTCTACAGCTTGAATGCTTTGATGATATAACATTCTACTTATTGATACCGCATTTTAGTAAAATTGTAAAGTCACGTTCATTTATATATTTCTAGCTCTGTGATCATAAAATGGTAATAAGGTACGTTAACGCTCGATATGGAGGAGCAAATCACGATTCGCATATTTGGAGTGTTAACGGCATCGATGACTTTTTTGCCAACAAGCATCAAACCGGAGATACGACTGTCAAAGTACTTGGTTAGTTACAAAATTATCGAAATGTTGCCAAATTCTTATTTCTTTTTTTTTATTCACTGCGGATTCTGCATACCCATCAAAACCGTGGATTGTAACACCGAAAAGAAATGCTGCGCCGGACTCACCAGAAGCCAGTTATAACACCCATCATGCAAAAGGAAGAGAAATTATCGAACGCACATTCGGTATACTAAAAAATAAGTCCACGTGTTTACTTTGGGCAAGACAGTTACACTACACACCTGAAATTGCCATATGTATTACAAATGTATGTTGCGCTTTGTATAATATTTGCATAGCGCATAACTTCTCCGAATAAAATAATTTTTAACACACAAATCGGTAGCAAAACTTAAAGTTTATTTTTAATTCACAGATTTGATTCACAGATTTTAATTCAGTTCACTTCACAGATAAAAATAAGCTAGAATAATTGACAAAGTTAAGACTTACGTTCTAATAATTGTTTAAGTAAGTCGTTTGTTTCTTTTAAGGCTGCAACTGTTGCTTGATTTGTTTCAATCAATTTTGCATCCGATTCTAGTTTGAGCTTCATTATTTTAATGAGCTCTTGGTTTTGTTTTAAAATCTCTTCCATGTTTTTTCGCTTCCTTTTTCTTGACGGCAGTGCGTTGGAAGACGGTTCTGGTGGGTGCTGTGCGTCGGACGATGGCTCTGGTGGGGGCGTAGTCACGCTAGTTTCGACAGCTTCGTTAGGTGAGGCAGGTGTTGGATCTATAGGAGCAATCTCGGAAGGCACAACACTAACTGGCATATAGCCGAATGATCTACCGGAGTTGCCGGTGATGGTTGTTCTAAGGTTGCAAAGATCGGCAACCCTTTCTTCGATTTCATTGAGGTGCTTTGTTTTATTACGACCACCACCGGTAGCATGAAGCGATGCGTTATTTTCTCGCAATTTTTTTTACAGAGTACTTGTAATCGAACCAGGCCTTAAATGAAAAGAAAGGCAAATGTTACATACTAATTTTTCCTTCGGAATTTATCAAGATATTTACCCTTTTCCACGAAGAAATATCTTTAATGGGTGGTCCCAGCGCATTCAAATCGTTCATTAGATTGCTCCAAAAACTAGTAGTTTCTGCGACACGCAGAGCTCTGGCAATATCCGGTGCCGTCTCCATTAGCTCCACCATTTTACTAAATTGACGACGAGTGGTGCGTCCATCCGTGCTTTCCCTAAAAACAACAACCGTTTGCATTTTTTGAATTAACTTTTAACGTTATGTTAATTTTGAATGTATCTTACATTTTTATTTTGATAGTTTTACTACGACTCTACTGGGTGGAAGTTGCCGTAACACTAAACTGACGGATAAAAATTTGTCGAATTCGAGATCCCGTTCGAGAACCGCAATGCATTTTTTCCCAAATAGTTCGACAGATTACTTTGATCGACAAAAAAGTTCTCGAACGGGAGCTGAACGGAAACTCGAAGATGAGGCATAATGCAAATGTGCCGTTCGAGTCGGAAATTCTCGAACATTCGAGTCTCGTAATAGGCCCTACTATTCGAAAAACCAGGAAATCGAATATTTGAAGTTTTCATCATTTCAAGCAGGATGAGCTCTCAAAATAACAAGAGTAAAGTAAGTATTCATACATCCGGTCATTTTGAAATCACCGTTTTATGCGTGTGCATCAGAAATGGATGTTTTTTCGAAAATGGTGCAGTGGCTTGTGTTGTGAGATGCTGTTTAACACGTTAAGCGCTATGCTTTCCGTTCTGCCGGCGATTCGTAGAAACGCCGGCCTACCTAACGGGCTCGGTCTGTCCGAGCGGACCAACGCCGGGATACGGGAAAGAACGATGTCGATCCCACGGGACCGACGTAGCGTTTAACGTGTTACTGTCTTATTTTGCGTATCTTCAAACATTCTATTATTTAAATAGAAAAATGTTTGAACAATTACATTTTAAAAGAATTGCTACTCCGAACATCTATTCTGTTGTTTATCGGAATGCAAAACAGTGTTATACTGGCATCGGATCACTCGGCTGGCACTGTCCTGGCACAACTCCATTCGTTGATTTATGGGGATTCGACAACTAGTATGTGGTTCTATTGTCATATTTTGTTTTGTTTTTTTTTTGCAGCCAATAGATGATGATGAAGATGTTCTAATTTTTATTGACCTTGTCTCATCGAATCCATGCTTGTGGAACGAAAGGGACAAGGCATATAAGAATAATGTAATTAAAAACGATTGTTGGGCAGAAATTTTGTAATATAATAATATATCTACGCGTGAACTTCCGGCATCACGGTTGCCCTGATATATTACATATTTTCTTCACTCCTATTTCTTATGATAATATATCTACACGTGAACTTTCGGCATCACGGTTGCCTTGATATATTTCATATTCTTCTTTACATCACTTTCTTATCGTAATATATCTACACGTGAACTTCCGGCATCACGGTTGCCATGATACATTACGTAGTTCTCTTCACTTCACTTTCTAATGATAATATATCTACACGTGAACTTTCGGCATCACGGTTGCCATGATATATTATCTTTCTTCTATCACTTCAATTAGCAGCCTCACTGCTGACTGTAGAATGCCCTTTACTCGTAGTGGAATTCACTAATCACAATGCACCTGTAAGAAACCCATCCTTCCTCCTTCTCGAGACTTTGTCCCGAAATAAAACAAGTGTGGTTTCGTTTCTATAGTTGCCTAAACTGATCGAACTGTGCCTTTGTCTATTTTTCACTATAACTTCTTTACTGTCTGTAACTCCATCCTTGAACGGGGACGGAACTGAGCCTGAGCTCAGTTCTAAACTGAGATTTCACTATATCGAGGTTTCTGCGGAACTGAGCGTCGTGAACTGAGACTTCTGCTCAACTGAGACTTCTTCTCAACTGAGACTTGTTCGATCAGTCTTTGGCCCTTTATTTATAGTGCAATTTCTTCCTTAAGTTTAACATTTCTTTTTGGATTATTTCTAATGGGTTCCCACGGTTCATGTCTGAATTTCTAAGAATTTTGATAAAGAAAATAATATTGAATTTAACACTTTTGTTTGTCTAAATTTTGATTGGTCGTTTATAGATTTGATATCGATTTACTGTCTGGCTAACTTCCTGTTTACTTAATTATGATTGGTTAGTTTGGTTAATATGATCCTACACGTGCCTATCGTGATCGAACATGTTTGTTCGCCTAATTTGGGGCTCATTATTTTACCTGAAAGTGTGGGAATCCATACATTGTCCGTGGGAAAATTGTTGACAGTTGGTTAAAATTTTGTTTACTTCTCACGAACAGCGAAGAAAGTGGGGTAAAACTGCAAATTTGGTATGTTCCATCAACAGGACAAAGAGTTGAGGCGTTCGAAATATGTTCTGGAGGAAGACTGGGTATAAGGCAGACCAACACACTTCATTTCGGCAATCACAGCGAGCAAAAGGATCTATATCACATGATTTCACACAGAAGAGCAGTTTCTATCCGCAGGACCATGGATACTGTGATCTAGAATTACCAACTACCTATTTCGCGAAGATTTTACCGGAGATCTCCCATAAGTATGCTGGAAATTTTTGTAAACACTTTTTTAACCAACTGTCACAACAATGGCGGAGCAAAAAACAGCTTTGACCCGAACTGTCTGTTAATTGTCTTTGCTTAAAACATATTATAGAAAATTGCGTGATGATGTGTCGAAAAGCAAATCAACTGGATCATGTAAGGCTAGATTTGTATATTTTTATTTTTAAATATAAAAGTATTGGATTTTTTTTAACAGGTGCAACCGATACTAGCCGACCATCGTGGTTCGCATATAAATCGATGGAGTTCATGAAAAATATTAATAAACCAAAAAAAACATTAAATTCGGTAAATATTAATTTTTAATCCGGTATAAATTCGGTAGTTATTCTTCTTCTTCTTCTTGGCGTAACGACCATCATGCATGCCCCGTTAAGGGCTTACGAGACTTGTTTCCCTGTTGTACGTGGATAGTCAGTCCTCTCGTACAGGGGAGGGTCCGGTCTCGGTTGGGATTCGAACCCACGCCGTCGAGGTGGTGAGCCCCGGCGCTCATGGGCCGATTTTCTGGTTGGATCGCCACGAATCAGTTATAATGCTGTTGTTTTCCATTCGGTCCGTCATATTCGAAGGAGAATATGATTCTGCCGAAGAACGTGTTCTCAAAAAGTTATGTAGGCAAACTGCTGCCATCACAACTTTTTCAGCCTTTTCTGGCCTTAACTCCATTGGCTTTCTCAGCACTCTAAATCTATTACTGAGTATGCCAAACACATTTTCGACTACTCGTCGTGGTCTCGAGTGTCTGGCGTTAAATATTCTTTGAAGGGATCTTTCGGCTGGATACCCCCCAAATGGCCTCAGACAGTATTCTGTCAGAGGAAATGCTTTATCACCAAGAAGGGCATATGGAACCCTCATGGAATAAGGAGGCCTTAATATCTCCGGTTCAGGTATATTAAGAGCACGGCTTTCAAACTTTTGTTTAATGGGACTGTTTATGAAAACACCACCATCTGACACTTTTCCTTGGCAGCCAACGTCCGCAAATATGAAATTATAGTTTGCGTCCACTATAGCCAGAAGTACAATGCTATATGTTCCTTTATAGTTATAGTATTCTGTGCCACTGTGTCGTGGAGCTATAATTTGCACATGCTTTCCGTCTATCGCCCCGATACCATGGGGAAAGTTCCATCTTGTTTCGAACTCTTCTGCAATCTTTCGCCACTCTGCCGCAGTGTTGGAAAGCTGAAATACACTGGAGGAAACAAGAATAGCACCACCCTGTTTTTTTACAATATTTTTTATATTTCCATAAAATTGGAGCTTTTTCGAGTTTGGTACGTTATTACAATCAGTTTCACAACTTTCCAGTGGATTACGGTCGCATGAATGCGGGCTAATAACGTTAAAACAAAATAATTCATGAAAACGGGGAGGAAATAAAAATAGCACCACTTTGGTTTTTCGTTCAGCAATTGAAGATATTCTTACAAAATCTCAATTAAAATAAAGTTTAATGATTTTATTAGTAAATATAACAGTATTTGCATCGAATCCCTTCAATACGCGGTGATTTGGAGGTACATAATACATTTTTTCAGAGAGTTCTGCTCATGACGCTCCCAGCATTCACGAATACGAATTAGCACGTGATTGTTGCCTCAATTTGTTAACATTTGAAGTCAACCACGATGACCATGAATAGGCCAAAGGTTTTTTATGAGATTAGGATACAAAGAGCCTACTGGCCACCTTGATAGCTCCATTCTTATGTCAGGAATCCAACCTGTAGTTTACATCAACTCATGGAATCCGGTATATTTTTATTAGAAAACAAAGTCTAAGCTCACCCAAGTTTAATTTTGTTCAATTAATCTTGTTTCTCGTACATCAAACTTCATTCTCAGTCAGATGCATGGCAAGGTAAGCTTTCGTTGCAGTGAGAGAGCTCCCCATATCAATGGTTTAACACCACCAACGTTCTGGCTTATTTTAACACCAGGTTCTTGTCGAAGATCTAGCTAAAAGTATTGTCAAACATGTAGGAAACTAAGAATGAACTTTATTTCGCCTGAAAAGAACTTTTTTTCACGCGTCGCAGCAACAAATATATCTTAAAGTGAGTTTGAACCGTTTCAATGCATGTCGCTCTGTCGTGTTGGGCTTGCGGAATCTTTGTGGCTACTTGTAGTCTTCCTCGCTCAATGTAATTTGCTGCAAATGTCTTATTGGCACCTTTAGTTGAATTCTGCTTGATTTAGAAACACTATTCGTCCCTGGTTTGCTCCTTGTTTATAAATTATTCGCATATCCATCTCCGTAAGCTGGGTTTTACTGCCGCGTTGGTCCTTGTGGCCGTCGTTACCGGAATGTTTCATCAACCCTACTGCTATGATATGTAATCGGAAGGTTTTTAGACCGAATTTCAGGGAACAGCCCTCTACTACCATGGTCAGTTTTGATCTTTAGCTCGGTTTTAACGAAGCGATGCTGTGATCTGACCCATGTCTTCTAAATGACTTGGAAACTCAAATAACACACGACTAATAACATTTAATTTCTATAGTTTAGGTTCCATACTAACTACTAATATCTTAAAAATTCATTTAAGAATATTAGTTTTTTAAATATCTTCAATTGCTGAACAAAAGCCAAAGTGGTGCTATTTTTATTTCCTCCCCATTTTTAGGCTTTTTTCAGTTTAAATGGTAATTCTCCACATTAAAGCGGCCGTAATCCACTAGAAAGTTGTAAAACTGATTGTAATAACGTACCAAACTCAAAAAAGCTCCAATTTTATGGAAATATAAAAAATATTGGCAAAAAACAAGGTGGTGCTATTCTTGTTTCCTCCAGTGTATAAGAAAATGAAATAAATTTTAGTGTTAGCTTATCAACATTAATATTTTGTGTATTTAAGCTTCCGGAAGAAAATCAGACTGTCCAATTCGAATAGTCCCTGGAAGAAGTTATAAAAGATGTGGATGAATTGTTGCCATCATCTTCCTTGGAACCATCGCAAGCTATATCTATACCAGAAGATGTAAAAAATGAAGAAAACGTGGAGCCACGACGAAAAAACGCAAATCCCAGGCACAGGGTCTATCAGAAGTGGATAAAATGTTGGTGAACATGATAGAAAAACTGGACAAAACACCTGAAGCTCCACCACATAACAATTGTACAGACATTGGAAGGCATATTGCCAGGGATTTGGAAAATTTTCCGTTCCAACATCGAACTAGAGTTATAAGACGTATTTTTGAAGTCATTGAGGAAGAGGCAGATTTGTTTTTTAATAAATGTGTAGAATAGTATAGTAAAGTTAGATAATGTTTTAGGATAAATTATAGAAAGATAAGGGTATAGAAGTAAGATAGTTTATTTTTAGGAGGTTAGAGATAGGTAAGATAGGTTAATATTTTTTGTTTTGGTGTTATTAGTGTTTGCCTTAGTATAGTCAGTATTAGTTAGCATTATAATAGGGAGTAGGAAACATAATTTAGGAATTGCAAATGTTTAAGTGTAATCATTATTGTATCATTATCATCATATTATTGTTAGCATTAGGATAGGTAGGATTAGTTAGCATTAGAATAGCGAGTAGGAAACATAATATAGAGTCTATATATAAATAGACGTTAAATGCGATGATGGTCTCTTATTACTCGATGAATCGTGTGACTACATATCAATCAAAATAAACTAATATATTACACGTGAAATAAATTAGTATCCTAAATTAGTATGATTGGTACTTTAAACTATTAATAACATGTGCATGAAAAAATGAAAAATTTCAAAATTTCTATTAATCGAAACAAATTGACAAATCACAAACGAAGTATCTATTCAAACACATTTAATAGCCCAAGCGCAACAGAATGTGTTCATAAACGACACACAAAACTAAAAAACATGCCAACAATAATAGTTTTGCCAGCTATAGTTAAAGTTTCCTCCAACTAACATAAGGTAGCATGACAGGCCATTGGAATATGGTTAGTAGTATTAAACTGATGTAACTTTACATTAAAGTTTTTATAACTCAATTATCTTTAACGTTAAAAAAATAATTATCTTAAACGTTAATTAAAATAAAATCCAAATCAAAAGATCTAAAATGCCAACATTCAATTTAACTTTATGCAAAAAAGATATGGATTCAATTGGAATTTAAAAAGCAGTTCATATGACAACTAAATATTTTAAAAGAACCAAAGAATTTACATACACACATACCTTAATATATTTTTTTAGAAGCTTAATTATGTTATCGCAAACTTCCGGTACTTTTTCCGATATGGTTGATGGCGCTACCTAAAAGAATAAAAATAATTTAATCTCAAATCATTTTGAAGTATCAAAGTACAGTATTCTTCGGAAATGTGGACTGTGCTTTGATATTGGTTGTTCTTTAATGCTGTATGTTTTATACGTTTATCGGCAAATTAATTGTTAGTGTATTCTCTTTCAGAATGCTTCACAAGGCCTAGGGGCCGAACGAAACGTATTTTGAAACGTGAATGAAAAGTATTGTTTGCCTTTTGAAATTGTGCTTTACGTGTACTTACCCGAAATAATGCTGCCAGGCTGGCGTAGGAGTCACCGGTGGCCAGATATCGAATAGTGATCGAATGGCGACAGTCTGTAGGCACTTTTAGAGCTGCAACCATAAATCGTAAAATTTTTAGCATTCACCCAAAGTTTATACCTTTCAAATATGTTACTTACCGAAAAGAGCTATACAGCGATTTTCCGATTCCATTGTACCAGAACCGGCCTCCGCTAATTTCAACTATCTCCGTCGATGGGCTGTCAGGGGTTCCGAGCAGCGTCTGGGCAGTTTTCGGAACTTTGGCGCCCGTTTTGAGGAAAAGCCTCAAAATCATGTTTACCGAATGGGTTGACTGGTTAGTGGACAATGCCCAATACCTCAGTCCCATTAACAAAGGCAAAACATCGATACAATCAAAGTTTTCCTCGTCTTCGTTCTCGTCATCGTCATCGGAAAAACTTTCCTTTTGATCGACGACGGAAGGTTCGACCTCGACGTCAAGCTCCGGACGAAGTTCCTCTTGTTCCGAAGATCCAAAATGCGCTTCTGGCTCGCTTGATGAAATGGCTGTAGAGCCAGAGGAACCCGCCCCAGCTTGCAGCAGCTTTTCCCGAGCCACAGACCGACGATACAGCGCACCAGTTGTCCGCAAACGTTTCAACTCTTGCGGCATTTTCTTCACGAGTTTTTGTCTAGCACACTTTATCTCACAGGAAAGCACTTTGAAAAATTGATCACGCGTGACTTGCTGATCACACTATCAACACGAGACTGAAGTCTGTATGGATGCAAACTATTGTGACGCTCGATCGTAATTGATCAATGGCGCTCTCTGCCAAAGGTCAAAGCTCCTGTGTAGTGTCGCACACTGTTTTGTGAGATCCGTCTGAAGATCAGCAGGTGCAAATCGAACGAGATACACGTGCTTATCAAAATCGTTCGATTGATAGTTTCTAAGTGTGCATGAGAATTATCGTTTCTAATGGTAAATGTGCCTTTCCCTTCTCCTGCAGAGGTCTCTATGTTCGAGATGATGGGATCTTTGCATACTAAATTAGAAATGATGGAGACAGAATTGTTACTGATGAAGTCCAAAAGAAAATTTGGCGCATGGCCATTGAAAAATGGCACCGAGCCCCCCCCCCCCCCCCCCCCCCCCCCCCCACTATGACATAATGATTCCAGTGACAAAATGACATAATGCATAATGACCCAGAGCGCTGAAAAAGTACAGCACCTTCCGCACAACGTTTGCATTAAAAATAGACAAATTTTAATCTGTGATAAGAAAAACGTTAAACAATCTAATTGAATGAAGTAAATTTTATTGTAAATTTACATCTTTAATGCACTTTAGAAAAATATTCTGACGGCCAGTAAGCCGGCCTTACGATCGTTGGCCGAAACTTTAGCCATAGCCGACAAAACCAATCGTGTAAAGATGTTTTTCAGTTGTTGTGAGCCATTCATGACTAAATGCTACTCCGGTTGGACTTTAAAATGTTGTAATGGGTCCTACGATGCATTTTGCGTATGATTTACTGTGGCCAGGTAAGTAAAAACAACAGAATTGCACTCTTTATGATGTTTTCTGTACGGAATAAGTTGCTTAATTCGTGATAGGAAGAGCAGCGGCTTTGGGCAAATCTTTCTCGCTGGTTTTCAGCAATGGTATGGCGTTCTATGGGAATTAAGGGACCCCACCATATTTTAAATATACTGTAACAAGCTTCAAAAGCACCATAAAGTACCAGGTTTTTTTACCACTTGTCGCCGTCTGGCTTCAAATATTCTTTGGTCACGTGGTCCGCGATAAAGGTGGATGTTTTAATACACAATCAAACGTAGCTGGTTAATTGTTTTGGATACGGTGGCTTCAATTTAAATGATGAAGTTGTCAAACTTGTCCCAAATTTAAAGAAATGCTACTCTTTATTTTGCTTTTAACGGAAAGTTGCTAGCGTTTTTCGATTTTGCATAAAAGTCATCAAAATTTGTCTAATTTTTAAAATGCAAACATTAGTTACATTGCGCTTCAACCCTCCACAAATTATGTGTATTACTACCGAGAAAGCCCAGGATAAGACTTAACAGTAGGAAGGAAATGCCCTGAGAATCAAATTGCCAGTTAGAGCATATTGGCTCTAACAATACGGCAGCGTTGCGTGATACCACAATAATGAATAAAATAAATGCGTCTATTTGGTTACCTATTTTTGGCTAAATTCAAAAGTTTGCGATTTCTAAACCAATTCTTGGTCTAAAAAACTTTTGGTAAGAAGTATCCGCTTGAAATAATGTTGTCGCTAATTTCTAATGATGAAAAAAGTTTTGAATTTTTTTTTCAAAAAAGTTTTTGCTCGGATGGCGTCAACGGGATTCGATCCGGCGCCGGCAGACGTAGATGGTCGAGGAAGTGTGCGACGAGTTGGAGGTGAGCAAGCGCAGGTGCGGAACAACACGGTAATGAAGTTGATGGACCCGCGACGCATGAAGGGCTTGAGGCACGGGTGCGGAACGAGCGATAAATCGAATCGGGATTTCGAACTCCTGTACATCCAATGTGGGGGAAAGAGAAAAAGCATATTCGAACAGTACGAAAGCGCCAAAACTTGGACTTGGGTAGAGAATTATTCGCCTATCACATGTGACTAGATTTTCTTTTTATCAGAGCTATTTCGAGATCCGTTTCGAAACGGTCTCGAATACGAGCGCTCGTCTCGAATCGAGATTTTTTCGGTATTCTTACATTCGAATCGAGTCATAGCTGTTCGGCAGTTGTCAAAATCAAATGGTCAACACAGAACGTAGAATGTGAAAAAGTGAGTTGTTGTTAGTTGAGTTTCGTGATTTTACGAGTTCTTACTTTGCTTCGGCGAATGATCCGAACTATGACAGATGCGTTAGAATTGCCTGACCGAGCGTGAGTTTTGTAAAACAAGGAAAAAACGAGATTAAACTAACCCATTACTTTCTTTTCAGCTTTATTAAGAGTTTTTGTGTGTCGAAGGGTATTTTTCTTAGTATTCTTTGTGATATTGCGCTAAGATTTACTCCAGTCTAAGGACGCGGGTTGACTGTTTAAGAAAAACTTGCCACTGCTTTGCGAATCTTAGCAGAAGGCAGTTATCAGCATGGAGTTGGACTATGGAAGCCACACTATGCCCCTAGTGGATTTCGCTTGAGATGAGCAGTAACGTGCAACAAGAAGCAAGTCGTTACTTTTTTAGAAAAAGTGACCCTTTTGAACACATTTATGCGTTAGAACTATTTTAAGTCCTTCAACAGAAAGTTCGACTCCAGTGTCTAACTTATCTGGATCATTAAATAGTTCTAACGCACAAATGTGTTCAACAAGGGTTCGCAATGGATACAACAGAAAGTTGGTCATGCTATGTTTTACAATCGATACGATGTGTTTCGCAACGACCGCAATAATGCGAACAGCCAGAAGTCTAGGGGCGGAGGTGTACTCATAGCCACCAAATGTGAATACCGCTGTTTGGCTTGCGAAGTGGTAAATTCACCCACCGAATCACTATGGGTGCGTGCTCGGATGATTTCGACGTGCTTCATCACAGGCACCGTATATCTTCCTCCCGATTGCAGCAACAACGTCGAGACAATTTCTGCATTCTGCTCGTCCCTACTCGCGATTGCGGATGAATACCCGGAGGACGTATTCATGCTACTCGGCGACTTCAATCAACCTGCTCTGTCGTGGGCATCGGATTGGGCATCGGGTGCCCTGCAGGTGGATGTTTCGAATTCCCGAATTTCCACAGCGTGTACCCATCTACTCGACTCGCTCAGCCTTGCTGGATTGCATCAGATCAACAGTCACCACAACACGCACGGCTCAATCCTTGATTTGGTTCTAGTGGACTCAGCTTTGAGAAAACTACGTACCATGCGTTATTTGCGAAACGAATTTCACCAGACCAACTTTGCTCGTGCTGCCAAAATTTACAAAGAGCTCAATCGGATTGCCTATGCTGAACACATTAGAAAAATTGAGATCAACTTTAAAAAGAATCCCAAGGCATTTTGGAACTTCGTCAACACTAAGAAGTCTAGCAAACGGCTCCCTTCCTCCCTGGTCCATCAAGGGAAAACGATCACCGGAGATGCCGAGTTTTGCAAAGCTTTCGCGATGCACTTTGCCTCTATATACACCAGCAACTCCTCGACCAGTTACGACACCACACCAGCTACAACTGGCATTAACGAGGAAGTCGACTTAACATTGCCTATTCTTTCTGAAGCTGAGGTGTGTGCTGCAATCTCTCAATTGAAGCCATCGTTCGCGCCTGGGCCTGACTCCATCCCAAGCGCAATCCTACTAAACTGCAAGGCTGCTCTTATACCTGTCTTGACTGTTTTGTTCAACAAATCCTTGCAGTCGAAACGCTTCCCGCTTCTTTGGAAATCGTCCTGGATTTTTCCCGTTCCAAAAAAATCTGACAAAATAGATGTGTGTAACTATCGAGGAATTTCAATGTTATGTGCTTGCGGTAAGCTGTTCGAGAAAATCATGCACCTCCATGTCCATCGTGCTTTCTGTCAGTCTATTTCCGTTCTACAACATGGCTTTATGCCGAAGCGTTCTATTGACACCAACTTGTTATCGTTCTTAAGCATTTGCTACGACACCATTGACAAGGGCGAGCAAGTTGACGCTATTTATACCGACTTCCGTGCTGCTTTCGACAAGGTCAATCACAGTATTCTGCTTGCTAAATTGCTTAAGTATGGTGTCCATATCAATGTCGTTAATTGGCTCGATAGTTACCTAAAAGATTGTCAAATTTGGGTCAAAATAGGGTCATGTTTTTCCGAATCGTTTTGTAACTCGTCCGGTGTCCCCCAAGGCAGCATACTGGGCCCGTTACTGTTTTCAATATTTATTAACGATATCGCCTTCACCGTACGCAATGTGAATGTTCTGCTGTTTGCCGATGATTTGAAAATGTTCCTTCCTGTGCAGGGCCTTGACGACTGCAAAAAATTACAAGACGCGCTTAACTCATTTTCTGTCTGGTGTACTAAAAACGACATGTATGTTAATGTGAGCAAATGTAACTGTATAACCTTTGCAAGGAAAAAGACACCTGTGATATTCGATTACAAAATTACTGACCTTGGCGTTCCTCGTTGCACTGTGATTCGTGACTTAGGAGTAATTTTAGACAGTAAGCTTAACCTTTCATGCCACTACCAGACCATAATCACCAAAGCGACCAAAATGCTAGGTTTTGTTCTTCGTGTTGCGACAGATTTTAAGGATCCTTACTGTTTAAAATCGTTATACTGTGCCCTAGTTCGTCCAATTCTGGAGTTTGCAAGCATTGTCTGGTGTCCTAATCATGTTACGAAAATTGAACGTCTTGAAAAAATACAAAAAAAAAGTAACTCGTGTTATGTACTATCGTCTTCCATGGGCTAACCAAATGCCGCGTCCCCCGTACAACGTAAGATGTCTTTTGTTCGGCCTTGAAACCTTAGAAGCCAGAAGAAGTACTGTTCAATGTCTGTTTATTCATAAATTACTTAATGGTGAAGTGGATGCTCCCTTCATTCTTGAGAATATTGAACTTGTGGCACCAAGCAGAAACCTAAGAGGCAGAACATTAATTAGGATACCATATAGAGTAAGTGAATTTGGCGCCAACGATCCATTGATCCAATCCAAGCTAGGGTTTTCCGTTGACTTCCATATGTCTGTATCTCAGTTACGTCAGGTCCTTCGTTTTAGTATAGCGTCTTAACTATGTTTTACATGTGTAAGTTATCTCGTTATTTAGGCTCACAGCCCGATAACTGAACAATAATAAATAAATAAATAAATAAATAAATTATAATCGAGAATGGCTTCGATATTACTGCTTCTATTGACTGTTTAGTCGAACAAGATGCGTATCATCCAAGCTTGTTGATCGACATTTCTATCCCCACCATCACGGCCGACACAGTGCTGCCCGAACACAGTACTCCATGCACCAGGGAAAATCTTAATTTCAAGAAGGCGAATTTCAATAAGATGCTTGATATGCTCGCGAACACGGACTGGTCGTTTTGCGAACCTAACTCCAAGTTATCCATAGGCAACGCAATAGAGCTATTTAATTGTCATATCCGACTTATTTTCGGAGAATGTTACCCAACCGTTCGCGCTCGTATTCACTCAGATCCACCTTGGAGCAATATACATTTAGGGAAACTGAAATCATCCAAAAACAAAGCGCTTAGGCGCTACAAAAAATCGAAACTATATGTTGACAAATTACTGTTCAATACGCTCAATGGCAATCATAGAAGGCTTAATCGTTACCTCTACAGGTCATACGTAGATAAAACAGAGAAGCAGTTGTCTCATCATCCTAAGTCCTTCTGGAAATTTGAGCCTTTATTCCGAATCTGCTGACAACGAAGCAGACATTTGTCGGTTGTTCGCTAGGAAATTTAGCTCCGTGTTCATTAATGGAACTTGAGCTCCGATTAATGTTCCTGCTGCGTTACGTTTCTCGCCGGCTGACATGCTTGACATATCGGTTCAAAACAAAAATTTATTGAGAAACATTCCTCCAATTTTCTAGAGAATCGAGACCAAACAATAAACAGCGAGTTCTATAAGGAGGACGGGACATACGATTAGCCCATGGCAAACGATAAAACAAGACACGTGTGGCCCTCCTCTGAACATTCTCCAATCTATAAATCCACGTGGTTTGAACTGGTAACCAGACAGTACACGCAAACTCAAGAATTGGTCTTACCAGCGAACAGTACAGGGATTTTAAAGTAAACGCGGACTTTGGCAATTGTAGAATTGAAGTGATCAGAGAGCGTCTATTTACTGTCTAGTAGAACACCTAGGAAGTACATTAAGTTAGTTTCGATAGATCTATTTGGCATAAAACCATGTTGGACGGGAGATATCGATTGTCGAAAACCTCGCTGGATATATTTTACTATGAGAAGCTCAAACAACTTGCTGCACGCGCACAGCATGGTGATGCCCCGATAATTGGTGATGTCGTCCCGGTCCGCCTTCTTATGCGCAGGAAACATCAAAGAAGATTTCCAAAGGAACGGAAAGCTTCGTGACTGCAAGGATTTGTTTAACATTTTCGTTAAGATCGGAACAAGAGCCTGCTTACAGTTGATGATTAACGCGCTGGGGATCAAGTCAGGCCCAGCTGCGTACGAAGGCTTGAGGTCCTTTACAGCAGCGAGTACCTCGTCTTCGGGGAAAGATGGCAGCGGAATGTAAACTTTCTCTTGTATGGCTCCAAGAACTGTGGAGTCGATATAAACCCATGTTGAGGCATTGTCATATAGAGACGTAAAGTAGGTGCCAAAAGCTTCACAGAGACTCTTTTCGCCCGAGTATAAGTTGCTATTTAAAGACATTGATGCCGGAAGTCCACCGTCACTTTTCGATTTTCTTATGAATTTCCAGAAAGTTTTTGGATTCATTCTGAATCTCGATTCTATTCTGCGAAGATACCGCGCGTAAGCCTTTTTATTTGATTCTTTAAGAAGCTTCGCCGCGGCCATATACTCCATCAGATTTCTTGGATTCTTGTGCCTTTGGTCCCTTCTATGCAGGCGCAGTTTACGTGTCTTAAGCCTTTTGAGGGCGTTTGTTGCCCAAGGAGGGTCTAAAGGAGCAGAGCAAGTCGGAACGTAACTGCAGTAATGGTCAACCACAGATCTCGAAAATTGGTGAGCAAGCTCATCGACGCCATGGCCCGACTCTATAAAGCTCCAGTCAGAACCGTTCAGAGCATCGGAAAGACCAGCAAAGTTAGATCTCTGGAAGTCCCACGTCAAACGCTGAACGTTTGAAACGGAAGTCATTTGAGAGTTGCTTGGAATTTCGAAGTTGATTTCGAGCGCTGGGTGAACGAGGTCGAGTCCTACGAGAGGATCAAGGCATTCTTCGACTGCAAGTTTGTATGCAAGCAAAGTATCGTTCGCGAATACAAGTTCCAGCAGTGATCCTCTGACGTTGTGCACATGATTCAGTTGACAAAGTCCAGCGTAGCTCCATTCGTCTAGTAGAAGTGCATTACTTGCAGTAACACGTGACAGTGAAGGATTCAGCGAGATGGCACTTGTCACGACACGATCCCAAACTAGAAGAGGTTGATTAAGTCCCCAGTAAGAAGTATTGAATCCGAAGGGTACAGTTCGACGAGACCTCGTAAAAATGAGCAGTGGGAGCGAATAACGTTGGTATCGCTTGCGATATCCGGTGGAATATATACAGTACCGACTGCAACACAGCATTGAGGGAACATGATACGAACCCAGAGACACTCGATGTTATCAGAGTTCAGAGGGCAGAGTTGAGCTTGAAAATTCCTTTTAACAGCTATCAAAACACCACCTTCTCGCTTCTTAGCACTGTTCGCAGATGAAGGATCGGAGCGAAATACTAGATAACGGGAACAATCAAAGGGAAGCGAGGAGGGAAAGGAATCATCCTACTAAGTTTCGGTGAGTATTATAATATCATAGTTGGTCGCTTGGACGTTGACTAGTAGCTCAGTATGTTTTGTACGCAGCCCACGAACATTTTGGTAGTAGCACTTCAAGCAAATTATCCCATTGGGTGAGCGTAAGTCCTCGTCAAGCCGAGTTCCGGTCGTATTAACCATTTTTGAATTTGAATTAGTTGTTCGTACCCCACTGCCTGGCAATTCTCTTGGATGATTCCAGTGTACAAGAAAGGCAATAAGCATTTGGTATCCAATTATCGTGGTGTTACTTCATTATGTTCTACAGCTAAAGTAATGGAAGGGAAATCGTTCACCAAGCTTTAAGTAGACATGCAACTCAATATTTAGTCAACATGGGTTTATCCCAAAGCGATCCGTTTCGACTAATCTAGTCTAGTCTAGTAAAGTTTCTTTTAAGTAGTAAAGCATCAAAAGGGTTGAATCGATTGTTTCTTCAATCCCCTTTCCCGAATTGTGTACTGCAAAGAGCAGTTCTTTGGTGATTTTAGGATACTTTTTGAAGTGTTATACTTTTTAATGATGTCTGAATGTGTTAGTTTGCTAATGTAAGTCTAATTTCATATGTTTTGAAATCTTTTTCCATCGATATGATGGATAAATGATTACGTTTCGCTCCAACAAAGTAGTGTGACGCATATTTCAATAAAAACTTCAATAATATAATAAATCGAATCGTCCGAGTGCTTCTAACGATGCCCAAGAGTCGTCTGCATCGATAATAACAAATATCAAGTGTCGAAACTAACTTACACACCACTTTAGCTAACAAAAATACGATGAAATGTAACTGTCCAACTTTGCGATTGGCCGTCAAAATTCTGACTTTTTCCACTTTATTGTTTATTGCGTCGTTTGGGTACGATTTTTTTCACCGTTCTTTTTGCACGTACTTCGTAGGAATGCAATGATGCAATGAAGATGCAATGAAAAAAAATCATTATTATCAATTCTAAGTACTCTAAAATCGACCACAAAGTCGGAAGCATATGCTCTTTTTTTGAGCGTCCGGATTAACTTTGGGCCCAGTGTATTTCAGTTGCGCTGTTCTGGGCACTTTTGATGGTGCACCGTCGCTTCAAATAAGCAACACAAATCACACAAAAGATCCCTCTTAATTACACTCGCATGTGACCATTCTCAGTACGATTTACCTTGTAGCGCTAGATTTCTTATTGGGAAGCGTGAAAATCCCTGACAGCCTGTCAGTTTTACTAGTAGGATGGGCACTGAGGCTAGTGCACCCGATACGCGTGTTTGTACACACCAGAGAACTGGATATGTGTTGAAGTTATTCATGCCGAATTTTCAATCTATAGGTGTCTTTCTTGTGCGCATCACGTTGAACCCAGGTCTTCGGAGCGAGCTGGAGCGAGTATGGTTTGCCAAATAAGAATGAAATCCTAGTACTCAGACGTTGTCAACAAGCGTGTACATTTGTTCAATCGGACAGAAATCTTCAGTTGATAATATATGAAAACTCGACGGTATGTGTGCTTTTGAAAAATATCAAAGAAACAAACACGCAAATACATCAAACAATTGCTTAAGCTCTGAACTGGGCACTGCTTCTGGTGCACGCATTCACTGGTCGAAGTTTTTTTCATTCAAGTGGTCCATAAGCCGTGTGCTAATTTTTCACTTTCATGCAGCAAGATATCGTCCAAGAACTTTTCATACATCATTTTGCAAAAAGAACCATGGAAGAAAAGTTATTAATTGGGAAAATGAGTGTTCCTCGGCCGAAATCAGGCACAAGGTTAAAATTGTTTTGCTGGCCCTGTTTGCTTTTTCAAAAGCCATCAGATGGTCATACGAAGTTGCATAAAGCAGAATACGCAGATTTGAATCACCTTTCTTCTTCCATTCTAGGTGATGGTTCCTCCACGCAAACTTGAAATTTGGAACCATTTCAAATTGATAGACAACCAAGCAGATTGCAAGTATTGGGCTTCAAAAATGCTGTATTCGCAGAACAAATCGACATCCAACATGAAACGGCATTTGAAAACACACAAATTTCTTAACACTCAAGTAAGAGCGATAAGGTCGAGTCCGATAGAACAGATAAGTTTATCCGATAACGAAGAGACTGATCAGCCAACAACGTCTAATCAGGAAATTTCATCCGTTTTGTAAGATAAAATTCACCAATATTTCCGTCAGGTCACCTATAACAATAGCAGATAAACAAGAATTAGACAAGACAATTGTGATGTGTCTGCAGCCATGGACCATGGAGGAGGGCTGCAGCCATGGACCGAGCTACCTGGAGAACGATTGGTGACCAGGCCATGTCAGCACGACGTGCTCAACTGCGAGGGGGCCATTAAAGAAGAAGAAGAAGAATTGTGATGTGTGTGTAAAGAGTTTTTACCATTTTCTACAGTCGAAGGCAAATATTTTAAAAAGTTTATATCAAAACTAAATCCTCATTATCAATCACCACCCAAAAAACCTTTGTCAAATTCATTCTTGCCTACTTCCACGAAACATACCGTCCGATACCGTCCGATATACTCCCTTTACCTCCAGCATAAGCAAACAGAAAATAAGAGTGAGCGTCCACTGTCACCAGAAGCACAATGCTTTAAAAGTTTTTATAATTCTTATAATCTGATCCGCTGTGATCCGGTTGCCGGATGCTGACGTGTTTGCCATCGATTGCTCCAATAGCATGTGGAAAGTTCCAACGATCCTTAAACTGTTTTGAAAACCTCCAACCATTGTGCTTTTGTAGAAGGAAACTGTAAAAAAGAAAATGAAACTTTGCTCAAATTGATCATCAATTTACTATTAATATTTGTAACATTTGTTTGTTTTTCTTTTCGGCTTGACGAGCACGATAAGGACCTCGCTCTGCACTGCCTCAATCCTTCGACCACGGCTATATGTTGCCACTAGATCCCCCCAGTTTCTTTCCGAAAATCTCTCTCCTTGTCCTGTACCATCACTCCGTTTATCTCCCTTAACTTCAAGCCTTCCGTCTACGTCCTTAGACAATACACCTTTACCTTCCATTCCTACCCAAACTCCCTCGAACACTAATCGAAAACGACGAAAGACCAATGGGGGTAGTGAAGTGAGCGAGGTCCTCAAAGAGTTCATCGAGGCGACCGTGGCCAATGCGAACTCGCCGGAAAATATTTTCGGTCGCTGGGTCGCTGAATTCCTCAGACGATTCACGCCTGCGGAACAAGAGGTGACGTCGAAGATTCAGCGAGCCATGCTGGAGGCCGAGGATTACGTGAAGTCCAGAAGGCAAGCGATGTGATTGCAATGTGCATGTTGAATGTTTAATGTTATAAATGTTGTTTTGTTCGAAACTGCCTCTTGAAACTATCGCTCCTAGTATGCTCTGATTCCTACGTTGTGTTGTGTTGTTTTTTAATTGTAAACGCGTGCTTCTCGTGCCACTATCCAAACGCAAGAGTGCTATAATACAGAAAAAACTTCTCTTGGCTAGCCGGAAAGAAAGTTGGAAGCCCCCAACAAAGCTGTCGACCGTTGAGGTAGATTTTTACGTAAACTTATACGGTTTTTGGGTTTGAGCTTGGAGTTTGCAGCTCATGTAGCGGGGCGGTTAGACTAACAGTACTGTTATGATGTGAGGTATTAATCGTGCTATATATATTTTCAGGATTATGCAATATGAATAACTTTTTTAATGTACATACCTATTGTGCCTCGAAGACAGCCTCGAATAGTGAAACTAGTGGCCAGACTATTATTACTCCTACTTCTTGGTCAGTTGCAGCCTCAACAACAGTGCAGGACCATCCGCTCGATACACCAACTGCGAAAACAGGATAAAATAAACACGAAACAAATAGCGCTACAACGAACAATGTTGGAGATGCTAGGAGGCGCACAACCAGCAAAAGTGCGTGATTCATTAAGAGAATTCAAGCCAGTTGAGACTGCCCAAGAGCTGGAACAATTAAATGTCTCTCTTGGTAGTGACATTGAAACAAGAGCAGCCTTAGAAAACTGGCTGAAAATGAAGATCATTGGTAGGGACGAAAGCAATCGACTGCACGAGGCCATTGATCTTATTTCCAGCCGATCTTTGTTTGCGCAATGTAGCTGGACTGGGCATGGTAGGACCGAAAAGGTTCAATTAAATACTTGATGTTTCTGATGCATTTTTTAAATCATTCATGCAACGAAAATCGTATCGGTTCAAAACGTTCAGTTCCTTTAGTTTCTAACGGTTCTCAACAATTGAGCGGAAATCAATCATCAACAACTGCGCGAAAGAAGGAAATACGGATTGGCGAAAATCATTTAAACTCAACAGCATCCCGAAGCGGATGGCGAATGAACGATGTGACATAAATGACTAAAGGATTTGCACCCAACTCGGCATGGAGGGCTCGTTAAAAAGACATGCAAGCTTGCTGGACAGTTGCAGTGCCATTACTTCTGCCTGGTAAGAGATGAAGGTTTTCTCTATTTCAACTTTCTTCCAGAGAAATAACGCTGCGACTTTTCGGAAGCATACGCACCAAAACGTTCCTCGTGCGGGACGTTTTTGATAGGCTCTCTGGAATCCGGGACCGAAAGTGCGTCTATTGCTGTCGATTCTCAGCCCCCATTAAATGTTGCGCTGAAGGATGCAATCGGTGGTTTCACTGTATGAGGGATTATAACAATTCGTGTCTGGTACAGTTCACCGACAGTTATCTGTCGTTCTGTGATCAGCATCTACCGGACCGGAACCGCCGCCGGTACCAGATACTAAAAACCTTCTCTTTGTAATTTCGTTAGAGAGGGTTTGCAGAGTACAATTTCTGATTTTAGCGAAACGGCTAAAATCGAAACGGCCATCCAACGAATTGATAGGTAGAGCTCCGCCACCAAACGAAGTTATAGCAAACGCTCCGTCAGGCAATCAGGCGGCGGAGTTTCAGATGACGGAGAGATAGCTACAGGCTCTTTGGGTGACTCAGAAATTAGAAATAGAATGTAGCATACGCTATGCACAATCTTAACCAGACACACTTTAATTGATCGATGCCAATCTATTCATACTTGATTCAACCGAAATTATAAAGATGCAGCATAAGCAAATTCCGATCAACGCATCGAAACAGCGCAACTCGTAAACATGTTGCGACTCGATTGTGCGCGAGCATTGCACCCAACGACCGTACATCAGTGCAGAACAATGACTATTTGCAACGTTAAGGTATGAATGTTTATCTCAACTGATAACATTCATCTCATGCTACGCTCCACTACCACCGGGATGAAAGGATGTGGACTTAAAAGGGTTGCTGAATAACTTGGACATCGAGGCGAGGGCCCACCCACTCGTCGTGTTGGCAAGTGACTTTAACACTGAAACCGCCGATGGGATTTTTTTGTCCCATCGCACTCGAAAACGGTGTGTTATTCCGCTTGACGTCGTGACAACCAATTTACATTTTCTGACATTTATTTACTTTTAACGATCTTTCGAATGCGCCCATAAAAAAACATGTATCCCATATGGTACTTCAAAAACTCATTTCCATCCTAGAACAGCCATATGGGACATTTTTGTCCCATAGGCAAAATATGTTGCGAGGGCTGGTATCCCTGCTGTCAAAAAAATATGAACGGTCTGCGGAAAAACTTTTGAACTTTTCAAAAACGGAAGTTTTTGAAATCCAAAAAACTAAGCTAGTTGGCACAGTCAGCAAGGCTAGAAGAGAAGTACTGATCTGCGTAAAGAAAGCCTAAGAGAAACTTTGCTTTACCACAGCGTTTTATAGCGGCGACGCAACTCTTACAGCCTATCAAGGAAAAGCTTAAAAAAATGTCGATTTACTGAGCAGTATTTAGAATTTTTGTATCGCTAATATAGCATCCGATCTGGGGATGCTTTGAGGCCACGAAATGATGAAATATATGGACAACTTGGAATAGAGAAGCATTGACATTTCCTATCAAAGCATTTAGATCCGAAATTGAAGTCTTGCCGTCTAAGTCCTCCATAAGCAAGAAAGAACGAGAACTCGTGTGTTGGCCTACCCATCGACTTTCTCTTCTTTCAAGAGCAAGTAACCACACAACGGGGAAGGTCGGTGCAAGTGTGTAAGAAGTTCGGCCGTACACCGAACACCATTAAACCTAAAGATGTGTTATAGATGTTTTAAATAATTAATGTAGGTGTAGACTTATTTATGATCATAAAAACCATACTTTTCACATGATTGTTTAAATAATTGCTATGTAGCTATAAGCCTAGATTCACTGTCGTTCAACCCTGTAAGGAATAATTATGAGCGTTTATCACTGAAAGCCCCATAATGTTATATTAATGCAAGCAAGCGGCACAGCAAACCGTACTGCAGCCGCCAACGACGAAACAGAAGGTGCAGCAGAAGCACATTCGCTCATCGATGACAGCGCAGCTGGCACCACACCCACAGCAGCCGCAGCAACAATTCCAACAGTCGCTGCAATCATCGCAGACGTTGACACCGCAGTTGCTGCAGCAGCAACAACCGCAGCAAGCGGTTCCGGTAACTTCCCAGCAGTCTAGCAGGCATACCAGCCCTCACAACGTATAAACTTAAGTAAGCGAGCTTCGATCGGTGGTCCAATGATCAGAAGACAATCAATTTTGTTTTGTTTGAAATGAAATTTGTTAAAGATTTCCCCACTCATTACGGTCGCACACATATGTCTAGTAACGTCCATAACTTGTTTCACATTTATGATGACGTTCAAGTTCAAGGAGAACTTGATAATTTCTCTGCTTACGATTTTGAGAACTTTTTGCAATACCTCAAACGATGGGTAAAGAAAGGCTCTAAATGTGTGGAACAAGTAGCAGCTAGGTGTGTCTCCGCCTAACAGCATATCTATTGTTGATAGGTTGTATGATAATAACGAGGATTTTTTCAAATGCACCTTAAAAGATGTTACATCTACACATCAAATTCCTTCATCGAAACTATAGGGCCTATATAAATGCAAACTAGTGGCGATTAATTTGAACCTGATTTTATTTTGAACCTGACGAAATCGTAGATGATACACTTGAATCCATATCGTAATCATCAACAACTAATTTCATTCAACTAATTGATTTAATCGCATGAATTTGATCGTATTAAGTTTTAATACTTTGCTTGTCTTTTGGTTATTGTGGCGAAAAAATAATGATGTCGAGACTCACGCGCGTTTTTGAATTCGACAAGTACATGATAAGTTTCCGGTTGTTTTACCTATGGCACCAGCGCTTCCGGATCGTGGAGCAGCTTACAGCCGTTGCCACCTATGTTCAGCTCTAACCCACCGATGATTGAAATAGCTCATCAACTGTTGTCTCTAAAGCAACTGGTATTGAAATAGCTCATTGACAGTTGCCTCTAACGCATCTCATTTTGTCTCTAACTCATCTGACTATGTCTCTAACGCAGGCAACCCAGTCAAGCCAAAAAATAAGGAAAAACTAAAGTAATTGTGGTTATGAAACATTGTAAGATTCCAAGAACAATAAACATTATTATTTTGGTATACTTTAAAGCTATTCTTATGTATTTTTGAATAATTTGAATAATTAGTGAAACAAAAGCTGAAGTTAATCTACAAGAGTTGGTTAATCACACTGCGTGTAGAATAATTGAAATACAAAAAGCAGAAATCTTGCGGCACCTTTCATCTGCTTTGTGTGATTCACTAAGCGTCTTATTATTGTGCTCGTGGGGCATTGACGGATCTAGTGGACACAGCATTTACAATCAACCGTTTCATGGTTCCGGAGAAAATACTGCATCAGACAGTGATTTACTAGTATCGGCATTAACGCCTATCCGTCTTTCGTTCGTTAGTGACGATTCAGATATCATCTGGATAAACTTGATGCCCCAAAGTATTTGGTTTTGCAGGCCAATTGTGATCGAGTTTGCGAGAGAGTCAAAAGAAAAAGTTATACAAACAGTAGACGAAATCAAAAGCCAAATAACCAGGTTAGTTCCTTATACAATTCAGCTAAATGAAACAAGTTATGTGACGGTAAACTATTCATTTTACATGAGTTTAATTGATGGAAAAAATTTGGTATATTTAACCGACACTCTGTCTATGCAAACATGTTGTATATGTGGTGCAAAACCAACAGAAATGAACAGTGTAGAGCACTTAGAAAATGGATTTATTCCAAATCCTGAGAATTTAGCTTATGGAATATCTCCACTGCACTGTTGGGTGATATTTTTCGAATGCTTGCTTCACATTTCGTACAGATTTGAATTTTAAAAATGGAAGGTTACTAAAAATTATAAAAACATGCACAATGATCGAAAAAAATTGTATTGGAAAAGATGTACAAAAATTTGGTGTTAAAGTAGATGAGCCAAGGCAAATGGGTGGAAATAGTAAGACGGGAAATGTTGTCGTCGGGCTTTTTCAAGCATAGAAAAGTTGAGCGATATTTTGCAAACAGAAACAGAACTTAAAGAAAGGTTTCAAAATATTTTAATAGCCATCAAATGTTCACAGCTTTTAAATCCAAAAACTACTAGCCTATATTGCAAAGACACATACATGTTTTACATACATCGTTACAATTGGTACAAAATGCACTTTGTACCAATACTGTCCATAAAGTTCTTGCGCATGTAGATGAAATAATTGTAAATGTCCCAGCTCCATTAGGATCCTAAGGAGAGGAAGCAGCAGAAGGTAGAAATAAAATATACAGAAGGGATAGAAGAGAACACGTCCGTAAAATGTAGCGAGAATTCAATATTTAAGTCATTTATATAAGAGCATTGCAATCATCTGAGTAGTTCATAAGTTATGTCCACGTTAGATGCTTTAAATATCAATTATTTTCCAAATAACAATATTTTGAATGAAAGTTTTTTGTAAATTTAGTTTGTTTTATATCAAACTAAACAAAATCTTTAAGTCAATGTTAAAAAAAAAGATTGAAAAAATAATGCACCCATAGAAAAGACCAAAAATATGAGGTTTTTGCAGCGCCACCTGGCGGAATTGTCCAGAAACATCATAATTTCAAGTAATGTAATAGTATTACACGATATTACAATGAAAAAATTGCAAAACATTTGATTCCGAATTTTATCCCGGCAATTTGCTCTTTTCGCTCCATAGGGCACTGGGATAGACGGGCACACTTGTGAAAACCCCTTCCAACGTAGGCTCGCAGATAGTGGCAGTATCAGGGAGAGTCATCGAGAAGTCAAAGCGAGAGGTCGACTTCACGACGCTCCGCGAGAAAAGTTAAATTATCGGCGAAATTTTCGAGGAAAGTGAAAGAAAAGTAATCAAAAAGTTGCCCGAAGCAGCAGAGAGTGAGAAAATAGTGGAGAACAGAAAGAATCAGTGTGGAACGACCCGGAAAGAAATATAGATTTTTCGGCCGGGGCGTAGCCCCACTTGGGACGCCACACAGCTTGACGGCTGAAGACCCGAGCGGTTTTGCCGAATCTGTCGTCTGACATCCGAAGACCTGAGCGATTTTGCCGAATCCGAACCGGTTCAACCGGTTCAACGAGTTGACAGCTGAAGATCCGGCGATCACCATCTTGCCGAATCCGTCGATTGAGCTGAAGACTCGAGAAAGCGGACCGACCGAATCCGCTATGACGGATTGACAGCCGTAAATTAGAACCACGTGTTCGAGCTGGTGCTCGAAATTCGAAATTCGAGCAAGTGCTCGAACTTCGGAAAAACTGCTCGTAATTCCGCAAAATATTAAATTACGGATTTTCCAACCTTTTTAGATATCGAGCAGGTGCTCGTAGTTCGGAAAATCTGCTCGAAATACGGCGAACGATTAAAATTTTGGATTTTCGTGCAAGGTTAACAGGCGTACTAGGCCCATCTGACCCCCCCTACGCCCATGCGTCCCCCCCTCCTCTCCTAGGCACCAGCATGGAGGACGAAACCCCGAGGAGGACTCTTAGATCAAGGACCGCGAAAGGGGAGGCTCCCGAAGATAAGCTGGAGGAAGAGCCGGGGCGAGTTCTTGATCGGGCACTCCGGAGTCGCTCGGCTTCGGTGAGCTCTTGCTAGCATTCTAAAGAGGAACGCTCGTTTTTCGGGAAAATAGGAGACAGACTTGGGGTGCTCTTGGGACCACTGCCACTGGACCCGGTATCGGCCTCCCCGTCGGGGCACTCAGTCAACAATCGATCGGCCGATGTAACGATTGATATTGAAAGCAGCGACGAGGAGACTTTGGAGCATTCGATTGCAACGCCAAAGCCAACGAGCGCATCACTATCGTCAGCAGCGGCATCACCATCACCACCGCCGGCTACGCCGATCTCTACATTAGTAATCGGGCGCACGATGGCGATGGACGAGGGTCGAACTACCCCAGAGAGAGATGGTCTCGTTGAACAGGGCGCATCGGCCCACCTGGCAGCATCATCGGCCGAACCTGAAGCCCACAGAGGGCAGTATTCAGGGGTGATGGCAGACATGCTGGCCGTCATGCGGGAGGAGTCATCGCGGAACGCGACGGTCATCGCTGAACTGCGGGAGATGCTCAAGGAGTTGCGAGATGACAACCGTGAGCTCAGGACCCAGGTTAGCGTCCTCACCCAGCAGCTGGCGACCATGAAAAATGAGCAGAACGAGCAACTGGCGCAGACCATTAAACAAGGTGCTGCAACAATCAACAACCTGGTAGTTGAAACGCTCGGAACGGCTCCTTTGTCGGAGTAAAAAGCCTCGCCGCAAAGCAACCAGCAGCCAGCAGAAGAAGGAGAAGCCGGCTCCGAAAGAAAAGCCTCAAAGGAGCCAGCAAATAGATCCGCAGCAGCAGTCGAAGCCTCGGCGGGAGAACCCGGATCAGCAGCGGCAGCGGTCAAAGCAGCAGCAGCATCCGCATGGGCAGCAGGGTCGGCAGCAGCAGCAGGAAGATGGGTTTACGATGGTTGGCAAGAAAGGCCGCCCGGTTGATAACAAACAAGGGCATGACCAACACACCAACCAAGAAAAACCCCAGGTCAACAAAGGCAGGAGAATTGACCATCAGAGTGCTCCGAAGGAAAAGCAGAGCTTCGCCAGTGTAGTAGAAGTTTGACATCACTGGGATAGACGGGCACACTTGTGAAAACCCCTTCCAACGTAGGCTCGCAGATAGTGGCAGTATCAGGGAGAGTCATCGAGAAGTCAAAGCGAGAGGTCGACTTCACGACGCTCCGCGAGAAAAGTTAAATTATCGGCGAAATTTGCGAGGAAAGTGAAAGAAAAGTAGTCAAAAAGTTGCCCGAAGCAGCAGAGAGTGAGAAAATAGTGGAGAACAGAAAGAAACAGTGTGGAACGACCCGGAAAGAAATATAGATTTTTCGGCCGGGGCGTAGCCCCACTTGGGACGCCACACAGCTTGACGGCTGAAGACCCGAGCGATTTTGCCGAATCTGTCGTCTGACATCCGAAGACCTGAGCGATTTTGCCGAATCCGAACCGGTTCAACCGGTTCGACGAGTTGACAGCTGAAGATCCGGCGATCACCATCTTGCCGAATCCGTCGATTGAACTGAAGACTCGAGACGGATTGACAGCCGGAAATTAGAACCACGTGTTCGAGCTGGTGCTCGAAATTCGAAATTCGAGCAAGTGCTCGAACTTCGGAAAAACTGCTCGAAATTTCGCAATATATTAAATTTCGGATTTTCCAACCTTTTTAGATATCGAGCAGGTGCTCGTAGTTCGGAAAATCTGCTCGAAATACGGCGAACGATTAAAATTTTGGATTTTCGTGCAAGGTTAACAGGCGTACTAGGCCCATCTGACCCCCCCCCCCCCCCCCTACGACCATGCGTCCCCGCCTCCTCTCCTGGGCACCAGCATGGAGGACGAAACCCCGAGGAGGACTCTTAGATCAAGGACCGCGAAAGGGGAGGCTCCCGAAGATAAGCTGGAGGAAGAGCCGGGGCGAGTTCTTGATCGGGCACTCCGGAGTCGCTCGGCTTCGGTGAGCTCTTGCCAGCATTCTAAAGAGGAACGCTCGTTTTTCGGGAAAATAGGAGACAGACTTGGGGTGCTCTTGGGACCACTGCCACTGGACCCGGTATCGGCCTCCCCGTCGGGGAACTCAGTCAACAATCGATCGGCAGATGTAACGATTGATATTGAAAGCAGCGACGAGGAGACTTTGGAGCATTCGATTGCAACGCCAAAGCCAACGAGCGCATCACTATCGTCAGCAGCGGCATCACCATCACCACCGCCGGCTACGCCGATCTCTACATTAGTAATCGGGCGCACGATGGCGATGGACGAACTACCCCAGAGAGAGATGGTCTCGTTGAACAGGGCGCATCGGCCCACCTGGCAGCATCATCGGCCGAACCTGAAGCCCACAGAGGGCCGGATTCAGGGGTGATGGCAGACATGCTGGCCGTCATGCGGGAGGAGTCATCGCGGAACGCGACGGTCATCGCTGAACTGCGGGAGATGCTCAAGGAGTTGCGAGATGATAACCGTGAGCTCCGGACCCAGGTTAGCGTCCTCACCCAGCAGCTGGCGACCATGAAAAATGAGCAGAACGAGCAACTGGCGCAGACCATTAAACAAGGTGCTGCAACAATCAACAACCTGGTAGTTGAAACGCTCGGAACGGCTCCTTTGTCGGAGTAAAAAGCCTCGCCGCAAAGCAACCAGCAGCCAGCAGAAGAAGGAGAAGCCGGCTCCGAAAGAAAAGCCTCAAAGGAGCCAGCAAATAGATCCGCAGCAGCAGTCGAAGCCTCGGCGGGAGAACCCGGATCAGCAGCGGCAGCGGTCAAAGCAGCAGCAGCATCCGCATGGGCAGCAGGGTCGGCAGCAGCAGCAGGAAGATGGGTTTACGATGGTTGGCAAGAAAGGCCGCCCGGTTGATAACAAACAAGGGCATGACCAACACACCAACCAAGAAAAACCCCAGGTCAACAAAGGCAGGAGAATTGACCATCAGAGTGCTCCGAAGGAAAAGCAGAGCTTCGCCAGTGTAGTAGAAGTTTGACATCACTGGGATAGACGGGCACACTTGTGAAAACCCCTTCCAACGTAGGCTCGCAGATAGTGGCAGTATCAGGGAGAGTCATCGAGAAGTCAAAGCGAGAGGTCGACTTCACGACGCTCCGCGAGAAAAGTTAAATTATCGGCGAAATTTGCGAGGAAAGTGAAAGAAAAGTAGTCAAAAAGTTGCCCGAAGCAGCAGAGAGTGAGAAAATAGTGGAGAACAGAAAGAATCAGTGTGGAACGACCCGGAAAGAAATATAGATTTTTCGGCCGGGGCGTAGCCCCACTTGGGACGCCACACAGCTTGACGGCTGAAGACCCGAGCGATTTTGCCGAATCTGTCGTCTGACATCCGAAGACCTGAGCGATTTTGCCGAATCCGAACCGGTTCAACCGGTTCGACGAGTTGACAGCTGAAGATCCGGCGATCACCATCTTGCCGAATCCGTCGATTGAACTGAAGACTCGAGAAAGCGGACCGACCGAATCCGCTATGACGGATTACCAGCCGGAAATTAGAACCACGTGTTCGAGCTGGTGCTCGAAATTCGAAATTCGAGCAAGTGCTCGAACTTCGGAAAAACTGCTCGTAATTCCGCAAAATATTTAATTTCGGATTTTCCAACCTTTTCAGATATCGAGCAGGTGCTCGTAGTTCGGAAAATCTGCTCGAAATACGGCGAACGATTAAAATTTTGGATTTTCGTGCAAGGTTAACAGGCGTACTAGGCCCATCTGACCCCCCCTACGCCCATGCGTCCCCCCCTCCTCTCCTAGGCACCAGCATGGAGGACGAAACCCCGAGGAGGACTCTTAGATCAAGGACCGCGAAAGGGGAGGCTCCCGAAGATAAGCTGGAGGAAGAGCCGGGGCGAGTTCTTGATCGGGCACTCCGGAGTCGCTCGGCTTCGGTGAGCTCTTGCCAGCATTCTAAAGAGGAACGCTCGTTTTTCGGGAAAATAGGAGACAGACTTGGGGTGCTCTTGGGACCACTGCCACTGGACCCGGTATCGGCCTCCCCGTCGGGGCACTCAGTCAACAATCGATCGGCCGATGTAACGATTGATATTGAAAGCAGCGACGAGGAGACTTCGGAGCATTCGATTGCAACGCCAAAGCTAACGAGCGCATCACTATCGTCAGCAGCGGCATCACCATCACCACCGCCGGCTACGCCGATCTCTACATTAGTAATCGGGCGCACGATGGCGATGGACGAGGGTCGAACTACCCCAGAGAGAGATGGTCTCGTTGAACAGGGCGCATCGGCCCACCTGGCAGCATCATCGGCCGAACCTGAAGCCCACAGAGGGCAGTATTCAGGGGTGATGGCAGACATGCTGGCCGTCATGCGGGAGGAGTCATCGCGGAACGCGACGGTCATCGCTGAACTGCGGGAGATGCTCAAGGAGTTGCGAGATGACAACCGTGAGCTCCGGACCCAGGTTAGCGTCCTCACCCAGCAGCTGGCGACCATGAAAAATGAGCAGAACGAGCAACTGGCGCAGACCATTAAACAAGGTGCTGCAACAATCAACAACCTGGTAGTTGAAACGCTCGGAACGGCTCCTTTGTCGGAGTAAAAAGCCTCGCCGCAAAGCAACCAGCAGCCAGCAGAAGAAGGAGAAGCCGGCTCCGAAAGAAAAGCCTCAAAGGAGCCAGCAAATAGATCCGCAGCAGCAGTCGAAGCCTCGGCGGGAGAACCCGGATCAGCAGCGGCAGCGGTCAAAGCAGCAGCAGCATCCGCATGGGCAGCAGGGTCGGCAGCAGCAGCAGGAGAAGCGGCAGCAGCAGCAGGAAGATGGGTTTACGATGGTTGGCAAGAAAGGGCGCCCGGTTGATAACAAACAAGGGCATGACCAACACACCAACCAAGAAAAACCCCAGGTCAACAAAGGCAGGAGAATTGACCATCAGAGTGCTCCGAAGGAAAAGCAGAGCTTCGCCAGTGTAGTAGAAGTTTGACATCACTGGGATAGACGGGCACACTTGTGAAAACCCCTTCCAACGTAGGCTCGCAGATAGTGGCAGTATCAGGGAGAGTCATCGAGAAGTCAAAGCGAGAGGTCGACTTCACGACGCTCCGCGAGAAAAGTTAAATTATCGGCGAAATTTTCGAGGAAGGTGAAAGAAAAGTAGTCAAAAAGTTGCCCGAAGCAGCAGAGAGTGAGAAAATAGTGGAGAACAGAAAGAATCAGTGTGGAACGACCCGGAAAGAAATATAGATTTTTCGGCCGGGGCGTAGCCCCACTTGGGACGCCACACAGCTTGACGGCTGAAGACCCGAGCGATTTTGCCGAATCTGTCGTCTGACATCCGAAGACCTGAGCGATTTTGCCGAATCCGAACCGGTTCAACCGGTTCAACGAGTTGACAGCTGAAGATCCGGCGATCACCATCTTGCCGAATCCGTCGATTGAACTGAAGACTCGAGAAAGCGGACCGACCGAATCCGCTATGACGGATTGACAGCCGGAAATTAGAACCACGTGTTCGAGCTGGTGCTCGAAATTCGAAATTCGAGCAAGTGCTCGAACTTCGGAAAAACTGCTCGTAATTTCGCAAAATATTAAATTTCGGATTTTCCAACCTTTTTAGATATCGAGCAGGTGCTCGTAGTTCGGAAAATCTGCTCGAAATACGGCGAACGATTAAAATTTTGGATTTTCGTGCAAGGTTAACAGGCGTACTAGGCCCATCTGACCCCCCCCCCCTACGACCATGCGTCCCCCCCTCCTCTCCTAGGCACCAGCATGGAGGACGAAACCCCGAGGAGGACTCTTAGATCAAGGACCGCGAAAGGGGAGGCTCCCGAAGATAAGCTGGAGGAAGAGCCGGGGCGAGTTCTTGATCGGGCACTCCGGAGTCGCTCGGCTTCGGTGAGCTCTTGCTAGCATTCTAAAGAGGAACGCTCGTTTTTCGGGAAAATAGGAGACAGACTTGGGGTGCTCTTGGGACCACTGCCACTGGACCCGGTATCGGCCTCCCCGTCGGGGCACTCAGTCAACAATCGATCGGCCGATGTAACGATTGATATTGAAAGCAGCGACGAGGAGACTTTGGAGCATTCGATTGCAACGCCAAAGCCAACGAGCGCATCACTATCGTCAGCAGCGGCATCACCATCACCACCGCCGGCTACGCCGATCTCTACATTAGTAATCGGGCGCACGATGGCGATGGACGAACTACCCCAGAGAGAGATGGTCTCGTTGAACAGGGCGCATCGGCCCACCTGGCAGCATCATCGGCCGAACCTGAAGCCCACAGAGGGCCGGATTCAGGGGTGATGGCAGACATGCTGGCCGTCATGCGGGAGGAGTCATCGCGGAACGCGACGGTCATCGCTGAACTGCGGGAGATGCTCAAGGAGTTGCGAGATGATAACCGTGAGCTCCGGACCCAGGTTAGCGTCCTCACCCAGCAGCTGGCGACCATGAAAAATGAGCAGAACGAGCAACTGGCGCAGACCATTAAACAAGGTGCTGCAACAATCAACAACCTGGTAGTTGAAACGCTCGGAACGGCTCCTTTGTCGGAGTAAAAAGCCTCGCCGCAAAACAACCAGCAGCCAGCAGAAGAAGGAGAAGCCGGCTCCGAAAGAAAAGCCTCAAAGGAGCCAGCAAATAGATCCGCAGCAGCAGTCGAAGCCTCGGCGGGAGAACCCGGATCAGCAGCGGCAGCGGTCAAAGCAGCAGCAGCATCCGCATGGGCAGCAGGGTCGGCAGCAGCAGCAGGAGAAGCGGCAGCAGCAGCAGGAAGATGGGTTTACGATGGTTGGCAAGAAAGGCCGCCCGGTTGATAACAAACAAGGGCATGACCAACACACCAACCAAGAAAAACCCCAGGTCAACAAAGGCAGGAGAATTGACCATCAGAGTGCTCCGAAGGAAAAGCAGAGCTTCGCCAGTGTAGTAGAAGTTTGACATCACTGGGATAGACGGGCACACTTGTGAAAACCCCTTCCAACGTAGGCTCGCAGATAGTGGCAGTATCAGGGAGAGTCATCGAGAAGTCAAAGCGAGAGGTCGACTTCACGACGCTCCGCGAGAAAAGTTAAATTATCTGCGAAATTTTCGAGGAAAGTGAAAGAAAAGTAGTCAAAAAGTTGCCCGAAGCAGCAGAGAGTGAGAAAATAGTGGAGAACAGAAAGAATCAGTGTGGAACGACCCGGAAAGAAATATAGATTTTTCGGCCGGGGCGTAGCCCCACTTGGGACGCCACACAGCTTGACGGCTGAAGACCCGAGCGATTTTGCCGAATCTGTCGTCTGACATCCGAAGACCTGATCGATTTTGCCGAATCCGAACCGGTTCAACCGGTTCAACGAGTTGACAGCTGAAGATCCGGCGATCACCATCTTGCCGAATCCGTCGATTGAACTGAAGACTCGAGAAAGCGGACCGACCGAATCCGCTATGACGGATTAACAGCCGGAAATTAGAACCACGTGTTCGAGCTGGTGCTCGAAATTCGAAATTCGAGCAAGTGCTCGAACTTCGGAAAAACTGCTCGTAATTTCGCAAAATATTAAATTTCGGATTTTCCAACCTTTTTAGATATCGAGCAGGTGCTCGTAGTTCGGAAAATCTGCTCGAAATACGGCGAACGATTAAAATTTTGGATTTTCGTGCAAGGTTAACAGGCGTACTAGGCCCATCTGACCCCCCCTACGCCCATGCGTCCCCCCCTCCTCTCCTAGGCACCAGCATGGAGGACGAAACCCCGAGGAGGACTCTTAGATCAAGGACCGCGAAAGGGGAGGCTCCCGAAGATAAGCTGGAGGAAGAGCCGGGGCGAGTTCTTGATCGGGCACTCCGGAGTCGCTCGGCTTCGGTGAGCTCTTGCCAGCATTCGAAAGAGGAACGCTCGTTTTTCGGGAAAATAGGAGACAGACTTGGGGTGCTCTTGGGACCACTGCCACTGGACCCGGTATCGGCCTCCCCGTCGGGGCACTCAGTCAACAATCGATCGGCCGATGTAACGATTGATATTGAAAGCAGCGACGAGGAGACTTCGGAGCATTCGATTGCAACGCCAAAGCCAACGAGCGCATCACTATCGTCAGCAGCGGCATCACCATCACCACCGCCGGCTACGCCGATCTCTACATTAGTAATCGGGCGCACGATGGCGATGGACGAGGGTCGAACTACCCCAGAGAGAGATGGTCTCGTTGAACAGGGCGCATCGGCCCACCTGGCAGCATCATCGGCCGAACCTGAAGCCCACAGAGGGCAGGATTCAGGGGTGATGGCAGACATGCTGGCCGTCATGCGGGAGGAGTCATCGCGGAACGCGACGGTCATCGCTGAACTGCGGGAGATGCTCAAGGAGTTGCGAGATGACAACCGTGAGCTCCGGACCCAGGTTAGCGTCCTCACCCAGCAGCTGGCGACCATGAAAAATGAGCAGAACGAGCAACTGGCGCAGACCATTAAACAAGGTGCTGCAACAATCAACAACCTGGTAGTTGAAACGCTCGGAACGGCTCCTTTGTCGGAGTAAAAAGCCTCGCCGCAAAGCAACCAGCAGCCAGCAGAAGAAGGAGAAGCCGGCTCCGAAAGAAAAGCCTCAAAGGAGCCAGCAAATAGATCCGCAGCAGCAGTCGAAGCCTCGGCGGGAGAACCCGGATCAGCAGCGGCAGCGGTCAAAGCAGCAGCAGCATCCGCATGGGCAGCAGGGTCGGCAGCAGCAGCAGGAGAAGCGGCAGCAGCAGCAGGAAGATGGGTTTACGATGGTTGGCAAGAAAGGCCGCCCGGTTGATAACAAACAAGGGCATGACCAACACACCAACCAAGAAAAACCCCAGGTCAACAAAGGCAGGAGAATTGACCATCAGAGTGCTCCGAAGGAAAAGCAGAGCTTCGCCAGTGTAGTAGAAGTTTGACATCACTGGGATAGACGGGCACACTTGTGAAAACCCCTTCCAACGTAGGCTCGCAGATAGTGGCAGTATCAGGGAGAGTCATCGAGAAGTCAAAGCGAGAGGTCGACTTCACGACGCTCCGCGAGAAAAGTTAAATTATCGGCGAAATTTTCGACGAAAGTGAAAGAAAAGTAGTCAAAAAGTTGCCCGAAGCAGCAGAGAGTGAGAAAATAGTGGAGAACAGAAAGAATCAGTGTGGAACGACCCGGAAAGAAATATAGATTTTTCGGCCGGGGCGTAGCCCCACTTGGGACGCCACACAGCTTGACGGCTGAAGACCCGAGCGATTTTGCCGAATCTGTCGTCTGACATCCGAAGACCTGAGCGATTTTGCCGAATCCGAACCGGTTCAACCGGTTCAACGAGTTGACAGCTGAAGATCCGGCGATCACCATCTTGCCGAATCCGTCGATTGAACTGAAGACTCGAGAAAGCGGACCGACCGAATCCGCTATGACGGATTGACAGCCGGAAATAAGAACCACGTGTTCGAGCTGGTGCTCGAAATTCGAAATTCGAGCAAGTGCTCGAACTTCGGAAAAACTGCTCGAAATTTCGCAAAATATTAAATTTCGGATTTTCCAACCTTTTTAGATATCGAGCAGGTGCTCGTAGTTCGGAAAATCTGCTCGAAATACGGCGAACGATTAAAATTTTGGATTTTCGTGCAAGGTTAACAGGCGTACTAGGCCCATCTGACCCCCCCCCTACGACCATGCGTCCCCCCCTCCTCTCCTAGGCACCAGCATGGAGGACGAAACCCCGAGGAGGACTCTTAGATCAAGGACCGCGAAAGGGGAGGCTCCCGAAGATAAGCTGGAGGAAGAGCCGGGGCGAGTTCTTGATCGGGCACTCCGGAGTCGCTCGGCTTCGGTGAGCTCTTGCCAGCATTCTAAAGAGGAACGCTCGTTTTTCGGGAAAATAGGAGACAGACTTGGGGTGCTCTTGGGACCACTGCCACTGGACCCGGTATCGGCCTCCCCGTCGGGGAACTCAGTCAACAATCGATCGGCCGATGTAACGATTGATATTGAAAGCAGCGACGAGGAGACTTCGGAGCATTCGATTGCAACGCCAAAGCCAACGAGCGCATCACTATCGTCAGCAGCGGCATCACCATCACCACCGCCGGCTACGCCGATCTCTACATTAGTAATCGGGCGCACGATGGCGATGGACGAGGGTCGAACTACCCCAGAGAGAGATGGTCTCGTTGAACAGGGCGCATCGGCCCACCTGGCAGCATCATCGGCCGAACCTGAAGCCCACAGAGGGCCGGATTCAGGGGTGATGGCAGACATGCTGGCCGTCATGCGGGAGGAGTCATCGCGGAACGCGACGGTCATCGCTGAACTGCGGGAGATGCTCAAGGAGTTGCGAGATGATAACCGTGAGCTCCGGACCCAGGATAGCGTCCTCACCCAGCAGCTGGCGACCATGAAAAATGAGCAGAACGAGCAACTGGCGCAGACCATTAAACAAGGTGCTGCAACAATCAACAACCTGGTAGTTGAAACGCTCGGAACGGCTCCTTTGTCGGAGTAAAAAGCCTCGCCGCAAAGCAACCAGCAGCCAGCAGAAGAAGGAGAAGCCGGCTCCGAAAGAAAAGCCTCAAAGGAGCCAGCAAATAGATCCGCAGCAGCAGTCGAAGCCTCGGCGGGAGAACCCGGATCAGCAGCGGCAGCGGTCAAAGCAGCAGCAGCATCCGCATGGGCAGCAGGGTCGGCAGCAGCAGCAGGAGAAGCGGCAGCAGCAGCAGGAAGATGGGTTTACGATGGTTGGCAAGAAAGGCCGCCCGGTTGATAACAAACAAGGGCATGACCAACACACCAACCAAGAAAAACCCCAGGTCAACAAAGGCAGGAGAATTGACCATCAGAGTGCTCCGAAGGAAAAGCAGAGCTTCGCCAGTGTAGTAGAAGTTTGACATCACTGGGATAGACGGGCACACTTGTGAAAACCCCTTCCAACGTAGGCTCGCAGATAGTGGCAGTATCAGGGAGAGTCATCGATAAGTCAAAGCGAGAGGTCGACTTCACGACGCTCCGCGAGAAAAGTTAAATTATCGGCGAAATTTTCGAGGAAAGTGAAAGAAAAGTAGTCAAAAAGTTGCCCGAAGCAGCAGAGAGTGAGAAAATAGTGGAGAACAGAAAGAATCAGTGTGGAACGACCCGGAAAGAAATATAGATTTTTCGGCCGGGGCGTAGCCCCACTTGGGACGCCACACAGCTTGACGGCTGAAGACCCGAGCGATTTTGCCGAATCTGTCGTCTGACATCCGAAGACCTGAGCGATTTTGCCGAATCCGAACCGGTTCAACCGGTTCAACGAGTTGACAGCTGAAGATCCGGCGATCACCATCTTGCCGAATCCGTCGATTGAACTGAAGACTCGAGAAAGCGGACCGACCGAATCCGCTATGACGGATTAACAGCCGGAAATTAGAACCACGGGTAAAAGAGTAAATGAGGCCCCGGGCTAGATTCTCCTCTTCCTACTGGTTCACATTAAGCGCCTGAAGCTATGCAAAGCGCGATGCATGCATACTTTTCAAATATTTGATCGCTAACGGTTCGCTTAAAAGAACATAACGGTTTCAACTAATCACGCAGTGGAGGTTGAATGCGGGTTAATATACTTTTACATGTTAAGTTACTGTAAGTTACTAGTAACTAAACTATACCACACATGATGGACAGCATGAAACAATGAGTTTAGCCGAAGAAATGATTTGGAAACGGCGGCGCGCCCGCAGCGAGCGCAGCGAGCGGACTGCGCTAGGTCTACTGAAAAAGAGAGTTTGTTATAGTTTTGAGAAATAAGGGGGGCCCGTGGGCCCCCCTCATACAGCACCCCCTAGGTTGATTGCGTAGCCGAAATTAACGGTACACACTACGATTCAAATACTCGTAGGTTGAATTTAACGAACTAATGTATCACCAATTGCATACATTCAGTTTAAACGTCCACAAGAGGTGTAGCCACGATCGAAAACATGGCGGCCGGGGCCTCATTTACTCTTTTACCGAACCACGTGTTCGAGCTGGTGCTCGAAATTCGAAATTCGAGCAAGTGCTCGAACTTCGGAAAAACTGCTCGTAATTTCGCAAAATATTAAATTTCGGATTTTCCAACCTTTTTAGATATCGAGCAGGTGCTCGTAGTTCGGAAAATCTGCTCGAAATACGGCGAACGATTAAAATTTTGGATTTTCGTGCAAGGTTAACAGGCGTACTAGGCCCATCTGACCCCCCCTACGCCCATGCGTCCCCCCCTCCTCTCCCAGGCACCAGCATGGAGGACGAAACCCCGAGGAGGACTCTTAGATCAAGGACCGCGAAAGGGGAGGCTCCCGAAGATAAGCTGGAGGAAGAGCCGGGGCGAGTTCTTGATCGGGCACTCCGGAGTCGCTCGGCTTCGGTGAGCTCTTGCCAGCATTCTAAAGAGGAACGCTCGTTTTTCGGGAAAATAGGAGACAGACTTGGGGTGCTCTTGGGACCACTGCCACTGGACCCGGTATCGGCCTCCCCGTCGGGGCACTCAGTCAACAATCGATCGGCCGATGTAACGATTGATATTGAAAGCAGCGACGAGGAGACTTCGGAGCATTCGATTGCAACGCCAAAGCCAACGAGCGCATCACTATCGTCAGCAGCGGCATCACCATCACCACCGCCGGCTACGCCGATCTCTACATTAGTAATCGGGCGCACGATGGCGATGGACGAGGGTCGAACTACCCCAGAGAGAGATGGTCTCGTTGAACAGGGCGCATCGGCCCACCTGGCAGCATCATCGGCCGAACCTGAAGCCCACAGAGGGCAGGATTCAGGGGTGATGGCAGACATGCTGGCCGTCATGCGGGAGGAGTCATCGCTGAACTGCGGGAGATGCTCAAGGAGTTGCGAGATGACAACCGTGAGCTCCGGACCCAGGTTAGCGTCCTCACCCAGCAGCTGGCGACCATGAAAAATGAGCAGAACGAGCAACTGGCGCAGACCATTAAACAAGGTGCTGCAACAATCAACAACCTGGTAGTTGAAACGCTCGGAACGGCTCCTTTGTCGGAGTAACAAGCCTCGCCGCAAAGCAACCAGCAGCCAGCAGAAGAAGGAGAAGCCGGCTCCGAAAGAAAAGCCTCAAAGGAGCCAGCAAATAGATCCGCAGCAGCAGTCGAAGCCTCGGCGGGAGAACCCGGATCAGCAGCGGCAGCGGTCAAAGCAGCAGCAGCATCCGCATGGGCAGCAGGGTCGGCAGCAGCAGCAGGAGAAGCGGCAGCAGCAGCAGGAAGATGGGTTTACGATGGTTGGCAAGAAAGGCCGCCCGGTTGATAACAAACAAGGGCATGACCAACACACCAACCAAGAAAAACCCCAGGTCAACAAAGGCAGGAGAATTGACCATCAGAGTGCTCCGAAGGAAAAGCAGAGCTTCGCCAGTGTAGTAGAAGTTTGACATCACTGGGATAGACGGGCACACTTGTGAAAACCCCTTCCAACGTAGGCTCGCAGATAGTGGCAGTATCAGGGAGAGTCATCGAGAAGTCAAAGCGAGAGGTCGACTTCACGACGCTCCGCGAGAAAAGTTAACTTATCGGCGAAATTTTCGAGGAAAGTGAAAGAAAAGTAGTCAAAAAGTTGCCCGAAGCAGCAGAGAGTGAGAAAATAGTGGAGAACAGAAAGAATCAGTGTGGAACGACCCGGAAAGAAATATAGATTTTTCGGCCGGGGCGTAGCCCCACTTGGGACGCCACACAGCTTGACGGCTGAAGACCCGAGCGATTTTGCCGAATCTGTCGTCTGACATCCGAAGACCTGAGCGATTTTGCCGAATCCGAACCGGTTCAACCGGTTCAACGAGTGGACAGCTGAAGATCCGGCGATCACCATCTTGCCGAATCCGTCGATTGAACTGAAGACTCGAGAAAGCGGACCGACCGAATCCGCTATGACGGATTGACAGCCGGAAATTAGAACCACGTGTTCGAGCTGGTGCTCGAAATTCGAAATTCGAGCAAGTGCTCGAACTTCGGAAAAACTGCTCGAAATTTCGCAAAATATTAAATTTCGGATTTTCCAACCTTTTTAGATATCGAGCAGGTGCTCGTAGTTCGGAAAATCTGCTCGAAATACGGCGAACGATTAAAATTTTGGATTTTCGTACAAGGTTAACAGGCGTACTAGGCCCATCTGACCCCCCCCCTACGACCATGCGTCCCCCCCTCCTCTCCTAGGCACCAGCATGGAGGACGAAACCCCGAGGAGGACTCTTAGATCAAGGACCGCGAAAGGGGAGGCTCCCGAAGATAAGCTGGAGGAAGAGCCGGGGCGAGTTCTTGATCGGGCACTCCGGAGTCGCTCGGCTTCGGTGAGCTCTTGCCAGCATTCTAAAGAGGAACGCTCGTTTTTCGGGAAAATAGGAGACAGACTTGGAGTGCTCTTGGGACCACTGCCACTGGACCCGGTATCGGCCTCCCCGTCGGGGAACTCAGTCAACAATCGATCGGCCGATGTAACGATTGATATTGAAAGCAGCGACGAGGAGACTTCGGAGCATTCGATTGCAACGCCAAAGCCAACGAGCGCATCACTATCGTCAGCAGCGGCATCACCATCACCACCGCCGGCTACGCCGATCTCTACATTAGTAATCGGGCGCACGATGGCGATGGACGAGGGTCGAACTACCCCAGAGAGAGATGGTCTCGTTGAACAGGGCGCATCGGCCCACCTGGCAGCATCATCGGCCGAACCTGAAGCCCACAGAGGGCAGGATTCAGGGGTGATGGCAGACATGCTGGCCGTCATGCGGGAGGAGTCATCGCGGAACGCGACGGTCATCGCTGAACTGCGGGAGATGCTCAAGGAGTTGCGGGATGACAACCGTGAGCTCCGGACCCAGGTTAGCGTCCTCACCCAGCAGCTGGCGACCATGAAAAATGAGCAGAACGAGCAACTGGCGCAGACCATTAAACAAGGTGCTGCAACAATCAACAACCTGGTAGTTGAAACGCTCGGAACGGCTCCTTTGTCGGAGTAACAAGCCTCGCCGCAAAGCAACCAGCAGCCAGCAGAAGAAGGAGAAGCCGGCTCCGAAAGAAAAGCCTCAAAGGAGCCAGCAAATAGATCCGCAGCAGCAGTCGAAGCCTCGGCGGGAGAACCCGGATCAGCAGCGGCAGCGGTCAAAGCAGCAGCAGCATCCGCATGGGCAGCAGGGTCGGCAGCAGCAGCAGGAGAAGCGGCAGCAGCAGCAGGAAGATGGGTTTACGATGGTTGGCAAGAAAGGCCGCCCGGTTGATAACAAACAAGGGCATGACCAACACACCAACCAAGAAAAACCCCAGGTCAACAAAGGCAGGAGAATTGACCATCAGAGTGCTCCGAAGGAAAAGCAGAGCTTCGCCAGTGTAGTAGAAGTTTGACATCACTGGGATAGACGGGCACACTTGTGAAAACCCCTTCCAACGTAGGCTCGCAGATAGTGGCCGTATCAGGGAGAGTCATCGAGAAGTCAAAGCGAGAGGTCGACTTCACGACGCTCCGCGAGAAAAGTTAAATTATCGGCGAAATTTTCGAGGAAAGTGAAAGAAAAGTAGTCAAAAAGTTGCCCGAAGCAGCAGAGAGTGAGAAAATAGTGGAGAACAGAAAGAATCAGTGTGGAACGACCCGGAAAAAAATATAGATTTTTCGGCCGGGGCGTAGCCCCACTTGGGACGCCACACAGCTTGACGGCTGAAGACCCGAGCGATTTTGCCGAATCTGTCGTCTGACATCCGAAGACCTGAGCGATTTTGCCGAATCCGAACCGGTTCAACCGGTTCAACGAGTTGACAGCTGAAGATCCGGCGATCACCATCTTGCCGAATCCGTCGATTGAACTGAAGACTCGAGAAAGCGGACCGACCGAATCCGCTATGACGGATTGACAGCCGGAAATTAGAACCACGTGTTCGAGCTGGTGCTCGAAATTCGAAATTCGAGCAAGTGCTCGAACTTCGGCAAAACTGCTCGTAATTTCGCAAAATATTAAATTTCGGATTTTCCAACCTTTTTAGATATCGAGCAGGTGCTCGTAGTTCGGAAAATCTGCTCGAAATACGGCGAACGATTAAAATTTTGGATTTTCGTGCAAGGTTAACAGGCGTACTAGGCCCATCTGACCCCCCCTACGCCCATGCGTCCCCCCCTCCTCTCCCAGGCACCAGCATGGAGGACGAAACCCCGAGGAGGACTCTTAGATCAAGGACCGCGAAAGGGGAGGCTCCCGAAGATAAGCTGGAGGAAGAGCCGGGGCGAGTTCTTGATCGGGCACTCCGGAGTCGCTCGGCTTCGGTGAGCTCTTGCCAGCATTCTAAAGAGGAACGCTCGTTTTTCGGGAAAATAGGAGACAGACTTGGGGTGCTCTTGGGACCACTGCCACTGGACCCGGTATCGGCCTCCCCGTCGGGGCACTCAGTCAACAATCGATCGGCCGATGTAACGATTGATATTGAAAGCAGCGACGAGGAGACTTCGGAGCATTCGATTGCAACGCCAAAGCCAACGAGCGCATCACTATCGTCAGCAGCGGCATCACCATCACCACCGCCGGCTACGCCGATCTCTACATTAGTAATCGGGCGCACGATGGCGATGGACGAGGGTCGAACTACCCCAGAGAGAGATGGTCTCGTTGAACAGGGCGCATCGGCCCACCTGGCAGCATCATCGGCCGAACCTGAAGCCCACAGAGGGCAGGATTCAGGGGTGATGGCAGACATGCTGGCCGTCATGCGGGAGGAGTCATCGCGGAACGCGACGGTCATCGCTGAACTGCGGGAGATGCTCAAGGAGTTGCGAGATGACAACCGTGAGCTCCGGACCCAGGTTAGCGTCCTCACCCAGCAGCTGGCGACCATGAAAAATGAGCAGAACGAGCAACTGGCGCAGACCATTAAACAAGGTGCTGCAACAATCAACAACCTGGTAGTTGAAACGCTCGGAACGGCTCCTTTGTCGGAGTAAAAAGCCTCGCCGCAAAGCAACCAGCAGCCAGCAGAAGAAGGAGAAGCCGGCTCCGAAAGAAAAGCCTCAAAGGAGCCAGCAAATAGATCCGCAGCAGCAGTCGAAGCCTCGGCGGCGGGAGAACCCGGATCAGCAGCGGCAGCGGTCAAAGCAGCAGCAGCATCCGCATGGGCAGCAGGGTCGGCAGCAGCAGCATGAGAAGCGGCAGCAGCAGCAGGAAGATGGGTTTACGATGGTTGGCAAGAAAGGCCGCCCGGTTGATAACAAACAAGGGCATGACCAACACACCAACCAAGAAAAACCCCAGGTCAACAAAGGCAGGAGAATTGACCATCAGAGTGCTCCGAAGGAAAAGCAGAGCTTCGCCAGTGTAGTAGAAGTTTGACATCACTGGGATAGACGGGCACACTTGTGAAAACCCCTTCCAACGTAGGCTCGCAGATAGTGGCAGTATCAGGGAGAGTCATCGAGAAGTCAAAGCGAGAGGTCGACTTCACGACGCTCCGCGAGAAAAGTTAAATTATCGGCGAAATTTTCGAGGAAAGTGAAAGAAAAGTAGTCAAAAAGTTGCCCGAAGCAGCAGAGAGTGAGAAAATAGTGGAGAACAGAAAGAATCAGTGTGGAACGACCCGGAAAGAAATATAGATTTTTCGGCCGGGGCGTAGCCCCACTTGGGACGCCACACAGCTTGACGGCTGAAGACCCGAGCGATTTTGCCGAATCTGTCGTCTGGCATCCGAAGACCTGAGCGATTTTGCCGAATCCGAACCGGTTCAACCGGTTCAACGAGTTGACAGCTGAAGATCCGGCGATCACCATCTTGCCGAATCCGTCGATTGAACTGAAGACTCGAGAAAGCGGACCGACCGAATCCGCTATGACGGATTGACAGCTGCAAATTAGAACCACGTGTTCGAGCTGGTGCTCGAAATTCGAAATTCGAGCAAGTGCTCGAACTTCGGAAAAACTGCTCGAAATTTCGCAAAATATTAAATTTCGGATTTTCCAACCTTTTTATATATCGAGCAGGTGCTCGTAGTTCGGAAAATCTGCTCGAAATACGGCGAACGATTAAAATTTTGGATTTTCGTGCAAGGTTAACAGGCGTACTAGGCCCATCTGACCCCCCCCCTACGACCATGCGTCCCCCCCTCCTCTCCTAGGCACCAGCATGGAGGACGAAACCCCGAGGAGGACTCTTAGATCAAGGACCGCGAAAGGGGAGGCTCCCGAAGATAAGCTGGAGGAAGAGCCGGGGCGAGTTCTTGATCGGGCACTCCGGAGTCGCTCGGCTTCGGTGAGCTCTTGCCAGCATTCTAAAGAGGAACGCTCGTTTTTCGGGAAAATAGGAGACAGACTTGGGGTGCTCTTGGGACCACTGCCACTGGACCCGGTATCGGCCTCCCCGTCGGGGAACTCAGTCAACAATCGATCGGCCGATGTAATGATTGATATTGAAAGCAGCGACGAGGAGACTTCGGAGCATTCGATTGCAACGCCAAAGCCAACGAGCGCATCACTATCGTCAGCAGCGGCATCACCATCACCACCGCCGGCTACGCCGATCTCTACATTAGTAATCGGGCGCGCGATGGCGATGGACGAGGGTCGAACTACCCCAGAGAGAGATGGTCTCGTTGAACAGGGCGCATCGGCCCACCTGGCAGCATCATCGGCCGAACCTGAAGCCCACAGAGGGCAGGATTCAGGGGTGATGGCAGACATGCTGGCCGTCATGCGGGAGGAGTCATCGCGGAACGCGACGGTCATCGCTGAACTGCGGGAGATGCTCAAGGAGTTGCGAGATGACAACCGTGAGCTCCGGACCCAGGTTAGCGTCCTCACCCAGCAGCTGGCGACCATGAAAAATGAGCAGAACGAGCAACTGGCGCAGACCATTAAACAAGGTGCTGCAACAATCAACAACCTGGTAGTTGAAACGCTCGGAACGGCTCCTTTGTCGGAGTAAAAAGCCTCGCCGCAAAGCAACCAGCAGCCAGCAGAAGAAGGAGAAGCCGGCTCCGAAAGAAAAGCCTCAAAGGAGCCAGCAAATAGATCCGCAGCAGCAGTCGAAGCCTCGGCGGGAGAACCCGGATCAGCAGCGGCAGCGGTCAAAGCAGCAGCAGCATCCGCATGGGCAGCAGGGTCGGCAGCAGCAGCAGGAGAAGCGGCAGCAGCAGCAGGAAGATGGGTTTACGATGGTTGGCAAGAAAGGCCGCCCGGTTGATAACAAACAAGGGCATGACCAACACACCAACCAAGAAAAACCCCAGGTCAACAAAGGCAGGAGAATTGACCATCAGAGTGCTCCGAAGGAAAAGCAGAGCTTCGCCAGTGTAGTAGAAGTTTGACATCACTGGGATAGACGGGCACACTTGTGAAAACCCCTTCCAACGTAGGCTCGCAGATAGTGGCAGTATCAGGGAGAGTCATCGAGAAGTCAAAGCGAGAGGTCGACTTCACGACGCTCCGCGAGAAAAGTTAAATTATCGGCGAAATTTTCGAGGAAAGTGAAAGAAAAGTAGTCAAAAAGTTGCCCGAAGCAGCAGAGAGTGAGAAAATAGTGGAGAACAGAAAGAATCAGTGTGGAACGACCCGGAAAGAAATATAGATTTTTCGGCCGGGGCGTAGCCCCACTTGGGACGCCACACAGCTTGACGGCTGAAGACCCGAGCGATTTTGCCGAATCTGTCGTCTGACATCCGAAGACCTGAGCGATTTTGCCGAATCCGAACCGGTTCAACCGGTTCAACGAGTTGACAGCTGAAGATCCGGCGATCACCATCTTGCCGAATCCGTCGATTGAACTGAAGACTCAAGAAAGCGGACCGACCGAATCCGCTATGACGGATTAACAGCCGGAAATTAGAACCACGTGTTCGAGCTGGTGCTCGAAATTCGAAATTCGAGCAAGTGCTCGAACTTCGGAAAAACTGCTCGTAATTTCGCAAAATATTAAATTTCGGATTTTCCAACCTTTTTAGATATCGAGCAGGTGCTCGTAGTTCGGAAAATCTGCTCGAAATACGGCGAACGATTAAAATTTTGGATTTTCGTGCAAGGTTAACAGGCGTACTAGGCCCATCTGACCCCCCCTACGCCCATGCGTCCCCCCCTCCTCTCCCAGGCACCAGCATGGAGGACGAAACCCCGAGGAGGACTCTTAGATCAAGGACCGCGAAAGGGGAGGCTCCCGAAGATAAGCTGGAGGAAGAGCCGGGGCGAGTTCTTGATCGGGCACTCCGCAGTCGCTCGGCTTCGGTGAGCTCTTGCCAGCATTCTAAAGAGGAACGCTCGTTTTTCGGGAAAATAGGAGACAGACTTGGGGTGCTCTTGGGACCACTGCCACTGGACCCGGTATCGGCCTCCCCGTCGGGGCACTCAGTCAACAATCGATCGGCCGATGTAACGATTGATATTGAAAGCAGCGACGAGGAGACTTCGGAGCATTCGATTGCAACGCCAAAGCCAACGAGCGCATCACTATCGTCAGCAGCGGCATCACCATCACCACCGCCGGCTACGCCGATCTCTACATTAGTAATCGGGCGCACGATGGCGATGGACGAGGGTCGAACTACCCCAGAGAGAGATGGTCTCGTTGAACAGGGCGCATCGGCCCACCTGGCAGCATCATCGGCCGAACCTGAAGCCCACAGAGGGCAGGATTCAGGGGTGATGGCAGACATGCTGGCCGTCATGCGGGAGGAGTCATCGCGGAACGCGACGGTCATCGCTGAACTGCGGGAGATGCTCAAGGAGTTGCGAGATGACAACCGTGAGCTCCGGACCCAGGTTAGCGTCCTCACCCAGCAGCTGGCGACCATGAAAAATGAGCAGAACGAGCAACTGGCGCAGACCATTAAACAAGGTGCTGCAACAATCAACAACCTGGTAGTTGAAACGCTCGGAACGGCTCCTTTGTCGGAGTAAAAAGCCTCGCCGCAAAGCAACCAGCAGCCAGCAGAAGAAGGAGAAGCCGGCTCCGAAAGAAAAGCCTCAAAGGAGCCAGCAAATAGATCCGCAGCAGCAGTCGAAGCCTCGGCGGGAGAACCCGGATCAGCAGCGGCAGCGGTCAAAGCAGCAGCAGCATCCGCATGGGCAGCAGGGTCGGCAGCAGCAGCAGGAGAAGCGGCAGCAGCAGCAGGAAGATGGGTTTACGATGGTTGGCAAGAAAGGCCGCCCGGTTGATAACAAACAAGGGCATGACCAACACACCAACCAAGAAAAACCCCAGGTCAACAAAGGCAGGAGAATTGACCATCAGAGTGCTCCGAAGGAAAAGCAGAGCTTCGCCAGTGTAGTAGAAGTTTGACATCACTGGGATAGACGGGCACACTTGTGAAAACCCCTTCCAACGTAGGCTCGCAGATAGTGGCAGTATCAGGGAGAGTCATCGAGAAGTCAAAGCGAGAGGTCGACTTCACGACGCTCCGCGAGAAAAGTTAAATTATCGGCGAAATTTTCGAGGAAAGTGAAAGAAAAGTAGTCAAAAAGTTGCCCGAAGCAGCAGAGAGTGAGAAAATAGTGGAGAACAGAAAGAATCAGTGTGGAACGACCCGGAAAGAAATATAGATTTTTCGGCCGGGGCGTAGCCCCACTTGGGACGCCACACAGCTTGACGGCTGAAGACCCGAGCGATTTTGCCGAATCTGTCGTCTGACATCCGAAGACCTGAGCGATTTTGCCGAATCCGAACCGGTTCAACCGGTTCAACGAGTTGACAGCTGAAGATCCGGCGATCACCATCTTGCCGAATCCGTCGATTGAACTGAAGACTCGAGAAAGCGGACCGACCGAATCCGCTATGACGGATTGACAGCCGCAAATTAGAACCACGTGTTCGAGCTGGTGCTCGAAATTCGAAATTCGAGCAAGTGCTCGAACTTCGGAAAAACTGCTCGAAATTTCGCAAAATATTAAATTTCGGATTTTCCAACCTTTTTAGATATCGAGCAGGTGCTCGTAGTTCGGAAAATCTGCTCGAAATACGGCGAACGATTAAAATTTTGGATTTTCGTGCAAGGTTAACAGGCGTACTAGGCCCATCTGACCCCCCCCCTACGACCATGCGTTCCCCCCTCCTCTCCTAGGCACCAGCATGGAGGACGAAACCCCGAGGAGGACTCTTAGATCAAGGACCGCGAAAGGGGAGGCTCCCGAAGATAAGCTGGAGGAAGAGCCGGGGCGAGTTCTTGATCGGGCACTCCGGAGTCGCTCGGCTTCGGTGAGCTCTTGCCAGCATTCTAAAGAGGAACGCTCGTTTTTCGGGAAAATAGGAGACAGACTTGGGGTGCTCTTGGGACCACTGCCACTGGACCCGGTATCGGCCTCCCCGTCGGGGAACTCAGTCAACAATCGATCGGCCGATGTAATGATTGATATTGAAAGCAGCGACGAGGAGACTTCGGAGCATTCGATTGCAACGCCAAAGCCAACGAGCGCATCACTATCGTCAGCAGCGGCATCACCATCACCACCGCCGGCTACGCCGATCTCTACATTAGTAATCGGGCGCACGATGGCGATGGACGAGGGTCGAACTACCCCAGAGAGAGATGGTCTCGTTGAACAGGGCGCATCGGCCCACCTGGCAGCATCATCGGCCGAACCTGAAGCCCACAGAGGGCAGGATTCAGGGGTGATGGCAGACATGCTGGCCGTCATGCGGGAGGAGTCATCGCGGAACGCGACGGTCATCGCTGAACTGCGGGAGATGCTCAAGGAGTTGCGAGATGACAACCGTGAGCTCCGGACCCAGGTTAGCGTCCTCACCCAGCAGCTGGCGACCATGAAAAATGAGCAGAACGAGCAACTGGCGCAGACCATTAAACAAGGTGCTGCAACAATCAACAACCTGGTAGTTGAAACGCTCGGAACGGCTCCTTTGTCGGAGTAAAAAGCCTCGCCGCAAAGCAACCAGCAGCCAGCAGAAGAAGGAGAAGCCGGCTCCGAAAGAAAAGCCTCAAAGGAGCCAGCAAATAGATCCGCAGCAGCAGTCGAAGCCTCGGCGGGAGAACCCGGATCAGCAGCGGCAGCGGTCAAAGCAGCAGCAGCATCCGCATGGGCAGCAGGGTCGGCAGCAGCAGCAGGAGAAGCGGCAGCAGCAGCAGGAAGATGGGTTTACGATGGTTGGCAAGAAAGGCCGCCCGGTTGATAACAAACAAGAGCATGACCAACACACCAACCAAGAAAAACCCCAGGTCAACAAAGGCAGGAGAATTGACCATCAGAGTGCTCCGAAGGAAAAGCAGAGCTTCGCCAGTGTAGTAGAAGTTTGACATCACTGGGATAGACGGGCACACTTGTGAAAACCCCTTCCAACGTAGGCTCGCAGATAGTGGCAGTATCAGGGAGAGTCATCGAGAAGTCAAAGCGAGAGGTCGACTTCACGACGCTCCGCGAGAAAAGTTAAATTATCGGCGAAATTTTCGAGGAAAGTGAAAGAAAAGTAGTCAAAAAGTTGCCCGAAGCAGCAGAGAGTGAGAAAATAGTGGAGAACAGAAAGAATCAGTGTGGAACGACCCGGAAAGAAATATAGATTTTTCGGCCGGGGCGTAGCCCCACTTGGGACGCCACACAGCTTGACGGCTGAAGACCCGAGCGATTTTGCCGAATCTGTCGTCTGACATCCGAAGACCTGAGCGATTTTGCCGAATCCGAACCGGTTCAACCGGTTCAACGAGTTGACAGCTGAAGATCCGGCGATCACCATCTTGCCGAATCCGTCGATTGAACTGAAGACTCGAGAAAGCGGACCGACCGAATCCGCTATGACGGATTAACAGCCGGAAATTAGAACCACGTGTTCGAGCTGGTGCTCGAAATTCGAAATTCGAGCAAGTGCTCGAACTTCGGAAAAACTGCTCGTAATTTCGCAAAATATTAAATTTCGGATTTTCCAACCTTTTTAGATATCGAGCAGGTGCTCGTAGTTCGGAAAATCTGCTCGAAATACGGCGAACGATTAAAATTTTGGATTTTCGTGCAAGGTTAACAGGCGTACTAGGCCCATCTGACCCCCCCTACGCCCATGCGTCCCCCCTCCTCTCCCAGGCACCAGCATGGAGGACGAAACCCCGAGGAGGACTCTTAGATCAAGGACCGCGAAAGGGGAGGCTCCCGAAGATAAGCTGGAGGAAGAGCCGGGGCGAGTTCTTGATCGGGCACTCCGCAGTCGCTCGGCTTCGGTGAGCTCTTGCCAGCATTCTAAAGAGGAACGCTCGTTTTTCGGGAAAATAGGAGACAGACTTGGGGTGCTCTTGGGACCACTGCCACTGGACCCGGTATCGGCCTCCCCGTCGGGGCACTCAGTCAACAATCGATCGGCCGATGTAACGATTGATATTGAAAGCAGCGACGAGGAGACTTCGGAGCATTCGATTGCAACGCCAAAGCCAACGAGCGCATCACTATCGTCAGCAGCGGCATCACCATCACCACCGCCGGCTACGCCGATCTCTACATTAGTAATCGGGCGCACGATGGCGATGGACGAGGGTCGAACTACCCCAGAGAGAGATGGTCTCGTTGAACAGGGCGCATCGGCCCACCTGGCAGCATCATCGGCCGAACCTGAAGCCCACAGAGGGCAGGATTCAGGGGTGATGGCAGACATGCTGGCCGTCATGCGGGAGGAGTCATCGCGGAACGCGACGGTCATCGCTGAACTGCGGGAGATGCTCAAGGAGTTGCGAGATGACAACCGTGAGCTCCGGACCCAGGTTAGCGTCCTCACCCAGCAGCTGGCGACCATGAAAAATGAGCAGAACGAGCAACTGGCGCAGACCATTAAACAAGGTGCTGCAACAATCAACAACCTGGTAGTTGAAATGCTCGGAACGGCTCCTTTGTCGGAGTAAAAAGCCTCGCCGCAAAGCAACCAGCAGCCAGCAGAAGAAGGAGAAGCCGGCTCCGAAAGAAAAGCCTCAAAGGAGCCAGCAAATAGATCCGCAGCAGCAGTCGAAGCCTCGGCGGGAGAACCCGGATCAGCAGCGGCAGCGGTCAAAGCAGCAGCAGCATCCGCATGGGCAGCAGGGTCGGCAGCAGCAGCAGGAGAAGCGGCAGCAGCAGCAGGAAGATGGGTTTACGATGGTTGGCAAGAAAGGCCGCCCGGTTGATAACAAACAAGGGCATGACCAACACACCAACCAAGAAAAACCCCAGGTCAACAAAGGCAGGAGAATTGACCATCAGAGTGCTCCGAAGGAAAAGCAGAGCTTCGCCAGTGTAGTAGAAGTTTGACATCACTGGGATAGACGGGCACACTTGTGAAAACCCCTTCCAACGTAGGCTCGCAGATAGTGGCAGTATCAGGGAGAGTCATCGAGAAGTCAAAGCGAGAGGTCGACTTCACGACGCTCCGCGAGAAAAGTTAAATTATCGGCGAAATTTTCGAGGAAAGTGAAAGAAAAGTAGTCAAAAAGTTGCCCGAAGCAGCAGAGAGTGAGAAAATAGTGGAGAACAGAAAGAATCAGTGTGGAACGACCCGGAAAGAAATATAGATTTTTCGGCCGGGGCGTAGCCCCACTTGGGACGCCACACAGCTTGACGGCTGAAGACCCGAGCGATTTTGCCGAATCTGTCGTCTGACATCCGAAGACCTGAGCGATTTTGCCGAATCCGAACCGGTTCAACCGGTTCAACGAGTTGACAGCTGAAGATCCGGCGATCACCATCTTGCCGAATCCGTCGATTGAACTGAAGACTCGAGAAAGCGGACCGACCGAATCCGCTATGACGGATTGACAGCCGGAAATTAGAACCACGTGTTCGAGCTGGTGCTCGAAATTCGAAATTCGAGCAAGTGCTCGAACTTCGGAAAAACTGCTCGAAATTTCGCAAAATATTAAATTTTGGATTTTCCAACCTTTTTATATATCGAGCAGGTGCTCGTAGTTCGGAAAATCTGCTCGAAATACGGCGAACGATTAAAATTTTGGATTTTCGTGCAAGGTTAACAGGCGTACTAGGCCCATCTGACCCCCCCCCCCCCCCCCCCCCTACGACCATGCGTCCCCCCCTCCTCTCCTAGGCACCAGCATGGAGGACGAAACCCCGAGGAGGACTCTTAGATCAAGGACCGCGAAAGGGGAGGCTCCCGAAGATAAGCTGGAGGAAGAGCCGGGGCGAGTTCTTGATCGGGCACTCCGGAGTCGCTCGGCTTCGGTGAGCTCTTGCCAGCATTCTAAAGAGGAACGCTCGTTTTTCGGGAAAATAGGAGACAGACTTGGGGTGCTCTTGGGACCACTGCCACTGGACCCGGTATCGGCCTCCCCGTCGGGGAACTCAGTCAACAATCGATCGGCCGATGTAATGATTGATATTGAAAGCAGCGACGAGGAGACTTCGGAGCATTCGATTGCAACGCCAAAGCCAACGAGCGCATCACTATCGTCAGCAGCGGCATCACCATCACCACCGCCGGCTACGTCGATCTCTACATTAGTAATCGGGCGCACGATGGCGATGGACGAGGGTCGAACTACCCCAGAGAGAGATGGTCTCGTTGAACAGGGCGCATCGGCCCACCTGGCAGCATCATCGGCCGTGTTCGATTCCCGTTTTCACTTAGAGTCAAATTATATCAAGCATGCTTCACGTGCACTGTTAAAACGTAGGGTTTATTGCCACATGTCATAAAGGGACTTTGAAACTGAGATTTATAAAAATAAAGATGAACAACGTAACTAAGTGCAGTTACTTTTGACAAAAACTACAAAACAGATCTTCCCATTACATAACATTGATTGCTATAGCAACCAGCTTGATTTGGGATTTGGGACAAACAACTTTTCATGTTGAAATTGTGTTTTGAAGCAATTTCAAATTTTTGCGCGGCTTCGGGTCTGGGCCTTATGAGATACGTTCAAATGAGTCAAGTGAAAAAAAAAACTAGAAAAGTCGCAAGCGATTCCACCCTAAGTGAAAACGGGTGTAATTGCATGTAATTGAGACGTTAAGCGTTATGTGCAAATTGCTCTGCTTTCCGTTCTGCCGGCGATTCGTAGAAACGCCGGCTTACCAAACCGAGCGGACCTATACGGAATACGGGAAAGAACACTGTCGGTCCCACGGGACGGGAAAGTAGATAACTATTGTAATTGCTCTCTTTGCCGTACTAGTACTGTCTAAATACTATACGCAAAAATATTAATAAGTTCTATTGATATGTTTAAACCGTCACTCGTTCAACCGTACCGTTAAACGTAGGTAACCGGGACTACCCGGGTAGTCCATACATTTTGTATGGACAAGCATGTTGTATTGTATTTTTTGAATATCTTATGTAACTTTCCAAAACCTTTCAAGTTGTTGAGGGTCTACGAGCGAAGATATCGATACTATAATACAGAAAATGCAAACTCCTATTAAAAATGTTGGTACTACACAGATTAATGGTTGTAGATGTGAAGTGTGAAATTTTTTGGAACCGCAAATAAATTTACTTCATGAGTTTTTAAACTTATAAAAATTATACAATATTTTGGAAAACACCTTCAAGTATTTTCACTGAAAATTTCAAATCGATCCGACATCTCAATAAAAAGATATTTGGTCCGAAGTACGAGAAATACGGAATTTCTACGGACCCTACTACTACCCGGGTAGTCCGGTTGAACGTTTGAGGAATATCGACCGACAACGGCAAATAAAAATGATTTAAATTTGTTGGAAAACTTTTTTTCTTTAGTAAAACGATAGAAAATTGTTTTTTGAATACAAAACTACAATAACTACCCGAGTAGGCGGTTTAATAAAAATATAAATTTTAAAACAGCGAAAAATTAACATAGAATAACATTTTTATATTTTTTTTCACGGTCAACAGCTCTTTTCAGTATATCGGATGGGTTGAGGCAGTAGTTAACTTAAGCTAAGTTAAGACTTTTTTGACAACTGCTCGATTTTCCCCCACAATTTGTACGGTTAACCATGGCAATTGTACACGCTGTTTTAAATTTGATGCGTAGCAATATCTACACCAACCTTGTAATGACATTCGTTGTAAAATTACAGGGTGCAGAATCTTCCTGTTGTTTGGACGCCCGCCGAAGACGGAAACGTACATGACAGAAGCCTGTCATTTTTACAACGCAAGTAAAGCGGTACGGAATAAGATCAGTGTTCGGAACAGAATTGTGATGATTAGCACAGAATATACCGCAGTTACACGTTTAGCTGGTGAACGAAAAGTTTGGAGCCAGGACCATCCATTCGGTTTTGTTGCCAAACCCATGAAGAGACGATGAATGGAGACGATGTTAAACACGATGGATCAATATAGGGAGGCAGAAACCCAAACACTTGTAAATATTTGTACATTATGTAAAGAGAAAGACAGGCTAATAAGTGAAAATATTGATAGATTAACATCCTTCACGGATTCTGTATCCAATCTTAGATCTCGAATCAAAGATCTAAGAAAACGTGAAGCTGAACTGACTAAGAAAAATAGGGCCCTAGAGCGCGATTTAAAACAACTTAAATCTAGTACTTGTAATCCTTCTGGTTTAATTGAACGAATGAAACGTTCTCTAAGACATACTCTATCGTCAAACCAAATAGATCTTATATTAAGAGAAAAACAAGTGTAAAAAGGACGAAAACAGAAGAAGCAAGGCGTTTACATTAAAATTCTTTGGAAGTAGAGCGTATAATTACCTTGCAAAAGATCTTAATTATCCTTTACCTTCTTTATCGACCTTAAAGCGTTATGCTAGACAATTAGACATTATGCACATAATACTAGAAGATGTTTTAATTTTTGTAGGTAACATTGCAGAAACTTTGAATGAACGGGATTGTGAGTTTGTTTTAAGTTTTGATGAAATGAAAGTGTGTAAGACAAGAGAATAGGGCACTGCATCGGATGAAGTTTTAGGTCCTTATGATTATATGCAAGTAGTAATGGCACGGAGCCTATTCCAAAATTGGTAACAGCCAATATACACCCGTTTTCACTTCGTTCACGTTTCTGTGCAATGGCGCGATATAACGGTGGAAACGCGAGTATCAAAAGGAATGAATCTGATCCAGTGATCCGTTGAGAAATAATGGAAGGGGAAAAGAATCAAAATGTAAGTTGAAAAAAGTTGTAACTCCATTTCATTTGTATTCAGTTGCTTATTTTCTTTTAGTATAAAACACACCAATAATTCGATCGTTTTGAAAATTGATTAAAAATCAAAGTGCTCGAAAATTGTTAAAAACTATATATTTATATACCTTGGAATACTTGTATAAATACCCAGGTTGCTATTCGAGCAAATATGCGGAACTTTTGAGCAATAACGCGCAACTGGATCATAATACTCTCAATTGTAAACTAGTATTTTAGGCGAAATATATTAACGAACCCTTGTTAAAACAAAAAAAGAAATGGAGCTCGCAGTTGCGATCGAGTACTCGAGCCGAACGGACATGCAAAAGTCGCCTAGAGTGGAGAAATGAACGAGTACAGCAAATAAATTGCAGAATCGATGGGATTATAGCCGAAAAAAGGGAAAGAAATTTCGCATCGGGGGCGTGCATGCACAACCGCATGCGGTTGCACAAAGCTGTGACCACAGGTTGAGCGATCATCTCAAGCCCCGCGAGAAATCTCGGTCACCAGGAGCGAAGCGTCGAAAAGCTTACGGCCCAACATGACACCAAGTCACACCAAGCCAGACGCTCCCTACGGGCTCGAGATCGTCAGTACCGCCCAGACGACGTTGGGATACGGCTCTCTTCTCAGCGGAGCTGTTCACCGAGGCCCTCAGGCTGCTGCATTTTGGTGAGGTCGTGGTTGACGCACCGACGCTCGTAACAACACTCCGAGCAGCCTGCGACGAGACCATGCCAAGGCTGACCGGCGCCAGAAACAGGACGCATGTCTACTGGTGGACGGAGGAGATTGAGGGGCTGCGCGCGGCGTGTAAGCGCGCCCAGACAATCGTCCGACGTACCCGGGACCAGATCTTGCGATTCATGCGCACCGGTATCTTCCGCAGTCTACGGAAAACGCTAGCAAGCGCCGTTGTAATGAAGAGCTGGCGGACACCATGGAATATGATCCATGGGGGAATGCGTACCACCTTGTCAAAACGTGGGTGACAGGTGCTCGGATGCCCCAGAAGAGCGACCTCGAGGTCCTGGGCGGCATCGTAGATGAGCTCTTCCCTACGCACCACCCAATGGAATGGAAGGAAGCACCAAGGCCGGTCATCGAGGTCACGGCGGCACGGTCTCGCGCAACATCACCGCTGGCGTTCCACAGGGGTCCATCCTCGTTCCGACCATTTTGATCGTGATGTACGACGGTGTCTTCAAGTCACGGCTGCCTCCTGGAGTGGAGTTCGTCGGGTTTGCAGATGACCTGGTCCTGACCGTCCCCGGCCATACTCCACGGGAGGCTTCGTTGCTGGCGACCCAGTCCGTTCTTGCAGTGTAGAGGTGGATGCAACAACGCCAGCTGTCCCTGCCGCTGCACAAGATGGAGATGGTTATGGTGAGCAGCCTCCGGAAGGGCCACCTGATGGAGCCTGTACGCGAAGGGGGGGTCCGTCCAGCGTTCGAGTCGGCACATCCGGTACCTGGGGGTAAAATCGATGACCATCTGTCATGGAATTGTGATGTCAGGCCGGTCACCGAAAAGGCAACTAAGATCAGCCGTGCCCATGGTTACCTGCTGAAAAACTACGGGGGGCCGTCGAGCGTTCGTCGCCGCACCCTTGCCAGCGTCGCGACGTCCGTGATGCGGCTCCAGTGTGGTGGAAAGCGACCGAGCTACAATGCAATCGCCGAAGGCCGGGCCCACAATCGGTCGGCAAAGATGGTGGAAAGTACGTTCCGAACGGTCAAGTACGAGGGGCGCATCATTATTCGAAATCAGTGTAATAATTGATCTCCTTTCTAGTGGGTATGGTGATACATACATGGGCCAAAATACCCTCACTGGCCCTAGCATACTTTCGAAGTTCGTGTAGTGCTTTCGGTCGGGAACTTGCGCCGTATACTTTTCGGTCAAAAAGCGTTTTCGATGCGCATGGTTGAGTGTGGGCGTATTTGTTTCGAGGGTTGTCAGGCCAGTCGAAAAGAAACGCTATAACCAAAAGACGCGTCAAAAACGCTCAAAAACGTTCGGAAACTATTTTTTCAAACATTCCATTCACTCTTGGGAAAGGTGGTGCTTCAACGTGATGAAAATAACCAACGCAGAATAAAATTAATAATAAAACTACATCCATAAGGTTAGGTCCTGTAGCCGGGACCTGTAAACGGGCCCTGTTACCGGGCCCTGTAAACGGGCAGTGTCACCGGGCCCTGGTAAACGGGCACTGTAATCGGGCCCTGTAAACGGGCACTGTAACCGGGCCCTGTAAATTGGCCGTGTTACCTGGCCCAATAACCGGGCCCTGTAAATTGGCCGTGTTACCTGGCCCTGTAACTGGGTCCTGTAAACGGGCCCTGTAACCGGATCCTGTAAACGGGCTCTGTAAACGGACACTGTAACTGGGTCCTGTAACTGGGTCCTGCAACTGAGTCGTATAACCGGGCCGTTTTACCGTTAGTAAACCACGAAAAACCATACACAACCCATACATACACACCCACAAAAACCACACAATAACCTTCATAAATCATTAACATTAACACAAATCAAATACTTACTATCCCCCAAATCACCGCCAAAATGAGCATCCGCACCAACACCACAAAATCTAGCCAACTTCCCGAAGCAACCATGCCAAATGGTGCTCGAGATGGTGGGTACGCAGCTAGGGCTGGGGCAAGATGAAGTAATGATGCTAAAATGCTGCCGCCTCGAGCCAGTGATATATGTTAAAGTCAAAATCTCCTCCGACGAACTGTCGAACTCAGTTCCCGCAACAGCTGGGAAACTCGTAGGAAACTGGTAGGAAACTCTTGACAGCACTAGCAAAGCCCCTCGTTCTGACGTTTAATAACTGACGGATTAAGAAGAAGCGAAGAAGAGCGAAACAAATGCGTGTCCACTTAGCGAACTCGGGAAACTCGAAACTCCATACAACTTTGACAGGAGTTTCACCAGAGTTTCCTATGAGTTCGCTATGTGGAGATGAACAGTCACAAGCCTAGAGATTGCAAACCGGGCGGTCAAAGCGGGACAGTGCACAACACTGACGATTGCAGGAACAACATACACAATACCGGTATCCTTGGCAGATGGGGCTGTTGAGGTTAACATCAGTGGCGCCCCGGACGAGGTTACGGAGGAAAAATCCTTAATGAGTACGGTGAAATAAAGGAGATGAAAGCTTTGATGTGGGACTAGCAATACCTATGCCCCACGAAAACGGAGGAATACGTTGCCCAGATGTTAGTGAAGAAACAGATCCCTCAAACACTTAGCGGCAAAGAGGGGGAGTGCAGGTACTGTGGGAAAAAAGTGCATATCGGGCAGTCGTGCGCCCACACTAAAACGTTCTCAAATGTGGCGAAAGAGTCTACCCACAACCCACCAACACAAAAACCAAAACAAATGTCCAAACTATCATTCCCGGTGTCAGCTAACGTCCAAATGGAGAACATCCGGGAGGGTGTAGCCCCGGAATTTCACCAGGACATCGAAATGAGGGCTGTCGAAACTAAGTTCGAGAACACGAGACAGAAAATAGCAAGACCGTTCCCAACCAGTAGCGAGGAACATACGAAAAGAGGGAAAGAATCGGAAACCAAGAGGAACAATTACCGCTCGAATAACAGAGTCGAGCGGTGAAAGACTGTAAAAAAAAAACAAGACTAGACAAACACACAAACCAACACACAGTTACATACAGCATCGGAGCATCATGCAGAGGAGCTGTTCCCGTAACCACCAGTCGTGGAGCTGTCAAGGGAGTGTAGTGTATTATTATTATTGTAATATTAGTGATAAGCATAGATTATAATTATTATTGTAATATAAGTGATAAGCATAGAGTATAATTATTATTGTAATATTGGTGATAAGCATTAAACATAAGTATTAGTTCTAGGTTTGTATTAGTGAAACAGCGTTTCCCGGCTTTTTATTCCAAAGAACCATCAAAACACTAACAAGTGCCAGGTTTCATCCGACAAGTTGCGCTCCATAATGGCAACAATGCATCATCGATGGCATGGCAATATAAGCGTTCTAAAAAGCCACATTCAATATCTAACATGTTTCATCTCGCTGTCGATGTGACACCCCCCAACGCTTGATCATGTTCAACCCTGATTTGATTTAACCCTACTAAGACAAGGATGAAAAACTGTCATTTGATGTTCAGTTGCCATCATCAAAAGAGGTTTTTTCAGCTCGTACGCATAGTAACGTATTGCGATTGAATTTTATTGAAACGCATGTTAAAGAACCCACATTTCATTTTGCGTGAGAATTAGTGGAAAATACATTCTTGTTTTAGATGTCCGAAGATCAAGCAAAGCGACGGCGCCCAGTCAGCGACGAAGACCGGGAAAGAATAATACAAGCAAACGACAACGGCAAAACACCGAAAGCAATCGACTCGATGCTCGGTATTCAATTGGCAACAGTCCACAATATTTTGATACAGTATTGGCGCCATGGAAAAGTCCGAGCCAGTAAGCGTGGATGTGCCCCCGCAATGGAAAATTGCAACCGGCTGCCATTGATGATATCAAAAAGTGGCTCGAAGAGGACTGCTCCATTTCTTTGAAAAGTATCGCGGCAAGTTTTAATTTTTTAAACACTTTGTCTCTTTTTCGCGTTAAACGTTCCAGAGCAAAGTGTATAAAAAATTTGTTCGGACTAATCTGGCTTCACATTGGTGTGAGTACACTAGACTAAGAAACAAGTATAGTAGGTCTTTAAAAACTACTCGGGAGGAATACTTTAGTAGGGAAATTAGCAAGCATCAGGGCAATAGTAAGGAACTTTGGAAACTTCTTACTATTACCGTCGGTATACCGACGAGAATACCGCTTCATGCGTGAAATTCGATAACTGTTTCGAATCCGAAGAGGCGGTGACCACAGGAAGGTTCAACAACTTTTTTGTGAATAGTGTCATGCTTGTCAACAGCAATATTCCGACGGTAGACAAACCAGTCGAGCTGAGACAAGTTGATACTCCCAGGCGTAGATTTTCTTTTCAGCCAATAGACATGAGCAAGCTTAGCCAGATATGTTTTGACCTGACCAAGACGGCAGGAATAGGAAATGTATATGCAAAAACATTGCAGGATTGCTTTCATGTGGCTGAAGAGACGCTCCTGGAATTGATTCGATTGGTTGATGGAGGACTTCTCCATCGATTGGTTGATGGAGATGGGTGTTTTTCCGGAAACATGGAGTAATTGGTTGTACCTACGCCAAAGCTGACTGGAGCTATCAAAGCAGAAGAGTTCCGCCCCATCAACATGCTTCACACTGTCGAGAAGGTCCTGGAGGTTGTGGTTAAAGACCAATTGGTGCAATACCAAAGACCAGAACGGCCTGCTCGCCCGGGAGCAGTCGGGATATGGGGAAGGACATTCCTGTGAAACCGCACTGAACCTGGTGCTTGCAAAGTGGAAGGGGTTGATGGATAGCAGACCGGTACTTGCAGTTTTCTTGAATCTAAAACGAGCATTTGAAACAATATCGAGACCCTTGTTGCTCACAACACTTAGACGATTCGGTATTGGGGGGAGGGAACTAAGTTGGTTCAACGATTATCTAACAAGTAAAACCCAGAGGACAATTTTCAAAAAATCTGTTTCAGATCCCATTGAGAACACCCTTGGGGTTCCACAAGGAAGTGTTCTTGGACAAATTTTGTTTATCATGTATATAAATGACATGCAGCAGGTCTTACGTTCCTGCGAGATAAATCTTTTTTGCTGATGACACAATAATACACCACACCCCAAAATGATGGCCTCACCCAGTTTTTTCACTCATATGCTATTTTGAATGATCACAAGGTAAAATAAATCACAGAAACATATTTCTTAATCTAAAAGAAATGTGTTTCCCTTCTAATTAATCAGAAAAAAAAATTAATTATTTTGGTCAAAAACTTTAAAAATGGAGTGTCCCATATGATATAATGATAGCCTCACTTAAAAAATCATCAAATTAACAAAGCGACCCTGTTCCCAGCCACGTCATCAGTTGCCAAAAGTAATTTTTAAGTTCTCTTACTTTAATTTGTAATTTAATTTGAACATTGGAAGCGGAAAACAACTCAAATTGATGCTCATCGCTTTAATGGCAAGTCAAATCATGAGATTGGTGTGCTAAGAAATAGAACCACAAACGTCATTAACGATTATGTAAAAGATTCCAGTTAATATGGGCTTCAGAAGGCTCCTGGTCGTCTTCCAAATCTTTCCTCGCGTGATAATCGGAGGATTTAAGTTACTTTCAATTCAACCAAAGGTTACCGTAGGACAAAAAACGATTTCTGGTTGAATGTGCACAAAAATGCTGTGTTGCGAGCTTTCTGATGATGTTCTGATATTGTAAGAGAGTCCATGAAGAAAGTTTCTGTCCTCAAACTTCACCAAAAAGTCACTAGATTGGAGTTTGCTACAGAACATATGACATGGAAGAATGCGTGGAGAAATGCAAGTTGTCACTTTGTAGTCTTGTTAGAATTTTAAATTAATAATTCATGTTAGGTGGATTATAATGATGAAAAACTGTTCAATCTTGATGGACCGGATGGAAACATCCATTACCGGAGATATTTAAGACGTTACCCACGTTTTTTACTCTAGTCGCAATTTTGAAGGTGAATCGGTCATGATTTGGGTTGAGTTCAGCGGTCTTAGTAGAAGTGAATTGGCCATTATACCAACACGTATGAACAGCGATATGTTTATCAACATCCTGGACAATCACTACACTCAACAGCTCATTTTTAAGCAAAAAAATGCTGACGTGCACGCAAGCAAGACAACAAGACTCACCATGCACGATCGAGTATCGAAACAATGTCTTAGCCAGCCGTTTCCCCAGACCTTAATCCAATAGAAAATGTTTGTGGAAGGCTAGTTCAAGAGATTTATGAAGATGGGAGACATTACGAGACCATATAGGAGCTTAAACTTGCTATCCGAAATGTTTGGCGTTCCTTATCAGTAAATACGCTAGAAAAATTATCGGAGAGCATGCCATCAAGAATTGTCCAAGCAATAAATCGTAATGGGGGCCCACTGATTATGAAGTCATGACTTTTGAGTCCATTTAAGCTATTTTTGTTGATAATTTAATCAAAATCCTAAGTGAGACTGTCATTTTGGGACACCACTGATTTTAGTTTCTTGGTACAAAAGGGATTGTTAGTTCGTTTTCTTTAACAATATTTATGCAAAGTAGTTATTGTATACTTAAAAATATTTGTGTATTTTTTGAAAAAAATTATATGTTCGGTATTTGCCCTGCATAGAAAAAACTAGGTGAGGCTATCATTTTGGGGCACAGTGTATTTATATCACGAAAGGACGTGAAACAGGCAGAGTCCCTTTTGAATGAAGACTTGGTGGCTGTGGATGGCTGGTTGTAGTAAAAGTAAAACACACTACGTGGGGGGACCCAAAAGTAACGGGAATCGGGTTGTTGGGAGAAGAGGGGGAAAAGGGGATCGGGTTCAATATTTTTTTTTTAAAGCTTAACATGTTCTTGATCAGTATGCAAAGTTTAATTTCTGTGAGTGCATCCGCTAGTCTTTGAGAATTTTTTCAGTGTAACGGTTTTAGTGTTTTCGGCGATTTTGTGAGATGGCCAAGTGAAACTGAGGTCAACCTCGTTCTGGGCTCCCCACAGCTTCAAAAGCGGACGAAAATGTTTCAAAAATCATGCCTATCTGTCCAAACGTAAATTAATAAAGTTCAATCGCAACGAATTTCGCGAACAAACATTTGATGCCTCCGAGCTGATACGTTTACATGATGTAAGTTTAACTTCGTTTTGTTGCTGTCATTTGCAAAGGCCATTAGAATAAAAATAAACATAATCTATAATTCAGGCAAATTAAAATTTAATGATAAACTACATTCGGCGTAAAAAAATCTTGATCTTCATAGGAAGTCGTTTTACAGTTGTTATAAGTTTTCGTGGATTACAGGATAGCTTTTCTTCATTATTTGTGTGTTTCATGTTCGTAAATAACCCACTTGAACGATTAAAAAAGCTCATTGTGCTCCGCAGCTAATTATTTACCATAAGATTTCCCACTCAATGATTGTTTTCCAACGATTGTAAAAAGCGATAATGGGACAAAAAACGAATCCGGGCAATATAAACCTGCATTGACATCGGAGGCATCAAATGTTTCGTTGCGATTGAACTTTATTCATTTACGTTTGGATCATGCACAGATAGGCAACAGTATTTCAGTTGGACGTCAAATGTTTATTTACGGTTGAACAGTGATACAGAAGCAGTTGAACGATGCTTAGCTGGGCTCGAAAACGGTGTATATATTAACGATATCAGTGCTGTCCTTCCCCCCAACTATTTCTTGTGTTACGCAGATGACATCAACATTTTTATGCCAATCATCTCCCAGCGACAGCATGAATTTGCAAAGGTATCTCAATCTTTTCAATGTATGGTGTACAGAGAACAATCTGACCCTCTGTCCAGAAAAATGTAATGTTATATCCTTCTGCCGCTCTCGTTCCCCGATCCTTCATACGTACTACCTAGACAACACTCAAGTTAGTCGGGTTAGTACGATTAAAGACTTGGGTGTGTTACTCGATAGTAGATTAACCTTTTCGGCACACATCGATGCCGTCATCACTTCGGCGCGTAGAGTTTTGGGCCTAATTAAACGTATGGCAAGTGATATCTCCGACCCACTTCGTCTCAAAACTTTATACTGTTCGCTGGTGCGCTCAATTTTAGAATACTGTGCTGTTCTGTGGGCCCCTACTACAAGATCTGGTATCGACAGGTTAGAGGCGATCCAACGATCGTTTATTCGATTCGTATTTCGTAGGGCGGGGAACACCTCCCCTTTGCCACCCTACGAATCTAGATGTCAAATGCTGGGTTTAACAACAGTGGAAGTGCGACGCACCTTAGCGCAAATTATGTTCATTGCCTCAACCCTCTCCAACGCGTTTGATGCCCCTCATATATCCTTTCTGCTGTGGGTCTCGCTGTCCCTTCCCACGGTCTACGCCCTCGTCAACCTCTATCCATTCCTACACGCCGGTTTTAACGATCCTCTTCAGCGCGCTCTGCGTCTTTTCAATAGTCATAGCCATCTGTTTGACTACCATATCCCACTATCCTCCTTCAGAGCCTGCCTCCTAGCATCTCTTACATCCTAACCCACCCTTTTCTCCTATTGGTAACCCTCTCCCCTGCGGAGTTCTAGCATAAGTAAGTTGTTGCTGGCGGGCTACTGTACTGTAATTAACAAACAAACAAACAAAAAAGGGAATTTCAAACTATGTTCTTGTTGGAGACAAAGCATTCCAATTATCAGAACAAATACTGGTACCCTTCTAAGTGAGGACACACCAGAACGGCGTATGTTTAACAAGCGGCTTTCTCGAGCGCGGCAAGTGGTGGAGCGTACGTTCGGAAAAATCACCCAAAGATTCCAAATCATAAAACAGAGCAATAATTTAAAGGCAGAAAAACATACCAATTTTTACAACGTGTGCTTTTTCGAACAATTTTTTAATTGCGGCTGGTAAACGTGATTTCCGCGCAGACCGGCTAGCAGAATTAATCCACAATATTTCAAATAATTTCGTAAATTTCCCCGGTCATGAGCGCCTGCAACAAGGCGAAAGAGTGAGACAAATATTCGCTCAACATTTCCAATTCAACGTAGTTTTTTTTTTTATGTGGCACGACATCCCCTAGTGGGACAAGGCCTCTCTCCGAAGAGAGTTTGTGTGACCGAAAGACGGTATATTATAGACCGGATGTCAGCCGTTCGTAATACCGGAGGGTGCCAGACTCGAGATTCGATCCCACGCCTGTGGTGTGGTGTTTCCTCGCGCCACCGCTGCGCCATGGGCACCCCCAACGTAGTTTAACTTCAATAATAACTTCAATATTTAGAATTCCAATCCAACGTTGTTTCTGCGCAATGTCTTCAATATTCAGTACTCCAATTTGACGTTGTTTCTTTTTTCATTATTGCCATTTTATGATTTGTAATCTCTGCGGTATCAGGTGGCGTTACTACCATCAATTTTCGAAGGCATGTTAATAAACATTCGCTACTCTGGTGAGCAGTGGAAACGTCTAGTCCGCTCCGTCAAGGCGGGGACAGGGGAAGTATACACGGAAGGGAAACTCAAGTACGATGAGTTCGACTATGCTGACGGAAGCTGAGTTAATCGTCAATTCTCATTCACTAACCTATCTCCGTTTAGATTCAGCCGAATCGGAGGCTCTGACCCCGAATCACTTCTTATTGGGCAGCTCAGGCGGACGTAGGACACTTACGATGACCCCGGACACTTCTTCCAAGACGCCGAAGGAGTTGTATAAAGGTATTCGGCGACACGGTCACGCACGTTTACGAGGCTACGATAGCCAGTACTGACTGGAAAGGAGCACCCACACGCGACTCACTATGCTTCGTCACTACGCCAACTAAATCATCCACATCGTTGGAAACAACGATCGCGTGATTGATCTTGATATTCTCGCGTGTGCCTTAAGAGGACAGTAATCACTGTACCAAAACCTATGGATTTTCTGTGTTTCTAATTGTAAAACCACAAATAAACAATATTTTACAAAAAAAAAAGTAGAGCGAGGTAGGACCTTTAAATTTCAGGGAATGGGAAGACTTTTAAATATCAGCGAAACAAGTAACGTAGTTGCACTTGAAGTACGTTTTGCGTAGCTCTCGGCTTCAAATTGTTTTACGGCCATATTTCGTCACTCTGCGTGATTATTTTTTCGTATACGTGAGTGAAAATTTGCAGTGCTATAAGATGGATGTTTTGGCATCGATCCGCAGTGCGAGTGATCTACTAAAGATCACTGACAATGAAATAGAACTTGTGAAGGTGCTGCAACAGGCGGCGTTGCTCGTTACTAGCATGTTGTACGAAAAGTGTGACCGCTTCATGACATTGAAGTCTACGAAGCGTGCTAATTCGTGCAAGTGGGTTTGTATAAAAACTCTAATCTGCCCGGGGAATGAATGTACGGTCCGTACGGGCAGTATATTCAATAACTCCACCCTTCAACCCAAAAAAGGGTCACTAGCTCTTGCAAAAGCGATACGCTTCTTGCGTTCGTTCCCTAAACATATATTGTTTGGCTAGCAAAACCTTGTATACAAATTAAATGTTTTACAAAATGTGTATTCTTGAACTCCGACCCCAATCTCATCGTAGTATACTAATTTATTAATTTTTTATTCATTCTTACAAAGCAAAAATAAAGAAGTGTCTGCAAAGGCAACAGGTAAGATGACAGCAAAGCAAAAATAAAGAAGTGTCTGCAAAGGAAACAGGTAAGATGATAGGAAAACATTTGCAAATATTGTTCACTAAAATAAATGATTTCCTTTTCCAGACTCTAATTGGACCACTGAGTCTCGTGTGCAGCGACATCAGCTCACATAATGTGAGGCTGCTCACTGATCAGAAACAGGATCCAACAATTAACAGGACCCACATGTACAGACATCCTATGCTACGTTACGGCGGGCAACGTAGCAGCACCCGGTTTGGCTGAAACGGTGGACCCCATTTTCAGCATGTGTAGGCGATGTAAAACGTTTGATAAAAATCTCGTTAAGGATCAATCAGCAAAAATGTATAGTGGAGAATCACTTGGCCAACTCCCAGTGGTCCGGCTGTAAGCTGGCAAAAGTTTTAAAGTTGTCCAAGGCAGCGGTTAACCGCACTTTGAAAACGTTTCGGACGCGTTTTTTAGGAAGATGGGCACCCGAGATCGCCAGCTGAGGGTAAAAGTGCTGTGAATCGTAAAGGCCATCCCTGGCATCAGCCGGCAAGATGTGGCTAAACGGTGGAGTGCGGCACACGAGACGGTACGAAGAATAACGCAGCTTCGAATCATCGAGGCATCCCAATAGGCTGCCCAAACAAAATACCATCGCACAGAAGAGGGCCCGGCTGCTATACGACCAGCTGCTCACCAAGCACAAAGGCTGCGTGCTGATGGATGATAGACTTCAGGCAGATTCCCGGCCTAAATTTGTATATCACTACCGGGCGAGGGTGCCCTCTACTTTTGTGTTTGATAACAATTTCGCAAAAAAAGACGATGGTGTGACATGCAATCTGCATCTGCGGGCACAAAACGGCACCGCAATGACGTCGGACGTTTACAGAACCGAATGTTTAGAGAAATGGATTCTACCATTTATCAAAGCGCACAGGGGCAAAATTGTCTCTTGGCCCGATTTGACGACCTGCCATTATTCCAGTGGCACAGGGCCAATAAGATCAACTTTGTCTCTAAGATAATGAATCCACCAAATTGCTCGGAGTTTCGCTCCATCGAAAAATATTCGGCAATCAGCAAACTACGTCTTAGACGAAGTGGTGGGACAAGAAAGAGGTGGCACACACGGTGTCCGAAATCACTGTGCGGGCGCTGATGTTAGAGCCGAAGAAAAAAGTACGTAAATATGTAGCAACACGTAAATATGTAGTAAAAAGCTATTTTTATAATGACGGCGTATCGCAATGGAATAGTCGACGACCCAACGATCAAAGGAACTGTAAAGCACCCGGTGAATGAGTGGCTGGAAATAAGGGTGGAAATGAACATGCAAGGAACGTTATATGCCTCTCAATTTATGTCGATTTGATTCTAGGCAGTCTCAACGTGGAAACGTACGGAATGAATTCAAAACCCTTCTGGGAATTTATCAAAAAATCGAAAAGTGACGGTGTATTTCCGGCATCGATGTCTCGGAACGGTAACACATACTCGGGCGAAGAGAATCTCTGTGACGCCTTTGCCACCTACTTTTCTTCACTGTATGAAAGTGCATCAACATTGGTTTATTCACAATTCTTGGTGCCATTCAAGAGCAACTTGATATTCCCTTCCCATCCATCACCGAAAAAGAGGTGTTCTCTGCTGTTAAGGACCATGTACCGATCTTAACAAAAATCTTCAACAAATCCTTGTAGTCTCGAAGCTTTCCGTTCCTTTGGACTGTATGAAAGTGCATCAACATTGGATTATTCAAAATTCTTGGTGCCATTCAAGAGCAACTTGATATTCCCTTCCCATCCATCACCGAAAAAGAGGTGTTCTCTGCTGTTAAGGACCATGTACCGATCTTAACAAAAATCTTCAACAAATCCTTGTAGTCTCGAAGCTTTCCGTTCCTTTGGAAATCATCATGGATGTTCCCTGTTCACAAGAAGAGGGACCGGGGTGATATCACCATGCTATTCGCGTGTAGCAAATTGTTCGAGCTAGTTCTAGTCAAACATCTCCAGCGAGGATGTAGGCTTCCGATCTTTTCTGTTCAACATGGTTTAATGCCAAACAGATCCTGTTGAGTGACTAATGGAAGAAAGTTACCTAGCGCCTAGAATACGTCACTCACGACTAGTTTAGAAAGAGAAAGATAAGACACTCAGTAAGTTATGGTAGAATAATTGCGAACTCGCGTAACTTTGTATGAAAAGAGTGTTTCACTTAGAAAGGAAACACACAACGTAGGAAACCATCGACCAGTGAACATCGCGATCCAGAGAAAACTGAAAAATAAACACCAGTTCTTTACAGAACTTCCACCACGGAATTATTTTGTCTCCTTTGCCATTCAGCGCCGTAGCTCTGCGCATCCGCTTCACTGCGTTTCGACGATCACCCAACAGATCCATCGATACTAACATAATGTGCTTCCTGATCTTTATACGGGCTTCCTCGCTGACTTCGACTCCGTCAACCATGCCCTGCTGCTGCTTGATAATTTGACAAGGTATGGTGTTCATGGTGGCCTTGTCCAGTAGATTCAGAGTTTCTTGACTGGAAGATGCATTCAAGTCAACATTGGTTCGAGCTTTGATGCTCCATTCTGCAACATGAATTAGCAAAAATTGTTTCACTGCGTCAAAACAATACAGTCAAGCAAGCAATGCTTCTAGATCTACAGATGAAAAGCCATAGCATCGAAAACGAAGAGGAAATATATGAATAAACTATTAAAACTGTATTAGATGGCATAACACCATATCAAAATAGGAATTCTCCAGAAAGTCAAATACAAACTCTAGTTGACAAAAAAGATAATGATCAATACCGCCAACACCTGTTTGGAGACTTAGTGAGTCGTATAAGAGTACAAGGAAAATTATCCGACCCAAAAGCCAACGCAAAGCCTGGGACTGGACCTGGGTGAATATGTAGCTTCAGCGTACATTTAATTACATGCTCATCCTTTGGCCTGGTAGAAACATAATTGAGTGGTATGCGTTCATGAGCTGGCCTAGTGGGCGTGTCATAGTGGTGCACGGAAGCTTAACCATACGCTTTCAAGTCCCCATTGCGACAGCAATCGGCGTGAAGGTTGCCCGGGCGCAGCAGCAGCCTAGACGTCGGGTGTTTCCTACATTATGGCGAAGTTATACAAATATCAATCAAGATTTCCAACCCTGTATATATTAGTGCAGCAACTTTTATGTATACCAGCCACTTCTGTACCCTGTGAAAGAGTATTTTCGAAAGCCGGACAAATTTATAATGAAAAGCGATCGCGATTAAATCCAAAAAAAATGACGGAATTACTGTTCCTTCATCACAATGACTTTTAGATTGATTGAAATAAAAAAACACTAAATTATGTAAAAGTTTCATATTGTTTACGAACGTCTTTAGGAATAGAAATGAATAAATTTTATAGCTAGTATCGTTTAGTATAGTTAATCATAGTATAATATTGCATATAGTGAATAATTCATGAACTCTGTAATACAATGCTATGAATTATGTTTGACTGAACTGCAAAGAGAAAATGTAGTTTAGAGTATTTGATTTCAATAAAACAAAAAATTATTGACAATGTTCACAATGTTTTTGGACTTATGGACTGCATCGAAATGTATATAAAATGAATAATGAGTAAATAGCTAAAATAGTTCAGTTAAGACAAAGAATATATTGTACATAGTCGATAGTTTATGAACTCTATTGCAACGATATGAATGATGGTTGATTGAACTGCGATAAAACCAAATCCACAAATAAGATGCAAAAGCATAACAAATATTCTCTTGTTAAATATTCTAGTATTGAATATTTTTTTAAATGTTTTTTTTTCTAAATGTATGTGATATTTTACGATACATCAGATTTTAGAATGCCGTGAAAGTAATGATCTGGCAAATATTTTTCGTTTAACGTTAGAACCAATTTGAAGAAAAAATCGGTCCTGAGACGAGCGGAAGAATCACCGCACGCGTTCACTTCACCTCTCCCGAACTGGACCGCACCTGATCTTTCTAAAGAATAATCTTTCCCAGACCGAGCACCTTTTGCGGCCACATTTTGTATGTAAGGGAGATGTCATGAAGACCGAGCACCTTTTACGGCAACATATTTTATGTAAGGGATATGGCACGGAGAGGCACTTCTGTTCGTTAAGCTACAAAAAACAAAAAGAGAAACAAATTCGCGCCAAAACGAGTGCAGCTCGTGAAGCAAAGAAAGTCTCGTTAGCTAAGAGTTCAAAAGCTAAGTCCGCTGCAAAAAAATGCTTAATTGACTATTTGATTGCTGTTGCAATGTATTTCTCTCATTTCATGTTGCTCATTGAATATTGTTGAATAAATCAGTTGAATTTAATGAACTACATCCATTTTGTTTTAAGTCCACCAATAAAGGCACATAACAAAACCCAGGCGCCAAAATAGGAACATAATGTGCCACACAAAGAGTTTGTGGAACTTGAAAAAATATTAATCTTCGTATTTCTCATTTATTTTAGTAATATTCTACGGTAGTTAGGTAAAAAATAGTATTATTTGACCGAACATTGTGATTCAACTTTGTATACACAATTTCCTCAACAGCACCAAATATGGTCCATCAACGGTACAAGTTAATTAAATATGCTCCAGAATGAGATTACGAAGAATACACATCATGCAAGACTTTTGTGCAAGACTATAAATGGGAAGTTATGATGTAGACTTTTCTATTAATAATAAATGTAATACAGTTTAACATAAACCGACAAAGAAAAGTGAATTTTAAATTATTATAAAATAAAAGGATGACAAAGTTCCACTGCTCATTTTTTCAGCAATAGCGTCATTTCTCTTGCCATCATCTCATCAACAGGAATAGTTATAAGCACAAAAAGGTTCAATAAAATACTTATCTGATCTCTGACTGGAAGTATTAACTCTTATTGAGCCCCCACGTTCGCTGAATTCTCTTCATTGAACTCAATTGCACAGCAAAAAAAAGATTATGCACTAACGATTGATTAAATCTGCATCCAATTTCAAACACCGTAATTTGAATCTGAAAAATAAAACGACGTTTACATCAATTAATTTACTGTATTAAAAATAAAGAAAATAAGAGGTATACTACTATTGCCTATAAGTTCTGACAAACGACACATTAACCAACATGCATTGAAAATATAAACTAATGAGAATTATTGAATGGAGGGGCCCATGACGCAGAGGAGGCGCGAGGAAAGCTTAATAGAGTTTCACCGATTCACCCATCAACAATGGAATAAAATTTCTTTTCACTTAAAACAGGGGTCACCAAATTTTTTTTAACGCGAGCCGCATTGGGTGGAATAACCGTAGCGTTGGGCCACATTTACCCAAGGAGGAGAGGGTCTCGCGGGCCGTAGTTTGGAGACCCCGAACATAAAACATTGAAAAAGAAAATCAAAATGGTAAAAATGCTATACTTTGGATAGTCGAAACCATTCATGCAAATCGTGACCAACTCAGAAGACTTATGGAACCATATGGAGACATAAAAATCTTTTTTTTTTTACTATTTTTAATAGATCAACCAAACATAATGTTTTTTTACAATACAATTTCAATTAAGTTGGACTATGAGAGTTTCGATAGTCTTCTTGTAAAATCGATGGCTAATAGTAATGTGGTGTGAATACGTTTGTTCATACAGTATTCATTCTCACAAGGTTTACAAATAAAAGTAGAAATAAAACAAACACCCAAAGAGTCAAATTTAATCTATTCGTGAAATAATACAGTAAGATGATAATCGAAGGGTTGAAACGATTTTCGTAAGATAAGGACTTTTTTCAATTATAAATTTAAATTCTAAGAAAATCTTAAAATTCATAATACTCACCATACTTAACACAATCGATTTCATCACTGGCAATCAGAGGAACAACCGTATCGGAAACAATTCTGAAATAGATTCACGCATTTATATCAACATTAGTTTTCACAATACTCAAAGGATCAAAACAAAAACTTCTAACAATTAGTCAATCTCATTTGTATTTTTAAAACTACACGCAAATACGCTGTAACGAATGATTGTATACATATTCTAATTAACACGTTAAGCGCTACCCGTAATTTGCAATCGTAAACCGTTCTGCCGGCAATTCGTAGCAAACCATCGACGGCGAGCGAGACAGTGCTTTCATGTTCAATCATGTCTCGACGAAACAGAACGAGACAAAGCAGAGACCTCAGCATGTGTTCATGTTCAACAAATTCATGTTCAATTATTATTTCAACTGTGTTTGTGTTTTATTCTAGAATTTGCAAAGTCTTATGTGATGAAATTTTGTTCGTTTCCCGACGACTCTCAAGCAAACGATTCGAATAATGCGGACCGTCGGTATGCTTTAGAAAAACTTACTACGTTGTCGGTCCCGAAGCGCCTGTGCCCCTACCTAACCGGCACTGTCGGTCCGAGCGGGCCGTCACCGGCACGCAGGAAAGAACGCTGTCGGCCCCACGGAACCGACGTAGTGCTTAACGTGTTAAAGAAACGCAAGACCGATCATTCTCAAATTCATGTTAAAACGCATTCTAACCGGACATCTCAAATTGTTTTTGCTCATTCAATATATGTGTGAAAAGAATGTTGATTTCACAGTTGACACTATTCAATAATTTTTACACAATCGAACAATCTGATTTTCATAATCTGTGATCGTGAGATTACCTTGAGAAACATTCATTTAGCTGAAACTTATTGAGACTTTTACCATTTTGGTCATTAGACTCTCTATTACAAGATTAACGCCGTTAAAACTGCATAGCTACTTACCACACTTTACTTTCGTTTTTTTCTCTTTCCTTGCATGACGTAACCAAATTTCGAAGAATATTGTTCAGAGGGCAAGCACTTCCCACATGCAATCAAATTGACGCTGCACTAGAATCGAAATGAAAAATATAGATTTCATGAATGGTTGACTAATCTATAGAGAATAAACTTTTTCTGCAATCATTCGTTGTAACTACTTACAAGTCTTAAGTCTTAATAATTAAATGTTAGTCACGCTGCACTGCCTGACTTACGGTGTGATGTTAACTTTACCGCAATGACATGCCATTGCCTGCCCCATTTTCGACAAGGAAAATTTAACTATGCATTTAATGACGATGTAAAAAACACTTCATAGTGAGCGATGAAACACCAAACTGTTAGAAAGTTCACATTCAGCAGCTTTTCACAACCGCTTTTGTGGCAACGAACCGAGACATCGGGAAATATACACCGAAGTAAAAAGAATAGAAAGCTTTTTTCTCAACCGGAACTGACAACCCAACCAACAACTGACAGCTGGAACCCAATGCATATCTAGACATAATTTCTCAAGACAAAAAACACATGAGGGCTTTGCGGTTGTAGGGCTCTGTACTAAATGAATAAAAATTTGTTTTTCAAAATTTCAAAATGTCCGCAAGACTTTTCTTAACCCCTGGTCACAGCTTTGCGCAACCGCATGCGGTTGCGTTTTTTCCCATGGGAGAGATAGGAGCTGTCATGGACTGTCACCGCAGACGCAAGACCTTGCGGTTTCTGTACTAAAAAATCAAACGAATTTGATTCTTGCCGCAGACTCTTGCGTTTTTATATGTCAACAGTAAATATTGTTCCTAGTAGACTTTAATGGGATTGTATGCTCATATAAGTGGTATATTCAAACATTAAAGTATTATTTTTGGCAAAAAGCTGTGCTCGTTTGACAGATCAAAAGCACAACCGCATGCGGTTGCGGAAAGCTGTGACCACAGATTTATCGGTTTCTCTCAAAACTAATCAACGCGAACCAAAAATCTCTCATTTATTAATGGGCCGAAGCGGGATGTAACAAAATTAGGGACTCCCTATCGTTTAGTGTACTAAAAATCATACGATCTAGATTTTTGTCACACTGAACCGGATTTGGAGAGCGTTTTGGATCTGTCAAACGAGCACAGCTTTTTGCCAAAAATAATACTTTAATGTTTGAATATACCACTTATATGAGCATACAATCTCATTAAAGTCTACTAGAAACAATATTTACTGTTGACATAAAAAAACGCAAGAGTCAGCAAGGTCTTGCGTCTGCGGTGACAGCCCATGACAGCTCCTATCTCTCCCATGGGAAAAAACGCAACCGCATGCGGTTGCCCAAAGCTGAGACCAGGGGTTGACTCCTGCGTTTTTATATTTCTACAATAAATATTCTTTCTAGTATGTTTTAATGTGATTTTTTGCTCATACCCTGGTGGCAAAATCGGCATCGTCTCGTTCTGTCCAATTGACACAATTCCGAGTAAACGCATGGTAATGTAGTCACGTGTATCGTGTAATGTAGTCACGCGGTCAAGAAGTTACAGAAAGTTTTTCCATGGTAGATTGTTGGAACTCTTGCTGTTACTACATGCTACCAGCAAAACATAAATTTCTGTCAACTGGGTAGTTTTTGTCATAACGATATAGTTATTATACATAATTCGCCGCTGCCACACAGACCGCGTTATGCAGCGCGTTGTCAAATTTGACAACGCAGAAACTACTCGATTTGCAAGGTGTATAAATATAGAAGGTGACTTTATGTCGCTTTAGAAGGGGTGCCATATTTGAGAAGAGTTATGTCAAAAGCCCAATCCTTTTCCGATACCCCCCTCAAAATCCATATGAATACCCCAGAAGTGTTATGTCAAGTCATGAAATGTCATTTTACACTGGACGACTTCACCTTCTAATTTATACACCTTGCTCGATTTGCTTGATCCTAGCAAGGTGTATAAATTAGAAGGTGAAGTCGTCCAGTGTAAAATGACATTTCATGACTTGACATAACATTTAGGTTCATCCAGACGACAGCAATGTTTCTCGGCAATGTTGACGTTTACCGTATTCGTACACGATTTCGTTGACTGTATGTGTGTGCCAAGCAACATTGCCGAACGAATTGACGAGCTATCCATGGGTCGATGGATAAGCTGGAAACATTGACGAGCAATGTTGACAGCGATCCGTTTGGCATTCAACAAGGTAACGAAGCTAAGCTATATCCTGTACGAACCTTAAGTAAATTATTAATTAGAACGAGTCAGTTTAATTTGGGCAAGTGTTGGTTCAGTTTTACTATCATGCCACTAATTAAATTCACTTTTGTGATGTTAACTAGTTACCATATGTTGTTACTTTCTATTGATACATATTTTACAAGATAACTATATGCCATGAAAAATGTTTAGAAACCTTGAACATTGTTGGAAACATTGATGAACATTGATTGCCATCGTCTGGACAGAATCCGCCATTTTTGCACATGGCTGACAACCATGTTTGAATGTGTGCGAAAGATTGACGAAAAGATTGCCATCGTCTGGATGAACCTTTTAGGTTCATCCAGACGACAGCAATATTTCTCGGTAATGTTGACGTTTATCGTATTCGTACACGATTTCGTTGACTGTATGTGTGTGCCAAGCAACATTGGCGAACGAATTGACATGCTATCCATGGGTCGATGGATAATCTAGAAACATTGACGAGCAATGTTGACAGCGATCCGTTTGGCATTCAACAAGATAACGAAGCTAAGCTATATCCTGTACGAACCTTAAGTAAATTATTAATTAGAACGAGTCGATTTCATTTGAGCAAGTGTTGGTTAAGTTTTGGTATGATGCCACTAATTAAATTCACTTTAATGAAGTTAATGAGTTACCATTTGTTGTTACTATCTATTCACCGGTAGCAAAACGAGTGGTATTTCATGACAGTGTGATATCACAATGACGGGATTTTTGGTACATAAAGTTTGTGGTAATGAGCGTTTTGTGAGTGTGGTAAGGAAGCATTTTACGAGCATCGGGCTGTCAAAACGATGGCAGCTGCGCCATCTACCGTCATAACTATGAAATAAAAAAATAATTTAAAATTTAAATTCGTAAATGTCAGATTTATTTGTGTGGTTTTCTGCATATTCATGTGCAATTGTGATCCTTTTTGTGATTTTGCCATTTCTACACCTGATACTTCCGTGTGTTCGCGAGCGGCCGATTTTCTTGCTTCGTATTTCTGTGGGAGAGAGAGAGACAGTTTGGTTAGGTCAGTACTTTTCCATTCAATTACCTTTTGGTACGGCCGATGAGCTGTTTTGAACCCGGGTGGGTTGCGATCGTTGAAGTTCGCGATGCACGATAATTGCGTTGAACCGTTGGTGCCGTTGTAACTGGAGATGATACTATGCCTATATATATAGAGCAAAAATGTTTTAACAAATTCACCCAGTGCAATTTCATAACATGTCTTCAATTTTTTTTTAGTTTCCAGCGATGGATATTGCATCAAATGACATGTTAGGACCGGCCAAGAAGCGTCGGATTTTGGAAGAGTTGGTCCTCACAGAGGAAGATATAGTTGAAGTTAAACATAAATATAACAATGCTTTAGTTGCGTTTTCATACAAAAATAGCTTCATTAACAGGTCCACCAGCACCAAAACAGCTTTTTCTAAAGCATATATCAAATTCCGTTACGCCTGGTGAGTTTAGAAAATCTTTCGTAGTTTTTTATTTATATATTCGTGCAAACAGATCCGTGCAAACAGATGGAGTCTAGTCAACTAATATTAGACAACACACCACTAACCGCTGGAATCATGCGGAAGATTCTCCTGCTTGGCGTAACGACCTCTTGGTCATGCCTGCCCGTTAAGGGATTACGAGACTTGTTTCCCTGTTGTACGTGGATAGTCAGTCCTCTCGTACAGGGAAGGGTCCGGTCTCGGTTGAGATTCGAACCCACGCCATCGAGGTGGTGAGCCCCGGCACTCAATAATCCAATTTAATGAGCGTCTAGAAGCAGAGCCAGCGTATAAAACGGACATAATGAATTGGCTACAAACTATGGTAAATGTTGAAGAACCGAAGCAAAGGATGACAAGGCTACTGAAAGCACAATACACAATACAATACCATAAAACTACAAGTTTGCATTTATGTGTGCATTTATTCGACAAGAGTACGTAGTAAAGGAAAGAATATCATTTCTCCCTCCTCTTCTCCGATGGTTTTTACTAGTTTACATTTTATATCTTTAAATTCTAATTCGATGGATTCCTCTGGAAGATCTATGATTCGCTTTGTTCGTAGAACAGTCCTCGGATCTTTTGGGATGTTCATATCCGTTTTTGCACGAAGCATCTCGAACATTTGTCCAACGGTTGCAAGCGACTCGTTCCCAGTTAACGCCCAGTATCGCACACACTCTGCATCTGGCATCTTGGCATAATCGGGACCATTTTCTTCGTCATCTGCGGAATTTTCCTCGTCGTCCACCGCATTCTCTTCATCACTACTCTCTTCATCGTCCGTAACAAAGTCCATTTCGTATACCTGAGTGTCAGAGAAAAGCGGATCCAATTGTTCAGTTGGTTCCTCATCCGGCAAATCGATAGAAGGCAACAATAATTGGTCCGACGAAACCGAAACTAAAATGAAATCAAAACGATGGTATACATCAGTTTAGCTCGATTCCCGATACAAATGAAACTAAATTATTACATTACACATAATAATCTACATTAACTACATAAGATTATTTACCCGACAACTCGGTTGGTGCCACGACATTCACAATGCTATCCGCTGTCTCGGATTTCGGCATCAATCTTGCAACGCGCTTGTAAAAGGCACCGGATCTGCGTTGTGTTTGCAAATGCGATTTTTTCCGCACAATGCGGCAACAGCTGAAGGATGCGGTCCTCGATTAATCATGGTTAACACTGAATCACAAAAATAATAGCCAAAACACACGAAACAAGTTAAATAGCCAAACAGATACTGAACTGACGCTGATCAAAACAAACAGTTTCGGTAGCATTTTTGGTTGAGCACATCTATTCCATGAGGTAGAAAGAGACAGAAAATCAATTGACTGCTTGCACAGTAGCGCCGCCCTGCGAGTGAACGTTGCAAGCTTGCAAATTCAATATGGCTTCCCACAAGGTTACCCAAACGCGGCACATTTCCTTCGGAAACTGGCATAGCTTTGCAAAAGTAACCTTGAAATGGCTCACAAATCTAGCCTCGGTGCTGGTAGTGTTGATACATATGTTACCAAGATAACTACATGTCATGAAAAATGTTTAGAAACCTTGAACATTGTTGGAAACATTGATGAACATTGATTGCCATCGTGTGGACAGAATCCGCCATTTTTGCACATGGCTGACAACCATGTTTGAATGTGTGCGAAAGATTGCCAAAAAGATTGCCGTCGTCTGGAAGGGCCTTTTGGGTATTGATAGGGGTATCGGAAAACGATTGGGCTTTTGACATAACTCTTCTCAAATATGGCACCCCTGCCAAAGCGACATAAAGTCACATTCTATATTTGTACACCTTGGCTCGAACCTCATTTATTGACAACGTGCTGCGTTGTCATTCCCATACTCGGGGTCCACACTACAGCGCAACGTCGCCTGACAGGAGCTGAACTCCATATAAAAATAACCTTGCGCGATGTCCCGCGAATCGCGCTAGGTTTTTTATGCATGGAGTTCAGCGCCTGTAAGGCGACGTCGCGTTACGCGACTGTGTAGTCTGGAAAGCGTGATACAAAACGAAAAACCCCACCATTTCTGGGTTGAATACTTGACGCGGTATAGCTGTGGAGCGGTGGAGCTTGAGATGCTGCTGCAACCGCGGTGTGTGTAGCAACGGCGATTGATTATTCGCTTAGTACAGAACACTACAACTGCATTATCAATTATTTGGCTACGTATCTATTCTTGAAAAATAAGGTCTTGGTAAAAATTGGAAGCTAGCTAACTGTCTAATTGTTCGTGATAGCGCATGTAGGCATGTAGTTTTTCGTATACGAAGCAAATGTGTTCTTGATGATTTGTGGCTAAGGTGTTTTTGGGGATAGACTTCTTCGGCGACCGTTTTCGCTCTGGTAAATCCATTGTATTTGTAAAAAATCTAGACAAATAACTTATTTAAATGTGATTGTTCTTCTCTTCCACGTCAGAAATGTAAGTTGATGTGTGTCCCCGTCGATTACGGGTAGAGCCAGCGTCAGTGATGAAGCAGCGTGTTGTGAGATGGTTAACTTATTTGGCTTGTTTTTAAAACTAATCAAAAGGTGTTGCAAAGTAATGTAGCCAAATTGCTGTAGAAGATTGTTCTTTATTTGTTATTTGGATTTGCACAGAAGGTTGTTAGTTTCCTTTGTGTTAGACCGCGTCCATACGGCATAGTAGCGTAGCGATTTTGACACTCCGTCGTAGCGTAAATGTTGGTCGAGAGGCCTTAGCCACGGCCATAAAAAATAGTTGAGACGACGGTAAGTGAAAACTACGATGGAGTGTTAAAATTGCTACGCTACGATGAGGTGTAGACGCGGTCTTATAGTAAGGAAAGCTCATAATGAGAACAAAATCGATTGAAAATAGCTGTTTCAGTAGAAAAACAAATGTAGAGTTAACTGAACTACGTTACTTATGGTGTGGAGAAAAGGTTTGCTCTCTGGTACAGAAACTGGAAAAATCAGATGTGGAAGTGCCAATATTTTAATATTTGTGTACGTCATGGAAACAGAGCGGAGCTGCTCACTCGATCATTCGTGCTAAATGTGGTAAGTTATAGAAAAATTACATATAATTATGTTAAAATTAAATAAAATTTAAAGCCAGACAATTTTTCATTTGACGGAGTATCATTTACCGTTTTCCACACTGTTTTCGTTATCATATCTTTCTAAAATCTTTGTTTTCCTTCTCGTTTCAGCACTGCTAGATTTTGAATGTAGTGTGAACGAGCATACAAGAAAAATTGAAGCATTTAACGAAGTTAATATATTCGTGTTAATTGTTGGGTAATTTGAGATCTACCTTCCAATAATCGTCGTTGAAAAGTGGTATCATTTTTTTCACAAGCCTGTTTCATGAAGCAAGTTGGTTTAAGCTTTAGATTTACTAGTTAACGGTCATTTAATATATGTTAGAATGTTCCGTTGTGTGATTTTCGAATTTGTTTACTTACTCGCTTATCTATTTATGGGAAGTTTGTGATTTTGATATGTAGAAAAACAAAGAAGAAAGTGTGGTGAGTATCTATTAGTCAACTCAGCCGTTTTTTAAGTTTATTTAACAGTTAAGTGTATTTCAAGATGATGTAAACTAATGGTGGCAATTATGTTTATTTTTTTTTCAAACAATTTCAGTTTTTATTTGGTCATTGTTTCTGATTGTCGCAGTTAAAAAAGTTGCAAGCTGTGGGGATATTTCTTAAGAAATAAATCAATCGATGCGGTGAGGCAATGAAGTCCGGTGAGTATCGTTAATTTACTTTCAAATGTTATTCTGGGTGCTAAACGAATATTCTAAATTCTACTTATTGTAGTGACCTAAATTCTACTTATTGAGTTAAGTCGATGGTGTTAGAAGTGGTCTTGAGCATTGCTGGGTAGTAATGTTACATCTAGTACATTCCTTGAGAATTAAATCCCGTTATCACTAAGTGTTAATTTTGTACCTTATCTAGCTAATACTGTGAACTTTTCCTTAGAAAATGAAGGATTAGTCATCGTCCTCTGTGGGATCAAGACTAAAACCTTGTCGCCTACCTTGATATTGCTACCTTTAGCACCCCGACAATCATCCGCGTATTTTTTACTCCTCAGCTTAGCATGTGCATCATCTTCTTGTACGCTTAATATATCCAGATCTATTTTAAAATCCCTTAGACTAGGAAAAGTGCCCCTATAACGGCATCCCACCATGAATTAGAACGGAGTAACGCGTAGCGTTTACGTGTATTATGCACGTGCACAAATTCCTCAAGGGCTTCATTCCAGTTTCGTGTATCTACTTTCGCTGCGGATATTGATTTTTTTATTTCTCGATTCAGACGCTCAACAGCTTTGTTCGACTGAGCACATAACGGTATGGATTTTTCGCACCTGTACTGCTTTATGCTCCCAAAATTGAATATTGAATTGAACCCTTTACTCATGAAAGGGGGACACTTTGGATAGCCAGTGGTTGACCCCATGTCTTGAAGACCTTACACAATGCTGCATCCTTTGAACGATAAGCTTCAACTCGATAACGTGCAAGTAAAGAAAATAGGTATCCACGCAAACCTGTGAGTGTCCTGAGCCACTTGTCCTTGTATCGAGAGAAAATCAATTTGCATCTCCCACGGTCCTCCCGGAAGGATTCGGCTATTCAAGAGGACCGATGGATTTCTTTGAGAAATGGCTAGACATGTCGAACAACCAGTGACGTACTTTTCGGCCTCTTTTGATATATTGGGCCACCAGAAATGGTCCTTGAGAATCCTTCTGATGGGCCCGCTACCAACATGACCTTCATGTGCTGTTGCCAAAGCCCTTTTTCTTAATGATTTGGGCAAAACAATCAGATCATCCTTGAACAAATTAATTTATTATTGAAATTAGTTTTTTATATAACAATGCATAATAGAATTCAACACTTAATCCAATGCACAACTTAAACATAAATGCTATATCGCGATTAATTTTTTTTTAAATATTCTAAGATACTAAAATGAAAATTTTTAGTTTCTTCGACATGTTTTTTGGCACTGTCGGCCAGCTCATCCAAGATTTTGATCATTTGATCATTTTGACGAATCAAAATTTCAATGCTTTTTCCGTCCTGAGACTAGCTAGTTGATCTTTTTTTTTAACTGTTTTTTTCCTATTCCTTTTGCTCTTCGGCGTTGGGTGACCGTTCAGCCTCTTTATTGTTATCCGACGGCCCTCCTTCCTTTATCGTTACAATTGTTTGAGTGCGATGGTTCTGTACCCTCTTCATCATTTGAACCTTTGTTCTTAAATGGCCTTACTTCCTCCTCAACGTTAAAATTTTTGCTGATGGATGGCCCTACTTCCAGTTCAATGATCTCAACTATTTGTTCACATTTATCGTTTAATTAGCTTTGGAATAGGTACAACCAATGACTCCTTCCATGTATCCGGAAAAACACTCCTCTCCATCGATTGGTTAATCAAGTCCAGGAGCGTCTCCCCAGCCACATGAAAGCAATCCTGCAATGTATTCCTGCCGTCTTGGTCAGGTCAAAACATATCTGCATAAGCTTGCTCATGTCTATTGGTTGAAAAGAAAATCTATGCCTGGGAGTATCAACTTGTCTCAGCTCTTGGTTCGTCTACCGTAGGAATGTTGATGTTAACAAGTGTGACGCTATTCACAAAAAAGTTGTTGAACCTTCCTGCGATCACCGCCTCATCGGATTCGAAATAGTTATCAAATTTCACGCATGAAGCGGTATTCTCGTCGGGTTTCAACATGCTTTTAAGAAGTTTCTTACTATTGCCCTGCTGCTTGCTAATTTCCCTACTAAAGTACTCCTCACGAGTAGTTTGTAAAGACCTACTGTACTCGTTTCTTAGTTTAGTGTACTCACACCAATGTGAAGCCAGATTAGTCCGAACAAATTTTCTATACACTTAGTCTCTTTTCCGTTTTAAACGTTCCAGAGCCAACGTATACCATCTGCCAAAGTATCTAGTCTCCATGGTCCTTTCATAAACTAAGCTATTCATAGCACTCTCTAGTGTATCCTTCAATAGATCTGCAGCTTCATGGAAATTTTCCGTTTCCCTCTGTAGACCCAATGTTACCGCCTGACAAAGGCCCTCTTTAGAGTACCTATTCCAGCATTTAACTTGTTTTTGAACTGTCCTGAAACGATCATCATTCAAGTTTAAAAGCAAAGTTTCATGATCAGATATTTTTGCTCAAGCATCTGTTACCACGCTAATTGAGTCTGCGTTGCAGTACACATGGCCAACCAATGTGCTGCTATTATTCGTAATACGAGTAACTGCACTAACCTTCAGTTTCAGGCACACCGAGTCCATAACCTTCTTCAATTTTTCGGACCTCGCATCATTGAACCAATCAATGTTGAAGTCACCAATTAAAGCATTACGTTTGCCAAAATCTAGAAATCTGTCTAACCTGTCCTACAGAATTTCGACAAATCGTGAGTCACTCGAACTAGGTGAGTGATACAGAACGCCATAATTTGCAGCCGCCATGCCTCGTCAATACGTCAATCCAATCAAAAATTATTTAAAAACAAAATTCGAATAACTACCCTGGTAGGTGGTTGAACGGGTAACGGTGAAGGCTGTGATTAGTTGATGGCTTTTAAAATATTTCGAAATCTTTCTGTGAGTTCGTTTGCTATTTGCAAAATAACACTCAATTTATCTATGTTTGAAAAAAGCAGTCGACAAACATATCCTGTCGTACTGTTGCGATCCATTAGCCTTGGCTCATCTAATTTGACACCAAATTTCTTGTACATCTTTTCAAATGCAGTTTTTTTTCGATCATTGTACATGTGTTTTTAATTTTCAGAAACATTTCAGTTTTAGATTCCATTCTATACGAAATGTTAAGCAAGAAATAGAAAAATTTAATCGAACAGTGCAGCGGAGGTATTCCGTGAAATAAATCATCAAGAATTGGAATACATCTATTTTCTAGGTGCCCTACACTGTTAATTTTGCATCACATACACAACATATTTACATAGAATCACACAAAGAAGATGAGAGGTGCCGTAAGGTATCTATTTTTTTAATTTCAATTATTCTACACGGAGTATGATTCAGCAACTCTTGAAGCTGAACTTTAGGTTTTGTTTTACCAATAGAGATAATGTGTTCACTGCGTTTACACTTATTTTAATACTTTATGCACATAAATATACTCGGATCTTGAGAAACCATTGTCTATAAAACATGCGGTTCTGGGTGCAAGATTAAAATCTGTGGATAGGTAGTCTAAAGCAACGGCATTCGGTCTATCCTTTGTATGCCACAAAAGCCTTAGTTCCCATATACTCCACTTTGTCTATTGTTGGTAGTACGGGTTTTGTTATTATCATACGGACGAAGATTGTTCCTTTTTCTGCTGTTCGGAATTTGTATTTTTGGTTTCCCCATGCAGGATTGGCTATTGTTTTTGGACCCTACCGTATACCTTTAGGATCTCCTTGATTTTTTCTTACGACACCTCCAGTTCACATCGAGACATCTTCCAGTTTCAGGGTAGTGGATCCGTCTGCTAATGAAACTTGTACCGGGTAGGTCTTTTCTCCTACCATTATTGTGGCGTCGGTCTCCATTGCTACGGCGCCGATCGCGGTTTGCATTTTGTTGACCGTGATCATAGCCCATGGTTCATATGGTTCATCATAGCCCTATCTAAGGAGGTGCACTCTAAGGAGGAGCACTCTAAGGAGGTTAACACTTCCTCGTCCTTTAACTTTAGTTTGTTTTTCACGAAATCATGTATATTCTCGGGGGGTGGTCTAGACATGCCTTTAAAGTTGCATTTTATGAAGTGGATATGTAAGTGGATTTCTCCATCTTGTTCTTTTATTCGATGGTATGAAAACGGCCCGTCTGGTTGATCGTGTCTTTCTAGTTTTTTTATTCTAGAAACTGCCTTATACCAGGCTCACTCGGATGTTGATTAGTTCGTAAAGAAAAAGAACAAAAGACAAATAAAACGGTTGAGTCACTGACACTCGTATCGTTGCTTGTTCACTCGTCAAAAGTCAAATCGCGAATGAGATACATGCTTGAGCACATCACAAATATCATTGATAAACAAAACAAACAACAAAGGATCGAGGTTGTGGCCTTGAGGAACGCCATAGAGGCTAGTTAATGAAACCAAAGTAACATCATTTATTCTGACGCTATATGATCTTACGCGGTAGATACTCTATGAGCTGATTCAGGCAAGGAAGTCGAACCACCACCCAGTCTTCCCAGTTTTGCAACTAAAAGGTCGTGGTTCAGCACATCAAACGCCGAAAATACGATGCACTTGTCAATGAACCATTTGCGCAAGCACCACCGCGCCTTGTAAAACGCTGCTGGGTAATAACTCGATGCTCATCAGTGTATTCAGGGAATATCCTGTTCGAACCGAAGAAAAAACCGAAGTTGCTGCGGCAAAAAACGAAAAACGCAGCCCCCTTTTTTCTGGGCCGCCTTCCTCTTTTTCTCTCCTTTTCCTTCTACACATTCTTATGTCTGTTACGCGGACCTGAACCGCGTTGTCCGCACGACCGCATTCCGGTCTGTGCTCACCAACTGGGGACTGGGGAGTTATTTCTTTGGTGTAAAAGGGTCAAGGCTATCACCATATTTCGTTTACTCATTGAATTCCTATCTCGACTTGAAGCTATGGCTGGTTGCCCCAACCTTCCCAAAACCCATCCTTTTACAAATTTGCGAAAAATTCCTAAGTCTATCAGATGCAACCGATCAGATACTGCTACATCTTCTATAATATTTAAGTATTGTAAATCTATGATGCTGATGCTGTAGATGCTTGCTTACGATGCTCCCCGTAGCGGTTTAAGACAACCGTACGCGAGCTAGAGTTAAACTTTCCGATGCAGGTGCACTTCAAGCATCCATTGGGCCTATTACGAAACTCTAACGTTAGAGAATTTCCGACTCGAAAGACACATTTGCATTATGCCTCATCTTCGAGTTTCCGTTCGGCTCCCGTTCGAGAACTTTTTTGTCAATCAAAGTAATCTGTCTAACAATTTGGGAAAAATTGCATTACGGTTCTCGAACGGGAACTGCTCGGGACCGTTGTATGCAAGGAACAAGATCAGGTCCCTTAAGTAGTACTGGTGGGTTTCACCACACTATCAACCATTGATAGCTGGCGGTGTTAACCAAATCTGTGCGGAAATACCTGCACTACTCCGGGAAGTGGTCCCCTTTTGCTAGTTGGGAAATCTAAGATGTACCTCTTTGTGCAATTGATGGCGACCGTTGTATGAATGGAGCAGAGATGGATGCGATTGTTCTGGAGAGTAATGCCCCAATGCCCCCTCTCGTTTGATGATTTATTTTCAATATCGCAAGATACTTTCGTCCCTCTCAAACCTATCTAGGGGTAAGCGGTGGGACTCATCATCGGGAACTCGAATTTGACAAATTTTTATCCGTAAGTCTAGTGCTACCGAATGTTCCAAAAAGTTCAATCGAAGAGACCTCACGGGAGTTTCAGCTCGTTTCAGTCGTTTAATTTTTTTTTAAAGCTTCTTGATAAGTATGCAAAGTTTAGTTGCTGTGAGTGCATCCGCTCGTCTTTGAGAATTTGTCCAGTGAAACGATTTTCTTTTTATCGGCGGAAAAGTGAGATGACCAAGTGGAACTGAGACCAACCTCGTTTTGGGCGCCACCCAACTTCAAAAACGGAGAAAAATTGTTAATATTATTATTATTATTATTATTATTATTATTAATTCGTATCGTCGTCGGATCACAACGGTCTTCACGACACAACTTAAGTTTAAATTACAAAAACGGTTACAACGCGTGAGACGGAGACGTAGGCGCTCGCGAAACACAGACGTAGAAAGATGAAAATCACACAAGTCCAGCACTGAATTTAATTTGTTGCACATAACATGTCACGAGTCGCATTGCGCAAAGTTCGTCCTAGTACGCTCAGCACGGAAGTGGAACCTAGTACGTAGTGATCTGCTGGGTGCAAAAAATTGACCCCACCTAGAAGGGAAGGAGAGTCGATTTCGCTTTTCAACAGATTAAATAAAAACGAACACTGCCTGTCCAGACGACGCTTGTCAAGAGGGTCCAGGCCCAGCAAAAGACACCGTTGATTGTAGGAAGGCTGCACCTGGTTATTTCCCCATGGGAGAAGTCGAACTGCATACCGTGTCAGTTTACGCTGAATGCTCTTGAAATGCGCAGATTGTGGAGACCAAACTACACAGCAATAGTCTAGAACGGAACGTACTATCGCACAGTAAACAGATCTAATGCACATCGGGTCGCGAAAGTCACGACGAACACTTAATACGAGACCCAACAGTTGATTGGCCTTACAAATGACGTACTTGTAGTGCTCTCGGAAATAAAGCTCCACGTCAAGCTGGACACCAAGGTAGCGAATGCAACGAGTTCTGGACAGGATATTGTCGTTGAGTGCGTAATTATAATGAAGCGGGTGTCGAGATCTACTAAATGAAATTCATGAGCATTTCTCGGGACATAACTGCAGATTAGTATTAGTGCACCAATCAGCTGACTGATCGCCGATCGATGACTTCTGAGATCCACCTCCGGGTCGATGATATAAATAAGCTCTGGTAAGCGCACCCATAAATCCTTTTGATTCCTTTTTTCATCCGCCCTCGTTAGGACGAGTCTTAACACTCTCCATTTCCGCACATCTTTCGTTAATTGCCTTCTCAAATGCTGTTGGTGCTAAAGAGTTGTCCACCCTGATCCACCAGAAAGTCAAATTTTCCTATCATGCAATCTAGTATTCGCGGATCACTTTCAACATCGGCCGGCGTTGGTCTTCCAACGATGAACTAGAATTAAAATAAAAACATAGCATACAAAAAAAAGAAAAGGGAAAATAACTGCTTTTTTTAGGTTTCGGAAAAATGGAGAGAAATGAAGATTTTAATTACCGTTTTTTCCTCTTTCTTGATGTTTCGTTGAATCAAACACTACAAAGAAACAGTGGCTATCTGGTTGATTTTCCAGTCTCCCTTTTAATTTCCCGAGGATCCTCTTGGTTTGGGCTTGGGTGCGATGAGTAGCAAAACTCGGTGAAGTGACCAACCTTTCTGCATTTAAAAAAAGTTAACCGGAAACGTCTGTCTGTGTACACTTATAATCAACGTCGCACAATGAAAAAAGAAACAAAATAGGCGACAAAAACTCCCCGATCCAGGCTCGGGCAAAACTGTGAAGGGGTCAAATGTGGAATAAGTCCTACCTTTAAGTGTTGTAAATGTTTTTTTTCGATTAGTTGTAGTTGAAAGGTATAAGGATGGTTAGCAATGTAGGGCATTTCAATTATATTTGACCCGTTCAACTCTTCCGATTCCGATTCTTAGATGGTCCAAACCACTGAATCGTACTCTTTATGATGTTTTCTGTTTAGTTAGGGGAGCTCAATTCGCGGGGAACGAATGACATCCGACTCGATGGTTGACTAAGCGGGAAGATAAAGCGCCTTCGCCTGGATGCAACCTGGCGTCTCGAAAGAGTGACCGCGGGAGAGGTTTTTGTTCGGAGCAGGAAGCTAGCGAATAATAGTAAATAATACTGACGCAATTTCTTCTACTTAGCTACCGACGGGACAACAACCCTTTCATCAAACTGAAGTCGTTGATCAACGAGCGATAGATACTCCTGGCATGTCTTCTAAGAACTGGATCCTCCACCTGTCATTTTTTCCATCCAATCTTCTCATGTACTATTGAACTCTGTAGTTCTGGATTTGATAGTGTTTCAAGTTCTATGTCGCTAAAACTGGGAGGTAAACTATTTGCGGTGCTTGTAACTTGTGGTCTCATATCTTGATCTAAGGTCACTCTTGAAATAACATAATCTTCCTCAGGTTTGATATGCTTGTCTATTTAGCTGGTAAAAACGTCCGTAGTTTTTACATTTTTTCAGGCGCGTATTCCATATGGAAATCGTACAGCAACAAGTTAACGCAAACCGCTGTAATCGATTCGCCGTATACCCTGTTTATAGCCATCAAAATGCAGGCAAATATATGTACCCAACGAAAAATTTTGGTAGTATAAGAGCGTATAAAGAATTCTTTTCAGAACTGCCCACTCTTCTTTTCAGAATTCTTTTTACATCAATTTTGCTCTTCAGCAAAATTGCATTTTGCAATTCAGCAAATTTACTATGCAATCTAGGTGTAACGAAAATTCTAAAGAGAAGTGCATAAAGAATTCTTTTTACACTTGCGGTAAACCTAAAAACACTCTTTTGACAGCGTGACTGTGCGTTCAACACATGTTTCTGACTATATGTGGCAAAAAACGTATACCCATTCGCAGTAGTTTTATATTAGGAGGGTTCAGGATATCTTTTCTTTCCAAAATAATTATTTTTATGCTGGAAAATATTGTTGTTTGTTTTATTATTTTGATTTATTGATCATCATAAAGGGCACGGTAAACGAAACGAAACCGCTAGTCTCTCGTGTATCGTCTATGTTCGGGCCAAGCGTTTATGCTTCGTAATTTGCTAAAAGAGATGCAACATTTCTTGAAGCTATATCTAATAATTTGTTGTGTATTGTTGAAAATACAAAATCCATGCTAAATAATCACAGAATTTCAATAAATAATCGATTATCTCGCTGTCGATTTGACAGCTCTGACCCTCAGTGGTTGATTTTGTTCAACCTTCAGGTTTTTTAGTTGCATTATTATTGCGATTGAAAATATTTGAAACGTATATTAATGAAGTTACATTTTATTTAGCGTGAACATTAGTTGAAAATGTATTCTTGTTTAAGATGGCCGAAGATCAACGACGGCGACCGAAGGCGACGAAGACCGAAATCAAGGATTGAGAGCTGTCAAATCGACAACGAGATGAAACATGTTAGATATTGTATGTGGCTTTGTAGAACGGTAATGTTGCCATGCCATCGATGATGCGATGTTGCCAGTATAGAGCGCAACTTGTAAGATGAAACCCAGCACCTGTTAGTGTTTTGATGGGACTTTGGAATAAAAAGCCGAGAAATGCTGTAACATACCCTACTTTCAATTGGATATTTTTTTCTATTCCTTTTGATTTCGCCAGTGTTCTATATGCAGTATGAGTGCGATAATCTTCGGGCCACTGCATATTTTAAATACTGTACCTAATTTTGGTAGAAAAAATGTATGTACAGGGATTCCAAGAAAAACATTTGGTCCGCTTTAATATAGCGCGAGAAATACAATGTCCTCCTGTGATTTTCTTTATTTGCAACGTGTGTGCAGCTGTGTTTTGAGTTTTATGCATATGATTTGCTTTTTTATACCGGGGTCTTATTTCACATTGTAAAAGATTTTTTTCTATTTTGTTTATGTTTTCCTTTTAGTGTTTGCGTTTTGATTTTTGTGAAGCCATGTTAACAGATACATTTCTGGTCTCTTATAATCCTGAAACGCATGTTCAATTGAACACGATTAATAATTTCCATTACTGAAGCTGCGCAATTGTGTTGTTTTCAATTTTAAAATTTTAAAACCGTTTAAATAAACCGGTTCACCCTGTTCCCAGGCTGGCAGGTTTCCCCAGCTGATAGTTTCCTCAGTAAGCTGGTTGATATAGTAATGCTTCCATTTCTCCTGAAGAGGTCCTTTCATTTCCCCTCATGCGAGCCTGTTTCTAATGCGACCAATGCAATGCAATGGGATGAGCTGTGGTCCCATACAAAAGTAAGGTTTTGCATTTCTTTTAATGCCTTGCTTTATCAAAGTAGTGGAGTAATTACGGTGAAAACCTTACACTTACGAATATTTAATTTATAATAGATAATAGATAAGACTCGTATTTTAATTTGTTGAAAAATAATTTCTATTAAAATTAATTACTTTTGTGTAAAAAATCATTTTTAGCGTGTTTTGTTTTTCTGACTTAGTTTCAAATTTTCATACTTTTCATTTTTCCAAAACTTGAAATGGATCAAAAGGAACAAATTAGCAGAAGATTTCGTTAGGATAAGTCCATCCGTCTTTTAGTTTTCGTTAGAGAAGGTAAATTATTTTTTTTATATGGAAAATAGCCAAATATACTGCATTTTCGAATTTTCCGGCTTTTACTTAGGAATTTCTCAAATTCTCTTTTTTCCTAAACCTTCCTTGCGTTAAAAGAAACAAGTCATACGAAGAAGTCATCAAGATTCTTCTTCTTCTTGGCGTAACGACCTCTTGGTCATGCCTACCCGTTAAGGGTTTACGAGACTTGTTTCCCTGTTGTACGTGGATAGTCAGTCCTCTCGTACAGGGGAGGGTCCGGTCTCGGTTGGGATTCGAACCCACGCCGTCGAGGTGGTGAGTGGTGACCCTTAATATTTCCTGATGAAAATTCATGCTACCTTCTACAAACATTTTTATAGTACCAACTAATTCTATAGCTTGGTTTATTATTTCAGCATTTTGTTTCACAATAACTTCTTGATAATTCGTCTTAATCTTTGGCACTGATGAACGCTAAACTTTCTGCTGGATGTCTTCTGCTTGTGACCTCTCTCGATTTTGATGCTGAAGCTCCTCTAGGTTCAAACAATTCTAGCTACCCTTCGGTACTGATGGGCGTGGAACCTGTTGAATTGAATTTCGACAGGTTGTTGCTCCTCTTGATCATGACGAGGTGGAAGCTCCTCTAGGTGAAAATCCTGTGTCGGCTGCTGATCGCCTTTCTGATGTCGCTGTGGAACTCCAATGCAAATGGTATCCACGACACCTTCCGCATTGGTGTTAATATTAGTTACATAAAGGATTCTTTCCTCAATGTCGGTAAATGTACAAGAAGCCGCGATACCTCCTCCGGGTTTATTCCGTACTTTTTCTTTACGTTTGATTTTTGTAGGCCCATGCCTGCAATACAAAAGTATCTAAAGTATTTTGTTAAGAAAGAATTAAACTAAAGATTGTTTACGTTTAGAACTCTTTGCTGACTTCTCCCCAAACCCGCGGACGGATTGGTGCAAGTCCCTTTCGCTACTTCGGGATTTTGCTCAATAATTTGGACCAGTTTCTCTATCTGGTCCTTTGTAAAGCGCAAGCCGTCCACGACAGAGGAAACTATACCTAATTTACCTAGAATATTTAGAACAACGTTCTGGAACATTTCAAAGTGAAAAATTTCTTACAAATCACGCACCTGGCATCAGGCATAGGCATCGTCGTGCCCAGCTTAATTTACCTAGTATATTTTGAAGAGTATGAGGTATCAATAATTTCTTACGAATTTGTTCTGCACCGCGCAGCTAGGATCGGTCATGGGGTATTAGGCTTCGTCGTGCCCAGCTCAATTGTGCTCCAGAGGCGTCATCGATATCAGTACATTATAACATGTCGCGCAAACGAATTTTTGAATAAAATTTTTTATCACCCGTATGCTCCTATGAGTCATGCCCTTTCAGAGGAGCGCTTCTCCGAATTCTATTTTATCTACTCTAACTAAAGGTATGCTTAAAATTCATACATATGCTAATTAATCATATTTTACATACATAGAAAGCAAAACTTATGTTTATCCATCACGATATAACTTAATAATAGGCTTATTATCTAACTTATAAAACTAAATACCTAATAGGCTTACTATCTAATTTGATTATTATTTACAAAATCTTTGGCTATGTGGTCCCTAACAGCAACCAATTCCCTAGATGTTTGTAATGGCAAATGCCCTAGGTTTTGCATCGCTGTTGTTGACGTATTACGCCAAGTTCCTTCTACTACTTGTCCCTCCACAACCCTGTCTTGTTGATTTTTTGATTCGCTTCCACTGCGCTACTTTGCTTTTATTACACGTACTGAACAGAAATCACAGATTACATCCGACGAGACTAACAGGCAGACACAGAATAATATCTTGCTTCACATTCATCATAGTCTACTACATGACTATAGCCTACCCGATTGTTGAAGTTGTAATCGCAAAACTCAACACTCCTCCTCAATTACAACCGCTTCAACAATTCCCTTAGGTCAAAGCTAACAACCTAGACAGCTTCTTGAACTTTGTTGTTCCTAGTGGCTTGGTAAAGATGTCAGCCACCATGTGTTCTGTGGGACAATAAGTGAGTTGCAACATTCCGTTTTCACACAACTCCTAATTTCTTTTACATGACGATTTTCACAGTACTATGGTCTCTGTGACCCAGGCGACGATGCCACATGTCAATGCAGTTAGCATTATGTCCGGCCGTTGCCAACAGTGTACGCTGTACATCGGTATTGAGCTGATAAAGATTTCCATTGCGTTGTCCTTTCATCAACACTTTGCCATCTTTCTTCACAACACAACCATTTTTGTAAAAGGTTACTGTGCAATCCTCATCACACAACTTGCTTACAAACAGGAGACTTCCTGACAGTGACGGCACATGATACACATGTTTCAGCCTCACAAGGATGTCCTTTTCATTTCCATTAATAGATCGAAACTTAGCAGATCCAATCCTTGCTGCAGATGTTTCCCTTCCATCAGCCAAGCTTACATTTGTGGTGTTCGCACGTATTTCATCTAGTAGCGATGCGTTGCTAGTCATATGAGAAGTTGCTCCTGAATCGAAGATCCATGACGCAGAGCAATTCTCCTTTTCAGATCTAGTTCCCAAACACACTTCTACTTCTGCATTTCCATCCACCAAATGCGCCTTCTGTTTAAACGATCTGTTCACAGCTTGGTCCTCCGTCTTTTTCAGTAGTCGATCCTGTTCTAGCTTCCTACAGTAGCGCCTAATATGCCCTTCTTTATTACAATAATGGCAGAGCCTTTTCTTTTGCACAGGTTGCTTCGTTTTTACAACCTTACAAGAATGCTCTCCATTTCCATGGCCATCACGCTCGACTCTTTTCCGCCATTCATCTACAAGCTTTCCTTTCACGAATTGTAAATTCAAATCTTCTTCTGGTCGGCTTTCTAGGGCGCTTATCAAAGTATCATACGATGCATGCAGGCTGGATAAAATAATAGCAACCAGCCAATATTCTTTCAGAGCATCTCCCATACTTGCGAGTCGGTTCGACAATTGCGTTATTTCAGCAAGATGTTCTGCCATGTTGCCATTTTCGGGCAATTGTAGACGAATCAGTTTCCTCAGCACATGAATTTTGGAGGATAGCGTGGCTCGTGCATGATGTTTCCGCAGAGCTTCCCACATTTCTCTTGCAGTTGCGGAACGGATGACGTGACACGCTTGGTTGTCGTCGATGGACAAACCAATGAAAGCTCTTGCCCTACCATCTTTAACGATCCAGGTAGCATCAGGCGTATCAGGCTTCTCATTTTTCACCACTTTGATCAAACCTTCCTTGGTCAGCAGCAACTCTATCCGAAAACGCCAGATTTCATAATTGAAATCGTTCAACTTTTGTATCGAGAAATTCGTATCCACCATTTTCACGCTCAAGATTCTGGGCCCATAACCTGTTGGTTATTTGATTCGCTTCCACTGCGCTACTTTGCTTTTATTACACGTACTGAACAGAAATCACAGATTACATCCGACGAGACTAACAGACAGACACAGAATAATATCTTGCTTCACATTCATCATAGTCTACTACATGACTATAGCCTACTCGATTGTTGAAGTTGTAATCGCAAAACTCAACATGTCTGTCAACTCTGATGGTGAATACGTACTTCGTGAATCCCTTTTTCGCAGAAAATTATGCAACCATACAGTAGCTAGCACAATTTTCCTCGCAACATCAGGAGTTTGTAACATAGGGCGGGAATATACGCGAAATGCTGAATTCAGAATTTCAAAGGCATTCTCTATCGTTCGCCGAACACAAGAATGGCGATAGTTAAACTCTCGCTCAGGAGATCCGGTAGGATGCGTTCCGCTAAAAGGCCTAATACAGTACGACGGAAAAGCAAAAGCTTTGTCTCCATGTTTCCTTCAATGGCCCCGATGGCGTGAGGAAAATTCCATTTCAGCTCAAATTGGAGACTCGTAATCAATCTTCTCTGGTGGACGAGTATCTGTAAAGAAAAGAAAAGCAGAGTTAGTTTGAGTTAGAGATAGCACATACTATACAGCATTTGTTTTCATTCACACAATAACCACCGCATGACTTTGATTATAACTCTAATAACTCCAAAACCTTCTATCCAACCAGTCCCACGTGCCAAGTCGTCAAGAAAAAGGCGTCGTCTAAGCCCAGATGACCTGGACGTCGAGATACCGGGAGTCTTAAAAGAATTTAACGACACAGTCAGATCCGTGGCACCCCCTGCCAGAGATATCGACAGGTATTTAAATGATACATTGAACGCTGTTGAACCAGAAATAGCAGGTGATCTTGTAATAGAAGTGGAACAGGCCATAACCAGGGCAAACATTAGAAACCAACGAAAAATTGCAATAGACACAGGAACTAACACTTAATAGGTTAATGAGGTATTTAGGTAGGTTTTGAGTATGACAGTAGCAGCTATCGGCTACTATGGCAAAATTATTTGATTATTTGGAATGGATTTAAAAAATTGCACTGTCTTCCCCCCTAGCTTCACATGATGTCCTAGAACCTCGATGAGGCAAGCACAAACTTCAGGAATAATAATAATAATTCCAATTCTCTACATTGTAAGCCAAATTTCAACTCGAACCAGTTGTTACAAAATGTATGAAATATTATTACGCACCTTGAAAAAAAGTTGCAAACTTGCGTAAGAGTCCCCGGTAGCCAAATACTTCAACGTTCTAGCCAATCGCACCCGTGGTTCGATTGGCTCGGGCATGTTAGTAGTTTGCCGTATTATCCGGGGACTAACTAGCGATAATATGAAGTCGAAATCCACCTTCGACATTCGGATAAACTGAACAACTGTTTGATCTATTCTGCTCTCCAAAATAGTTGATAGATTTAGATCGTTATTCACCCGGCATAAAAAGATGTCGTTCAACCACATACGATGGTCGTCATCATCTGTGGTTTTCTAGCCGATCGCGTTCCCGGCGCATTCTTCGTAACACTTGCAGGCGAGCTAAATCGAGCCCTGTGGCACCCCAGCTGTGACTGCGCGAGATCTGGTCCCCGTATCAGTGGCGTAATGGAGCACTCTGTTTTCGAAGTAACTTTGGATGATCCGCATCAAGAAGTCGGATGTCTGCTTGTTGTGAAGAGCCTCTCCGATTACGCTCCAACTAGCCGAGTTGAACTACCATGCAGCATCGCGGATCTCGCTGGTTGGTCCGCCCAAAAGACATTACATGTTACATGCCTCTGGCCACCACCTCCTGGATCGCCTCCACCGTCGATCTCCGCTTCCGGAACCCGAATTGACGGGGAAAGAGATGGGGACCATTAGGGTCGTCTTCCAAATGGTCGTTGAGACGACTAAGAATAGCACGCTTGAACACTTTACTAACGGTGTGCAGCATGCACAGTGGTCGAAATGACGACGGTCGTCCGGGTGGTTTTCCTGGCTTAGGAAGCAAAACCAGCCGCTGATGTTTCCATTGGTCCGGAAAGTGGCCGCGATCGAGACAGTCCTGGAAGATGCGACGGAACACTTCCGGGAACGCTCTTATCGCCGCAGTGGCAGCAACATTCATGATACTGTCAGGGCCTGGGGCTTTTTTGGGATGCATATCGGATGCAATATTGACCAGCTCCTCTTCCGTCACTGGTCGGCAGGCTACGATGGGGTTATCGGCTGGCTCTGGTTAGACCATTGGTGGATGCGTTGGGAAGAGTTCATCGACTATTCTCCCGAGAATCTTGGGATTTTTCTCTTGTGGTACACGCGGGGGCGAAGGTTAAGCGTTAGGTTAGGTTCGTTATTGCAGGGTAGCAGTGTAAGTTATTAAAGGAGAGGTTGCAAAAGGGTTCGATATTAAGATCAATGAGCAGCTCAGAGAATTTGTTTTACCTTGGACTTGCAAGCATAGGCAACTGGTAAGAGGAGAAGGAACAATAGTAGAGGTAGATAGTTCGTTTGAGGTGGTAGATGGTGTGTGCAGTAGTAGTCAGGAGATTTTCATGCGTAGTGTAGATCGTAGGAACATGGCATCCCTCACCGATTGCATCACCAGCAACGTTCGTCGAGGACCATAATGAGAATTGACCATTGGCGGGGTACATTCGCTTAGACAAAGTCGATTATTTTGTGGACCCTAGGGATGCATCAGTTCATATGCAAACGATAGAAGATTTGCTGGGGATTTTGGGACGATAGATGGTTTGCTGAGGAAAAACGAAAGATTCTAACAAAACCGCGCGCGTCGATGCGCACTTCGCAGAGTTTTTCAATTTCAATTTCAATTTCGTTTATTAATTTATCTGGCCTTATGGCCTACATAAATCTTAAGACTAGACTTAACAATTAAACGCGAGCATAGCGTAAAATATGATAAACCGAATCCGCAGTCATATTAAATTCCAAGGGATGCGTCAAGTTATACACGGAGGCCATCCGGAGCAATGGATCACGAGCACAAAAAACATTACGACGAAAAGGAACGCTTAACAAAGGTCTAGATCTGAGGGCTCGATTTGGTGCGTAGAAATCGATTTCTGCCAGAAGAAACGGAGCATCAATTTGGTCAGTTAGCAATTTATGAAGAAAAACAACCTTGGAAATCGTCCACCGGCGTTCCAACGTGTTAATACCAAGCAGCAGGCACCGAGTCGGGTAGTCCGGCAGGGACGCGCCGTTCCACCAGGGAAGACGGGCAAGAGCAACTCGAGTAAACCTGCGTTGGACAGCTTCTAAACGATCGATCCTATTTCTGTGCACAGGTGACCAAACCACAGACGCAAATTCGACAACACACGACATCGGATCACGGAAATCTTTACACGCACGCAACAAAAATCCTAGCATTTGGTTCGCTTTCAGTATAGTAGCATCCACATGCGCGTTAAGGCTAAGATTAGAGTCTAGTAAAACGCCAAGATCACGTATGACATCACAGCGAGAAAGATCAGAGTCACAAAGCTTTTAGTTAAAGGTAATCGGTGACTTTTTTCGCGTAAACGAGATAACAGAACATTTACTAACATTAAGTGACAAACCGTTGGATAAACACCAACAGTTAAAGACATTCAAACAGTTCTGGAGTTGAAAGCAGTCACTTGTGTCGCGAATAGTCAAGTACAGTTTTAGGTCGTCAGCGTATAATAACATGGAACAATGATCTATGGCTAGGGTGACGTCATTAATAAATAGAATAAATAAGAGGGGTCCAAGAATGCAGCCCTGAGGGACCCCGGTCTGATTTGAAAACGCGTCAGACAAACTGTCGCAAATCTTAACTCTAAGTGAACGATTAGACAAGTATGACTCGAGCCAACAAACAAGGTACCAGTGCACTCCCATTTTCGTCAGTTTCTTCAGCAGGATGGCAATGTTAACGGTATCGAAAGCAGCGTTGAAGTCAGTATAGACAGCATCAACTTGCAATCCCTTGTCAAGTTGTTGAAAGCAGCAGTGCGTGAATTGCACCAAGTTAGTCGTAATTGAGCGTCCACTCAAAAATCCATGCTGCTCAGGAGCGATGTATCCCTGGACTCCACGGAGAAGGTGGCGATGAATGAGCAGCTCGAATAGTTTACTGCAGGCACATAACATCGAAATACCACGATAATTTGAGATGATGGTGCGGTCAGCCTTTTTATAAACAGGAAAAATCCAAGCCTGTTTCCAACGAGCAGGAAAACAACCATCCCGAAGTGATTTATTGAAAATAGCTGTCAGAGGAGCAGCCAACGCATTGATGCAGCAGAACAAAACTATGCGTGGGATGTGAGCTGAACCGGCAGCAGCTGATGATTTGAGCGAGGAGGCAGCGACGATAACCTCGTCAACAGTGAAGACGGGCAGGGAAACATCAACCGCATCCTGGGTAACATATCGCAAGGCAGCGTTGAAGTTGGGGTTTTGCCCGGATAGATCACCGTACGTTGTTTTCAAGTGATCGGCAAAAGCACCAGAAATCTCAGAGCTACCGTTGAATGCAACATCGTTAAGGAACATACGGGTCGGCAAGCTGTTATATTTCCGTTTTTTGTTGATGAAGCTCCAATAAGCTTTTGGGTTTGCGTTGAAACTAGTTTGAATTCGCCGAATATAAACTCCGTATGCCCTTCGGTTAATCTCTTTGTACAGGTTGGCAGCCAACAGGAATGAAGCATCGTTGTGAGGACAACGATATCTCTGCATACGCCGCTGAGCCGTCCTACGTTGACGTTTTAAGTGAGAAATAAATCCATTGTTCCACGGAGGATTACGAGGCCGGCTGCGCTTTGGAACATAACGACTATAAAGCTGAACAATCTTGTCCGTTAGCACTTCAACACTATCGTCCACATGCAGGTTTTCCGTAAAGCTCCAGTTAATACGCGCCAATGCAGAAGAGAGTCCATCAAAATCCGTTCGAAAGAAGTTTAGATCATTCAAACTATTTGTCTCAGGCAGAGGATCATCCGAAGCAAACAAGACTCCCAAACCCGCTAGAGTTAACTCCAAGGGAGGATGATACGGATCCACAGGAACCAGCGGTTGCAGAGCAGGATGCACGGACGGTATTGGCATCGGCAGCACGCCACAAATTTGTTGATATCCATGAAAGAATAAGGCATCAAGAAGCATGTTTTGTTGAGATGCATAAGTTGCCGGAACAAAAGCCCCATCCACCAATTCCCACGAAACAGCCGGTAGATTGAAGTCACCAAGCAACAGAAGGAGATCGCCATCTCTAGCCATTGCTCTCAATTTCCCAATCGCCTCGTCAAACGCATGATGAACAGAAGCTTGAGAGCTGAGCGATGGAGGAATATAGATAACACCAACAAAGATTGACCGTTCTGCAAACGACAGCCGAACCCAACATTGCTCCAGACAAGTGATACTGCTAGATACGTGTGTTCATGCAAGTGTGTTTTTTACGGCAATCAGGACCCCTCCACCACGAGAAAGGGAACTGTTGGCAGGATTTCGATCGCATCTGTAGACATAGTAATCCCCGTTGAACGCAAGAAGACAGGGAATACTCTCATCAAGCCAAGTTTCAGTTAAGACTATCACATTTATATTATTTTGTTTAGGCGAATCGATAGGAGCTCAGTAATAGGGGAATTTTTGAAGCAATAGTAGTAGCGACACAGGCAAGGAAATTTTTTTCAACATTACTTCTTTACTTAAACATTTTATAAGTTTTTCTCCCTGGAGCATTTTCGGGCATGGTTTTCCCTGTCGTTCCAAAAAAAACACCAGCTCTTATACATGTGCCAATAACTTATGGACTGTTGAATCCATATTATACCACCCATACATTTGAATGTACATTCTATATGTTTCAGTACAGTAGTTCTGTATTGTCACTGCATTGAGTGGTATATGGCAGTTTATCGTTGTAATATTCTAAATTGTTTGATTGAGTCTAAAGAATCCTTGCTAACGTAGGATTTGAAAAAAATGCTACGACATTAGTATCCAGTCGTAGTCGTTCCAGCTAATCCCAACACCTGATCTTTATTATTATTATTATTATTATTATTATTATTACTATGATTATTATTATTATTACTATGATTATTATTATTATTCTTCTTCTTCTTGGCGTAACGACCTCTTGGTCATGCCTGCCCGTGAAGGGCTTACGAGACTTTTTTACCCTATGTGTACGTGGATAGTCAGCCCTCTCGTACAGGGGAGGGTCCGGTCTCGGTTGGGATTCGAACCCACGCCGTCGAGGTTGTGAGCCCCGGCGCTCATGGGCCGATTTTTCTAACCGGCGCTACCGCTCGGCTGTCGCGGACCCCCATTATTATTATTATTATTATTATTTTACTAGCTGATTAACCCGATTTCATCCGGGTAGAAAGACAATTCCAAACGAAAGAGTGTTTTCATTCAGTATCTTGAGTTTAACAATGTTAAGAATGTTGGACGTTTCACACTTGAAAATTGGCTTTCTTATTAGTATGTTGGGTGTAAATTGATTCGATTTTTTGGGATTGAGAATATTTGTAGGAGACGATAAAAGAAGTCTGAGATGAGATTGAACACTCAAATTGAGACCATTCGATTTAGTGACCCCAAAAACTACGAAAATTATACCCATATTGCTTTTTAACCATTGTTGAGATACAGGGGTAAGATCCTTTCCTGTACATGGATGAACTTTTATTAGATGATAGCTATATATTTAAGTAGTATGTGTACCAAATTTTGTAAAAACCCATCCCATAATTGTTGAGTGTTCAGGGATAGGGAAAAGTGTTCGGTTGGGGAAAGGGAAAGAGGACATTCGAAATCATAAAATTGTGTGTAGATTTTGTGTTGAACACATGTGATCAGAATTGACGCTTTTTGTTCTGAGAATTCCTATTGTTTTACTGGAGAGGAGGACGATAGTGGGAGTCTTAGGTTAAATTGAACATTAAGAATGAGGCCATTCGATTTAGAGACCACAAATACTGCGAAATTGATACCCATATTGCATTTTTACTATTTTTAGGGTAGGGGGTATTTAAGAGCCCCCGTTTCCCCTTGCCTTAGGAGGATGAAATTTTAATCCATGCTATGTCTCTATGTAAGCAGTATGTGTACCAATTTTTGTAAAAATCTGTTCAATAATCGTAGAGCTATAATTGGTTTTTCTTATTTTTAGATGGTTGTTGTCCGGGATGGGTAGGGAGGTATGAGGATATCAACAAACGAAGTCCAAATAATTCATCCTTGAAAAATTAGCTAATATCCAGTAAAGTTTGGCACAAATCGGTCCGTTAGAGTTTGCGTAATGCTGTTGAATACATGATAGGGCGAAATAACGCTTTTCGTTTTGAGCATTGCTGTTGTTTTACTGAATATGAGGAGGATAGAGGGAGTCTGGGATGAGATTGAACATTAAGAGTGAGCCCATTCAATTCAGAGACCATAAATACTGCGAAATTGATACCCATATCGCATTTTCATCATTTTTAAGGTAGGGGGAATACGAGAACCCCTCTTTCCCCTTCCCTTAGATCGATGAAATTTTAACCCATGCTAATTCCTTATGTAAGCAGTATGTGTACCATTTTTTATGAAAATCTTTTCAATAACCGTTGAACCAATCCTGGAAAATTAGCTACCTTCCTGCCAAGTTTGGTGTAAATCGGCCCAGTAGATTTTGCGTGATGCGATCACATACATATATATATATATATATACAGACAACGGTGACTTTTATATATTGGAAGATGTAAAATTGTTTGCCATGTAGGCTATACAAAATCCGAATGCTTAAAACTTAAACGGATGGACAAACATAGACGAAGGGATTAATAAGAGATAGGGGCCGTAGATAAGGATTAGGAAATAGCAGACAAGAGACAAGTACGGAAACTGGCAAAGGACATGTTGTGGTCAAACAGGCGACCAACGGCGTTGAAGTTCGACATTGCGCGCAGCCAAGGGTCATTCTGGGCAAACAGAGACCGGCGTCTCTGGCGGGGGAATGTATAGGGGATATCGGACACGCAGCCTGCGGGACGGGACATAAAAAGGAATGGCAGCGAGAAGGACGGGAGAGTCTATATGACCGTGGAGGATGTTGGCAATCAGGAAAGAGCGCGCGTCTCTGTGGCGGTCCTTGACGCTGACCAGCCCCAGCAGGCGGCACCGGACCGAGTAGGGAGGCAAGGTAGCAGAGGGGTCATTCAGGAATCGCCGAACGGCAGGACGCGTGAATTTCCTCTGCACATCCTCCAACCTGTCCATCGCTGTGACGCCCGCGGGTGACCAGACAACGTATAGGTTGAACCCAGCAGCAGTACAACGCCTTCAGTCATAGGGGGTCGCAAATTTCTGATAACATGCGGGTGATGAGTCCCAGCAGCCTGCTGGCCCGTTCGACGACTGAGTCCAGGTGCGACCTGAAAGTCAGCCGGTCATTGAGCCACACCCCGAGATCCTTGACTCGAGGAAGAGGCAGGCTACTGAGGTGGTAGCTGTGCACCAGTTTGTCGGGAGAGCGACCAAACGAGATGACACAACACTTCGCCACGCATAGCACCAGACTGTTGACGGAGCACCAAGCTGAGAAGGCATCTGCAAAGTGTTGCAGGGAGAGAAGATCACTGGACGAGGACACAGGAAAATAAAATTTAACATCGTCGGCATACATTAGGCGGCCCTCAGGTGGGAGAACGCAGACGCAATCCGAGATGAAAAGAGTAAAAAGGAGGGGACTCAAGACGCCAAATAAATCGTAACATATTTTTTTGAAAAACTAATTTCCTTGCATTAAAAACTTCTCGATGTTCTCTTGTGACCTACAATTTTATTGAAATTAATACGGTATGAAATATGCAGAAGGCATTCGAGGAAACGTATCAAATAGTGTAAGGGTCAAATACCGTAAATCAGTGAAGATTGTTGTGCTGTAAAAACTTGTTCTTGTAACGATGTATCGCTAATCTGTTTGGTATGCAATAACATATTGGGCAGCACGATGTCCGAATGCTTGTCATATAAGACAGAGTTTTATCATCTATTATACATAATTTAAAATTCAATTTTACTTGTCAATTTGGTTCATTGATAAATACAATTTCAACCGGCCGGCAATCTAAAGCTTTGTGGAGATAAATTTAACCAAACGATGTCATTATTTCTCTCCACAAATTCTTCAACAGATAGATTAATTGGACTTATTGAAATAATGAATACGCTTGCATCAGCAAGCAATAATAACAATAACTATTCAAATTCGAATTACATTCGAATTATAAATCTGACGACGATACACAACTGAGGTACTGATAAAGCGAGCACAACGGACCGATAATGATAAGACAACTAAGCTGATAAGACGCTCTTATCGGCGCCTTTCTTGGATGTTCTTTTTTGGACGTGTGGGTTGGGTTTGCTTTGTAGGGTAGAGCTTTGTAAGTTTTTTGGACAGCCACTTTAGCTCGCTGTGTGATTCCCTTCGTAGTTCGCGCACTTTAATTTGTGTTGCGCATTTCTTTCACCTCCAGCCATTTTTTTATAGCGGACATCTAGATAGCGGTGGCTGAATTGTGGTTACCGGATCATTTTACTCAGATCGAGGATCTGTGACAATTTGCTGCTCCAAGTCCAACGCGTTGGCAGTGTTTACCTTGCATTGGGCCTTTTTGTTGGGCCATGGGACGTATCGACAATTTGTTTGTGCCCTTCGTGCATATTTTTTTTTTAGTGATCGATCGCCTCCTGGCGATCGCACGTACCCTGTTCCCTATGCGACGGACGCTGTGGCACCCCCAGACCCTTGAAGAGGGTAAGGGGATGTTCCTGAGGGACTGTCGGGCTCCTTACCAAGGTAAGGGGTACCACGCCCTGGGGAACGGACTCTGTGAGATACAGCAGACGGGTTGCCCCCGCTGATTGACTCCCACCACTACCTCCTAAAAACCTTTCCGAGCTGGTTGTTCCGTGCGCTTTGGTGCGCGTCTTGCTCCCATGTTTGGCTCAGTTTACCCCTGCCTTCTTTCTGCTGTCATCGGGATGTCCTCACGGTGTCATCGCCGATGACGTCGTTGTCGGGGCCGATTTTCCTGCTGTGACAGTCTCCGTTGGTCCCTTCGGATTTCTACGAGCTCTGCTTCCGCTGCTACGAGGTCTCGCTGTGCGTCTTGCAGTTCCTGCTGGTTCGTAGCCTCGTGTCGCCTCAGCATTGCGTCGTTCCTGCGCTCGAGCGCGTGGTGCGTAGCTCGCTGGACAGTCCTGTTCCTCAGGCGACGGATTCGCTCACGGATGTTGCGCAACTCCCGAAGCCAGTTTGATCTGTCCACGGGCGTCATGGCGTTGAGTCTGGCGGTGAGTGCCGGGCGACGGCGCGAGTATCCGCCCGGTCGACGCAGCCTGTTTCGCACTCGCCCTTCGTGCATATTGCTGCTAGCAATCGTAATTGTTGGTGGTGGTGGTAGCTGGGTAGGCTGTACAGATTTTGAGTCTTTGTGCTGCTGTACGTCAGTTGAAAAATCCATCTCGTTATCTCCCTCATTTTGCAGCAGTGCCAGTTTGACGACTGGACTTATAGAAGGTTCGTTTTACGCTAGTTTCCCTTCTTTAGATCAATTACCAAGGGCCTTTTGATGGGTTTACTTGTGCGACTGATTTTTGGTGCACCAGATTCGATAGGTCACTAACTGGCTTGTTTTATCTACACTGAGCTGATGAAAATTGCGACTGATCTCCTACGAGTTATTTTGCTACTGTGAACCGCGTCACAAATTGGGTTTGTTTATTCATCGATTTACAACATGATTAAAAGACCTGCCTTTACAAATTGTTCCGCTTTTATACTCTTACCTGGTGTCGGCGTTATCGGTAATCGGTGTAATCGGCGTAATCAGCACCGACTCGTTGACATTTGTCGGCGGTGTCAACCCTAGTTGACTTCATCAAGGTCATTTGGGCTGGAACCAACGGATTACTAACGTTGACTAATATAAGATGCAGATGCTAGGTTGCCGGTTTGCCCCAGAGCAACATCTTCTACCAGCAGTTACTTTGCATACGGACGCATGTTCGTAGGAACCATGTTCAACTCCGTATGCAAAGCTATGATAAATCCTGATGTTTGAGGCGTTTGTGATGGCTGATTCCCAAGATGGTCGACGACTAGCTTCATCAATTTTTTTTCGCAAAGACTTATCATCTTCTACCGCCTTCCGGTTTCGCTATGGTCCAGGTATGTTATTGTCAAAGTCTACACTGTTGAGCTTCTCGTCAAGGTACTGCTCGAGGTATTCTTCTTGAGTTCCTTCTATACCGTTTAGCTGAAATCTAACCAACATATGTTCGATAATCAAAAATCATGCAATTTCAAGGAAGCTTACAAAGTACCAATGGTACCTTGCTTTGTAGCAACCATTTATTTCATAATTATTGAATTTTGTATTCACCTGCAGTGTACCATCACTTTCAATATTTGATACAGGAAGGCGTCGCAGCTATCTCCTAGGAAACCCATTTGATCATAATACCAAAGCTTTGGTACATGCACATCCTTTTCTTTGCGGTATCGAGTTCGCATTTTTGATATGCATATTTCGACTTGGCGTCGATCGGAAAACCCGCACTCTTTGAGTATTGTTATTTTAGCGTCGTTATTTTTTTGTAAACTATACTTTGTGGTTTTGTTCCACAAGCAAGGGAAAAGCTCCAGTATTTTTATAACTCCAGCCTCCTGGGCTTCGGAAACCTAAAACAAGAGTTAATGAAGAAATTTTTAATTTCGTATGCAAGCCAATTCTCTTAAGTGGCAATAAATATAAATCGAGAGATATAGAATCAATAAATGGTTAATGTATATTAACAAGAAATGGTTATCGCATAAAATCAATCGTGAATGAATTTTGTATTCACCTGCAGTGTACCATCACTTTCAATATTTGATACAGGAAGGCGTCGCAGCTATCTCCTAGGAAACCCATTTGATCATAATACCAAAGCTTTGGTACATGCACATGCTGCTCCACTGCGTTCACTTTGCAAAACCTATGCACGCGCTTTTTAAAATGCTTTTCTAAGAGCTCTTGTTTATTTTTAACTGACTCGTCATCCTGAGGATGGCTGATAAACGTCATCACTCCCGCTGCCGGTTGCCTTCGACCGCTCTACTCGATCCTTTTCTTTGCGGTATCGAGTTCGCATTTTTGATATGCATATTTCGACTTGGCGTAGATCGGAAAACCCGCACTCTTTGAGTATTGTTATTTTAGCGTCGTTATTTTTTTGTAAACTATACTTTGTGGTTTTGTTCCACAAGCAAGGGAAAAGCTCCAGTATTTTTATAACTCCAGCCTCCTGGGCTTCGGAAACCTAAAACAAGAATTAATAAAGAAATTTTTAATTTCGTATGCAAGCCAATTCTCTTAAGTGACAATAAATATAAATCGAGAGATATAGACTCAATAAATGGTTAATATATATTAACAAAAAATGGTTATCGCATAAAACCAATCGTGAATGAATTTTGTATTCACCAGCAGTGTGTCATCACTTTCAATATTTGATACAGGAAGGCGTCGCAGCTATCTCCTAGGAAACCCATTTGATCATAATACCAAAGCTTTGGTACATGCACATCCTTTCCTTTGCGGTATCGAGTTCGCATTTTTGATATGCATATTTCGACTTGGCGTCGATCGGAAAACCCGCACTCTTTGAGTATTGTTATTTTAGCGTCGTTAACTTTTTGTAAACTATACTTTGTGGTTTTGTTCCACAAGCAAGGGAAAAGCTCCAGTATTTTTATAACTCCAGCCTCCTGGGCTTCGGAAACCTAAAACAAGAGTTAATGAAGAAATTTTTAATTTCGTATGCAAGCCAATTCTCTTAAGTGGCAATAAATATAAATCGAGAGATATAGAATCAATAAATGGTTAATGTATATTAACAAGAAATGGTTATCGCATAAAATCAATCGTGAATGAATTTTGTATTCACCTGCAGTGTACCATCACTTTCAATATTTGATACAGGAAGGCGTCGCAGCTATCTCCTAGGAAACCCATTTGATCATAATACCAAAGCTTTGGTACATGCACATGCTGCTCCACTGCGTTCACTTTGCAAAACCTATGCACGCGCTTTTTAAAATGCTTTTCTAAGAGCTCTTGTTTATTTTTAACTGACTCGTCATCCTGAGGATGGCTGATAAACGTCATCACTCCCGCTGCCGGTTGCCTTCGACCGCTCTACTCGATCCTTTTCTTTGCGGTATCGAGTTCGCATTTTTGATATGCATATTTCGACTTGGCGTAGATCGGAAAACCCGCACTCTTTGAGTATTGTTATTTTAGCGTCGTTATTTTTTTGTAAACTATACTTTGTGGTTTTGTTCCACAAGCAAGGGAAAAGCTCCAGTATTTTTATAACTCCAGCCTCCTGGGCTTCGGAAACCTAAAACAAGAATTAATAAAGAAATTTTTAATTTCGTATGCAAGCCAATTCTCTTAAGTGACAATAAATATAAATCGAGAGATATAGACTCAATAAATGGTTAATATATATTAACAAAAAATGGTTATCGCATAAAACCAATCGTGAATGAATTTTGTATTCACCAGCAGTGTGTCATCACTTTCAATATTTGATACAAGAAGGCGTCGCAGCTATCTCCTAGGAAACCCATTTTATCATAATACCAAAGCTTTGGTACATGCACATCCTTTTCTTTGCGGTATCGAGTTCGCATTTTCCATATGCATATTTCGACTTGGCGTAGATCGGAAAACCCACTCTTTGATTATTGTCATTTTCGCGTCGGTAAGTTTTTGTAAACTATATTTTGTGGTTTTGCTCCACAAGCAAGGGAAAAGCTCCAGTATTTTTATTACTCCTGCCTCCTGGGCTTCGGAAACCTAAAACAAGAATTAACCCTTTCCACTCGAGCGGCGCCGATACGGCGCCCAGCAGCAGCGTAGTACCAACTCGAGCGGCGCTGTTACGGCGCCAAGCCGGTTGAAGCTGATGAGCTGATCAAGTCTTACTTAATTTGCAGGTGCTGAACCATGCGCTTCAACGTTCAAAGTGACATTTTGATACCTCATTTTAAAAGGACTAACGATTTTTATTTAAAATATTTTGCAGTTTTTTCAAATGTATGACGTTAAATCCGCCACTGCGTTTACTAATTTACCAATGTTGCCTCGAGTTGCTGGTTTGCGCAGGCGAAAACGCTCTCGAGCGCAAAGGGTTAATAAAGAAATTTTTAATTTCGTATGCAAGCCAATTCTCCTAAGTAACAATACATATAAATCGAGAGATATAGACTCAATAAATGGTTAATATATATTAACAAAAAATGGTTATCGCATAAAACCAATCGTGAATGAATTTTGAATTCACCTGCAGTGTGTCATCACTTTCAATATTTGATACAGGAAGGCATCGCAGCTATCTCTTAGGACACCCATTTGATCATAATACCAAAGCTTTGGTACATGCACATCCTTTTCTTTGCGGTATCGAGTTCGCATTTTTGATATGCATATTTCGACTTGGCGTAGATCGGAAAACCCGCACTCTTTGAGTATTGTCATTTTAGCGTCGTTAACTTTTTGTAAACTATACTTTGTGGTTTTGTTCCACAAGCAAGGGAAAAGCTCCAGTATTTTTATAACTCCAGCCTCCTGGGCTTCGGAAGCCTAAAACAAGAATTAATAAAGAAATTTTTAATTTCGTATGCAAGCCAATTCTCTTAAGTGACAATAAATATAAATCGAGAGATATAGAATCAATAAATGGTTAATGTATATTAACAAGAAATTGTTATCGCATAAAATCAATCGTGAATGAATTTTGTATTCACCTGCAGTGTGCCATCACTTTCAATATTTGATACAGGAAGGCGTCGCAGCTATCTCCTAGGAAACCCATTTGATCATAATACCAAAGCTTTGGTACATGCACATGCTGCTCCACTGCGTGCACTTTGCAAAACCTTTGCACGTGCTGTTCAAAATGCTTTTCTAAGAGCTCTTGTTTATTTTTAACTGACTCGCCATCCTGTGGATGGCTGATACACGTCATCACTCCCGCTGCCGGTTGTCTTCGACCGCTCTACTCGATCCTTTTCTTTGCGGTATCGAGTTCGCATTTTTGATATGCATATTTCGACTTGGAGTAGATCGGAAAACCCGCACTCTTTGAGTATTGTCATGTTAGCGTCGTTAACTCACAATCGACAATAAATATAAATCGAGAGATATAGAATCAATAAATGGTTAATGTATATTAACAAGAAATGGTTATCGCATCGGGATCCGCGACAGCCGAGCGGTAGCGCCGGTTAGAAAATCGTCCCATGAGCGCCGGGGCTCACCTCCTCGATGGCGTGGGTTCGAATCCCATCCCAGTCCGGACCCTCCCCTGTACGAGAGGACTGACTATCCACGTACAACAGGGAAACAAGTCTCGTAAGCCCTTAAACGGGCAGGCATGACCAAGAGGTCGTTACGCCAAGAAGAAGAAGAAGAAGAAGAAGAAGGTTATCGCATAAAACCAATCATGAATGAAATGGTGAATTTTCAGAACTCTTCTACTGCAGTCTTAAGGGTACTAAAAATCATGATCTTGTAGTTATACTGCGCAGCAATAAGAATTTAGTTCTACAGTTAATAGGTAACTTTGATACAAGGCTTTGATAGGGATAGGCAAAAGTAGCCTAAGGCAAACGGAATTATAATTCGAAATATTTAAGGGTAAGTAAGTAATTTCTTCCACGATATATTTACAGTCATTCGAGGGTTGCATTTTATATTTCGGCGGGATTAGAGAACAAAATCAAATATTGAATCCGCACACGGACCCGTGTAACCGGGTTTTTACTAGGTCAGTAAAAACGAAGATCATACGGAATTCAGCCCATTCCATGAAGAAAATGACAGAAGGACTCGGTATCAATAATTTTACGAGTAGGAAGATCATAAAGGAAGGTTGTGTGGCGAAGTAAAGGGCCCGAAAAACATTCTCCTGCAATGACCAACCGCATCCGGGTTGAACAATGTAAGAAAATTTCGTATTTCCCTTGACGAAAAAACCCGTTATCTTCTATATAGACAAATGCTGGTAAACAATCTTTTAAGTATTTAATTTTGGAACCGACCACAGTATAAGTTTTGAGGCAGTAAAAGACGTGCACGACAAGTGTAAAAACGTCCTTCTGCTTCGGACCAATTAACCTGCTAGTGTAGGTATGTCTTTTGGTGGATAAATGAACACGTGATGGAGCTCCGTCCCATACCTCCAAACGCACCCAAACCAGTGGTTTGAAACTTGAATGAGGCGTGGGGATGAAAAAATAAGGAAAAATCTCTCCTGAGTGCATGTGCTGCAAGGAAAGACGGAAGGCAGTGTAATATAATACTATAATCTACATTATACATCATTATTCCTACCCGCCGCACGCGTTTCTCCCACAATGACATTCTTATCCGCGCAATGTGTTCCTTCGACGGATCGAGCCACCTGTTTGATTACAACGTCTCCATCCCTGCTTTTCGTTTACATCTATTCAACTCCCTGATGTAATCCATACCTCTCTTCATATTTTTTTTTGTTATTAGTTTTAAATTTAACATTAAATTTAAGGCACTTTGTACAGCTCACGTGGCAAACGTGGTAAATATATATGAAATGAAATGAAATGAAACATATAAACGTCACGGTCGCCATGTAATATATTGTTATACACATTACGACGCGCTAAAGACACAAGAAAAATGGTGAAAAACAAGAAACGCTACAAGCAACAAAAAAAAAAAAATACAAATGAGCGAGTGCACAATATGTTCAAAATCAGGAAAGTTACTATTCTGGAAATGACTATTAGTCTATATATCAAATGTACATACATGTTTTACATACATCATTACAGTTGGTACAAAATTCCTTCTACTATCCATAAAGTTCCTGCGCATGTAGGTGAAATCATTGTGAATGCCCCAGCTCCATTGGGATCCTTAGGAGAGGAAGCAGCAGAAGGTAGAAATAAAATATACAGAAGGGATAGAAGAGAACACGTCCGTAAAATGTAACGAGAATTCAATATTAATGACATTTTTATGAGAGCATTACAATCATCCGATCCATACATTTCAACAATATCTCTGTCTAAATCGTTGAAAAATAAAAAAAACAAATCCCATACCCAGACGCAGTAAAAACATTGTTCGTAGATTACAGCTCCTCAAATAGTAACAGACCCTTGCCAATTCAAAACCAAGAAGATGATGGTACAAATTCAGAATATTCAGATGGTAGCTCTTCGTTAGGAGACGTTATGTCCGCGTTAGATGCTTTAAATATAAACTATTTTCCAGATGACAACATTTCGAATGAAAGTTTGTAGAAATTTTAGTTTTTATTTATAATCAATCAAAATATATCAATCAAAAAATCTTTAAGTTGATGTAAAAAAAAAATGAAAAAATAATGCACCCATAGATAATTCCAAAAATATGTGGTTTTTGCAGCGCCACTTGGCGGGATTGTTCAGAAACATCATAATAGTATTACACGTTATTACAATGAAAAAATTGCAAAACATTTCATTCCTAATTTTATCCCAGCAATTTAGCTAAGGAAGTCCATACTTCAAATACTACCATGCCAAAGTAAACAAACGCGGCTCCGGTGGTTGTATCCGTGCTTCGCTCCTGCCTTCGATCATTAAATCGACGCGTTTTTGCCACCCCCGCTGGACCACTTTTGTCCTAGTGTTTTGCAACCGTACCGTTACGCTTTTTCGGTCGAAGTTGGACCCGTAGTCGGTACAATTTGTTTTACAGGTTTTTATGCGTGCAGCAAACAAGCACAATCTCCTTAACGAACATTTTGCTCAATTTTGTTATTAGAGAACCACTGTTAAGATTGCATCGTCTTGTTTAAAGCTACCCAATACAAAGTATTGAAAACTTTTGCATTTTTTTATTGGATATACTGTACTTCACGATAGCTATTACCCTTGAAATCTTCTTCGCATTCTTGCTCTTCTGCTGTGGAGGGTCGGCGCTGGAAATATTTCCTGTGTTCTCCAAAAGTGTTCCATGATTCTTCTAGCTGACTATCAAAAAGCGCGTTACAATTTAAATTGTCCGGAGTGTTCAGCTTTACTTGTCGAGATGCTACCCATCCAAACTTGATATTGACATGTTAACGGATTAACACGTCTTCCTCACGATACTGTACGCTTGGACTTTTAAGCTGATGGACGTCGTAGAACAACTCCTAACCAAGAAGAATATCTATTCTAGGAGAATGATGCAGTTGGATCAGCCAATACTAGCTTCTCCCATTCCATCTGTGTCTTACCGTCTAGCTTGAACAGCACAATCTGCGTTAAAAGGATTCCCCATTGGGATGGATCTTCTCCCAGCTGAGCCAGAAACTGCACCTGAGTTTCACAGCAGTTGATCAGTCCGTGGATGGCCTCGAAAGTGGTGTTTTTAATCCGCGGTTATAATATGAGCTAGTGTGCTTCTTTTGCAGAAGGTATTTATTGGCATACCTATCCAATAATGCTTCCTACGAGGCTTCATATGTATGGTCTGCTATTGGATAGCTCTCTACTATTTTTAGAGGCCTCCCCACGAGGAAACTCTTAAAATAGTATGACTTTTCTACATTAGCTAGCGAATTATTCTCATGTCTCATATACACCGTCGAGCGTAGCAAGTTTAAGCTTTGATTGCTGATTTCTCACTAGGTGATGGCTTACCCTTATCACACAGCTTCGCAGCGGCCTAGCAGTAGTACTCTTCTATTTCGTCGTCCAGCTCACTTTCTTCTTTGAGCAGTTGCTGTAACTGCCGGAACTCTCCCCATATCTGATCCAGAAGCTGCCGCCATACTTCTACGTCTATCTCAGTGATCGCTTTGGCGTTGGCAATCCATTCCGCAATTTAACGAATTTATTTTGCAGCTCGATTTAGAGTGTAGATTGCTTCCTCTCTCGCAATTCCCTTCCTCACTCACCACAACACCCATCGGTGCGGTTTGCTTCTTGGAAGCCTGGGAGCTCTTGCACAGCATCACGCCTACGGTGGTACGTCGTTCTCCGAGTTCGGAAATTCGTGAAATGCTTTTTCCATGTTGCTTAACCTTCAGGTCTACGGCCATAAATACGTACGTTAACATACAACCGCCTACCCGGGTAAGCCATACTTTTTGTACGGGAGTTTGCATTTTGCTGTTATTCAAAGCTTATAGCTTTTGTTCTAGATGCGATGATTTTATCTGTCTAAATGAACTGGGTTGTATAAACTTGAATTTTCGGGTTTTTTTCGACCACACAACTAAAAAAAATTTGTTTGTATATAACGCATAAGCACAACCATGGTGGACGTCCGCATTGATGAGGAAAAATTAATTTTGTCGGTGCAAGAGCATATATGTGGGATATGTGGGATATCAAAGATTCTAATTATAAGAATAAACATGTGGCATCTAAAGCATGGAACGCTGAGCTGAATGTGCATATAGATTACTCGATCTTCACTGATACCGTGATCCCTACAACGAGGCTGCTCCCTACCGTCGATCTCGCCGGACACAGTTGTTTTATATGTTAAACCAGGACGATTCAGTTTGGTTTTTTAATGAAGTATTAGTTTTTTTAATATTAATGATTTATGTTCAATGCGTTTAAGAAAGCATTTCAGGTGCAGATGTATTTCAGGTGAACTGGTGGCAGATAAAGGAGGTCCGTGCAGGGATGATGGTTAGTTTTGAAGAGGGTTTCCCAACAATATAACTTACTTAACATATGTAAAAAAAAGTTATAAAAGTTTGATGAATAATTTGAAGAAAATATTAAAATTTAAGAAACTAATAGAAAAACATCAATGGCAAAATATGGAAGATGGGATCTCTCAGGAATGTCAAGACAACTTCTATAAATAAATTCATTCTAAACCTACGGCACAGAAAAACCGTTTTTTTTCAAATCCCTGATTGCTTCAACCTGATGCGAGGAATGATTATTTTCGCTATTAGTGTTGGCGTTACAGTTTGCTATTACAATTTCTGGATTTGGAATGGTTTCTTTCAAATCAATACAAATATTATGTAACAAGCAAACTGACTTCACTATTAACGACACATGCTCCAGAGTTACTTGAAGTTCGGTTTTAAGGCATCGCCATTTGGCCACATGCAAACTGAATGCGCATTGACATGAAGGGAAACAAGGTAGGGTTGACACCGTTGACATTTGTCAACAAGCCGGCGCCAACTACACCGACAACATGTGGATGTTCGAAATTTTACTTTGTCCGTTAATATGAATGCAATGCAAGCGTATTCAAACAACATAAATTGCAATATACGAAATAAAAAGCGTACCCCGAACCCAATCTACAGCCAAATTTTGAAAACCGCGTATCTCCGAATCCGCGAATGTCGAGTACCGTGTATGTTGGATATCGACTGTACATAAAACTGTTCTACTATGTTTACTTCTATGAATATACAACTATCCCCATTATCTACGTAAGTCGGATATCAACTCATATATTTTCGTCTAGATTGTATTTGCTCGAGACGTCATCATTTTTAATAATATTAGCAGAGTATAACTGAAACGAAAGAGAAATGAAAGTAAATGGGTTACGGAAATTTCTCACTTCTCGCAGAAAAAATCATCAATTTGGACACTGAAAACAATAAAACACTAGTTTTACGGCACGGGTTTAGGTATTGAAAGTCCTTTTTTCTGTCAAAACTACATAGAATGAAATCGCTGGAATCAGTACTAAGAAACTGTCGATGGTTGGCTGTCGTGTGATCATGGGCTAACATTCGCACGGTTCTTGGAATGGACGGCAGTAACTATCGCTGAAATTTCTGTTTGACAATAAAAGCGCTGCCTACATGAATCAACTTATGAAATGCGCTGTCGGCTTCATTAAAGTCGGCTACGCCATAACCTCTATCTAGGGTTGCAGGATAGGGGTGCTCCACGGTATTTGTTTCAAACGCAACAGACTTTCTTTCCGCCGGCAGGAGAGATTCACACACGGCTTTCTTGAACACTTATTTTTTTATTTAAAGAGAGAGTTAAAAAATTTAACGTACTTCCTTCTCCGCTGCCCGAAATGAAAGGCCAGTTTGTCGTCTGCGGTGTATTTCTTTATCGGCTACAGCATGCGTCACGCGACAGCCTGGGCCCTTGTTCGGGGATCGGCCGTTGCTCCACTCCCGATCAGCTGTGATCGCCGCTGTCCGCCCTCACTCACACGCCTAGACACGGCTGCACCGACTCTATTGCGGTGATCCTGCAGCGCCCTCTTTTTGTTATCCTTGGGACCTTTTTAATCGGACCGTTGCAAATTCGCAACAGTATAGTTTGGTCAACTTACCCAGAGACTAGAATCATTTTGATTTTTGCAGGTTTTTCCTTTCTTCTTCTTTTTCTTCTTATAATCCACCGTTTTCCTCTCATATGCGTCGTCTTGAGCCGGCAGAGTTTCACGGGGAGCCGGATAGCTGCTGGCTAGTGGCATTGGCAGAGTTTCACTTGGGAGTCGAAGAGCTACTGGCCGGTGGAATTGGCTGAGTTTCACGGTGAACCGAAGAGCTAGAGGCCGATGGCATTGGCTGAGTTTCACGGGGAACCGAAGAGTTACTGGCCGGTGGCATTGACAGAGTTTCTCGGGGAACTGAAGAGCTAGAGGCCGGTGGCATTGCCATTGCTGGCGGGATTGTGCAGAAACATCATAATTTCGTGTAATATAATAGTATTACACGATATTACAATGAAAAAATTGCGAAATATTTGATTCCGAATTTTATCCCGGCAATTTGCTCTTTTCGCTCCATAGTGCTGTGGTCGAAATGCGATGCAAGCAAGATTGCATCGCTTCAAACGATATGGCAGAGGAAATCCGCAATACGCGAAAATTCGGTATACGCTATTGCGTTCGGTCCCAAACATTCGCGTACTGTGGGGACCAACTGTATTAAAATTGAAAACTGCGTTGAGGTCAAAATGACCCCAATTTGGATTCTAGTGTTAATAGCCTTGGCCATCGGGTTGAACAGTATGTTAGGAACGGTTTTTGATTCCCAACACCAGCTGTCAATTCGGCTCAGAAAAGATAAACCGACCAGATGATGACAACACCAAAAAGGAAACTTCGGCGATCAGCTGACTGATCGCCGATCGATGACCCTTGAGGTCGGCCATCGCCTCCGGGTCGAGTTTATAAATAAGGGAAGTCGGGGCAAAAATGGCCAGTCGCGAATGAATTTTACGAGAAATAAAGACTAAATTTTTGGTAAGCTCCAGTAAGCGTACCCACTAATCCTTTAAGTTTTCATATTTATCCGCGCTCGTTAGGACGAGTCCTAACAGTGGTTAAAGGTGATACTATGAGATTAGACTGTCCCATTAACAAAGGTACTTTTGGTGGATAAATTATTTTTTGTAACCGTTTTTCCAAGTAATTGGAAATAAAGGAAACATCAATCATGTACAAACGAAGATTATTCAATGAACAATTTGGTAAAAGAGTAAATGAGGCCCCGGCCGCCATGTTTTCGATCGTGGCTACACCTCTTGTGGACGTTTAAACTGAATGTATGCAATTGGTGATACATTAATTCGTTAAATTCAACCTACGAATATTTGAACCGTAGTGTGTACCGTTAATTTCTGCTACGCAATCAACCTAGGGGGTGCGGTATGAGGGGGGCCCACGGGCCCCCCTTATTTCTCAAAACTATAACAAACTCTCTTTTTCGGTAGACCTAGCGCAGTCCGCTCGCTGCGCTCGCTGCGCTCGCTGCGGGCGCGCCGCCGTTTCCAAATCATTTCTTCGGCTAAACTCATTGTTTCATGCTGTCCATCATGTGTGGTATAGTTTACTTACTAGTAACTTAACATGTAAAAGTATGTTAACCCGCATTCAACCTCCACTGCGTGATTAGTTTAAACCGTTATGTTCTTTTAAGCGAACCGTTAGCGTTCAAAAATCGAAACGAATGCATGTGTCGCGCTTTGCATAGCTTCAGGCGCTTAATGTGAACCAGCAGGAAGAGGAGAATCTAGCCCGGGGCCTCATTTACTCTTTTACCAACAATTTTAAGGACAGATAAACTTTCGTAACACATGTTACAGAACAAACTAATTTATTCAATTTTAATTTCATTTATTAATTTACACCGTTTTCGAGCCCAGCTAAGCATAGTTCAACTGCTTCTGTATCACTGTTCATCCGTAAGTAAACATTTGACGTCCAAGTAAAATACTGTTGCTTATCTGTGCATGATCCAAACGTAAATGAATAAAGTTCAAACGCAACGGCGCTTACTGATTGAAACACAAATACGAATTGCGGGATCAAAAATTAGATGCGAAATATTCTGACCCTTTTCCTGTTCGAACAATGTTTCATGTTGGCGCCAGGATGTATCCCTTCCCTGGTAGCGCAAAATTAATTTTCCGCTCCGAAATTCGCTCAAATCCAGAGGGGGTTGGAAGCCAGGAGTTCGCTTCCCTGGTAGCGCAAAAATTCGTTTCCGCTCCGAAATTCGCTCAAATGTGGGCCAGAGGGGGTTGGAAGCCAGGAGTTCGCTTCACCGGCGGTGAAAAATGCTATGTACCGAAGGTCATTAGAAATTATTTGTTTAACCCAAAGACAATTAACAGACAGGTCGGGTCAAAGCTGTTTTTTGCTCCGCCATTGTTGTGACAGTTGGTTAAAAAAGTGTTTACAAAAATTTCCAGCATACTTGTGGGAGATCTCCGCCAAAATCCGCTCAATTTGAATTGAAATATTTTGATGATTCTGATTTCTGATTTGCGTCCGCGGTTAGTCGGACCACGTTAGATCAATTTTCGTGGATTTCTGGGAGAAACAAAATTGTAATGTGATATTGATTAAATCATCAACAATAAGTATCAATTTTAACACACAAGATACTCACTTGAACGGGCTTGTGGTTAGGACTAACCATCACCGCCAGGCGAAGGCCTCGGTCGTCGAGCTCCAGCGGAAGCTGTCATATAACAAAACTGTTACTCAAATTCCTGCAATATTTTCCTTTTCTAAATGCAGTACACATAGCACTACTTACCAGAACTTCTTTTAACTCGTTCTTTTTCCCGGGTTTCCCGCCAATCTTTTTTTAGCATTAAGCAGCCGGGAGCGTACAACCGTTGCAACTACTTCCGCTGATGCCAGACAGTTCGACGTACCGACCGCCCACCGCAACAAATGTAGAATGTTCTTTAACGAACAAAACGCTATTGTTGGGGCACTCCGACTCCACCCAGTCCACGTGCATTCCGCGAAGAAATGCCGGCTTAAGAGGATATCTAATACGCGCGCTATGCGTGTTTTATGATCGCAATTTATGGTCCCCCCCTTAAGCTGGTCAACTAATGCGTCGGCGTACGCAGTGTCTCGGCCAAGTTTGTCATCGAATTCGTGCAGTTGCTCCCGCGTTTCCAAATGCACGAATTCGAATTGTGAACTGCGGTCGACCAAGAGGCGCTCGACGGACATTTCCAACATTATCCGAGTCACACCTTGGTCGTTCCTCAACCTGTCCAACTTCTCGTCCATCAGCATTTGTTCCTTGGCCAAAACACTGCACACTGGAAAATGGCGGGGTGGGAGCCGGAGTGGGTGGCAGAAATTGAGCCTCGTGGTACAATCCCACCACGGCGGATGGTACGGCACTGTCTTTGTCACTTACCGTCACCGTTATTTCTTGGCATGCAGCGGCTTCTTCGATTCTGGCGGTGATGGTGAAATCTGGAAGCTTCTGCTTCAACCACTCGAAAGAGTATTTTTCCATGCTGAAATGGATCACAAATGCCCAATTTATATTTGGACTACAACCTAGCACATTTCGACGGCACCAATGGCGTAAGGTGCTAATGCCACTTACTTTCAGTTTCAGCGATCGATAACAACTGAGTTCAAAACTCATGCGTGCGTGCTCCGGTCGTGGTCCTATAAACCAAAGCAACAAGACGTAAGTAAAAATTTCTACAGAAACACAACCTACATCAATTCCGTAACATCACAGCCTGTCCAGGAAATCAATCAGAATACATTCCCCCGCCAAAACACAAATGGGCGTCTGCCACCAGCGACGAGGGAAAAAAATCAAAACAACGACACACACTGACGATCAACATCACATACCAGGCCAGACCAGGCAAAAATAGAGAATAGTACTAAAGGGGGGGCATGACAGAAGAGAAGGAAGTTCGGGAGTCGGAGCCGAAAGGTCGAACAGCTGTGAAGCGAGTTCGCCTGATCTCTTTTTTTGCTCGTTCCTAAAAAATTCTCTACCGGTTCGCTACCCTCGCGCCGGCGCTGTGGCCCCAGCTACCGTAGAACGAAATGAATCCGGTCTACCGGTGAGCATGAAATATCGGAAGTTCAGTAATTCTTTCAGGATGATTACAGAATTCACGCTCCATAGTGAATAATTCATTTTGCGCTACCAGGGTGAAGTCCCCACTATTTCACTGAATTTTGTTCATGAAATCACGCCCACCAAACATCTTGGTTAGTTCAGCAGGAAGTTCTTCAATGAACCTGAACCAAATTCAAACTTATTGTACCAGTTTATAGTATACTGCCGGGGTACTGCAGTGCTGCGTTTTAACTCTTGCCACGCATGATAATCCACGTGATTGCGATGCGATTTGCGCATTGACTTTTCCATTCAGCAGAAACCTCTCCCAAAAGAGAAAAAAATCATAGAGAAAGGGAGAGCACTACATTGATTCCTCGCTACTTGAGCTTACAGGAAAACGAATACTTCCGGTGTACATCCGTGTCTCTCCATACCTGCTGTGTCACATTTGGCGAATGTTCTGCCGCAAACTATTCTCCACGTCCTGCATGCTTCGTTCTCTGTTTGTAGTGGAGGATCTTTCTGGATATGTGACGATTCGTCAAAGGCGCAGTATCAGCTCGAAGGCCGGAACAATGTGACCCTAGCTATCCCCTACCTTTTGTGTTTCTCGGAAGGATATCCTTACATACGTATCACCCATCTCTTGCCTCGTTCGTTTTGCATAAGGTAAACCTACTATATACCCGCACAACTGCAGTCACTGATCGATCGTCCGCACACTCTGCCATGGATAGCAATCGCTACTTCTCTCATTCTTCTTTTGTTTTGGTTTTTTGGGTGGTGATTGATTATGAGGATTTAGTTTTGATATAAACTTTTAGAAATATTTGCCTTCTACTATAGAAAATGGTAAAAACTCTTTACACACACATCACAATTGTCTTGTCTAATTCTTGTTTATCTGCTATTATTATAGGTGACCTGACGGAAATATTGGTGAATTTTATCTTACAAAACGGATGAGATTGCCTGATTAGACGTTGTTGGCTGATCAGTCTCTTCGTTATCGGATAAACTTATCTGTTCTATCGGACTCGACCTTATCGCTCTTACTTAAGTGTTAAGAAATTTGTGTGTTTTCAAATGCCGTTTGATTTGTTTCAAGTTCAAGTTTGCGTGGAGGAACCATCACCTAGAATGGAAGAAGAAAGGTGATTCACATCTGCGTATTCTGCTTTATGCAACTTCGTATGACCATCTGATGGCTTTTGAAAAAGCAAACAAGGCCAGCAAAACAATTTCAACCTAGTGCCTAATTTCGGCCGAGGAACACTCATTTTCACAATTAATAACTTTTCTTCCATGGTTCTTTTTGCAAAATGATGTATGAAAAGTTCTTGGACGATATCCTGCTGCATGATAGTGAAAAATTAGCACACGGCTTATGGACCACTTGAATGAAAAAAACTTCGACCAGTGAATGCGTGCACCAGAAGCAATGCCCAGTTCAGAGCTTAAGCAATTGTTTGATGTATTTGCGTGTTTGTTTCTTCGATATTTTTCAAAAGTACACATACCGTCGAGTTTTCATATATTATCAACTAAAGATTTATGTCCGATTGAAAAAATGTACACGCTTGTAGACAACGTCCGAGTACAAGAATTTCATTCTTATTTGGCAAACCATACTCGCTCCAGCTCGCTCCGAAGACCTGGGTTCAACGTGATGTGCACAAGAAATGCTGCCTTGCCAAAGACGGTTACATTTGGCGATAGAACTGCTCGAAATTACCAGGATGCCTGTAATCTATTTGCGGAGAAATTTCAACAAAACTATTCGGAGAAAGTTTTAAGCGCCGCTAATCTCCAGGAAGCTGTAAGCAATGTGCCCATTGATGCTATTGATTTCTCTTTGAACAATATGGACATATCGGAGGAAAAGGTCTTGGCAACGATTCGATCCATCAAAAAATCGTTCTCACCTGGACCTGACGGCATCCCATCAGCGGTCGTTATAAATTGTGCAGAAGCTTTATGCAACCCCTTGTGTTTGCTTTTTAAATTGTCTGCAACATGCTGCAAGTTTCCGTCATCGTGGAAGACATCGTGGATGAAGCCAATCCATAAAAAAGGGGATAAGCACAACGTGAACAACTATCGTGGTATTACGTCTCTATGTGCGATAGCAAAAGTGTTTGAATCGTTGGTGCGTAATGCACTATTGAGTAGTTGTGCTTATCTCATCTCACAGAACCAACACGGCTTCGTACCCAAGCGCTCCGTGACTACGAATCTCGCACAATTCGTAACCTCATCCCTTCGAAGCATGGAAGCTGGGAGGCAGGTTGATACCGTCTATACGGACTTCAAGGCGGCGTTTGATGTGCTGAACCACGACTTGCTAATTGCAAAACTGGGTAGACTGGGTGCCGGGTCAGACTTCCTCGCTTGGATCAGTTCCTTTTTACGTGGTAGATCATACAGCACTATAACGTATTAATTGACAAGGCGAATAGAATGTTAGGCTTCGTGATAAGAAACACTAAGGAATTTGATGACCCAATGTGCCTAAAAACGCTTTATGTCAGTCTTGTCAGATCGTGTCTGGAATGTTGTAGTGTTATTTGGGCCCCACGTTTTGATGTTTGGTGTAATAGAATAGAAAAGGTTCAACGACGATTCACTAGGCTAGCTATTCGTTCACTACGGTGGGAGGACAGTAACCTACCTCCACCGTACCAGTCCCGTTGTCTCTTACTTGGATTACAGTCTTTAAACAAACGCAGGCTAGTAGCTCAAGCTGTGTTTGTAGCTAAATTAATCCGTGGTGATATCGACGCGCCATCCCTGCTTGAGCTAGTTGAATTTAATGCACCATACCGACAATTGCGGACCACTGAGTTTTTAAGGGTTAGATTTAGTAGGACGCGTTACGCTCAGTTCGCACCAATGACCGCCATGTGCAGAGCATTTAACAAAGCTTATCCAGCATTTGACTTTAACATATCTATTGACACTTTCAAAGCCAGGCTTCTTGCTGATCCGCAGTTTACGTTAGATTAAGTTGTGATTTTTGTAAATTTAGTTCTTAAGACATTCACTGGGACCGCGTAGTCCGTTGAATTTTTTAATAAATATAAATAAATATAAATAAATAAAGAAAGACACCTATAGATTGAAAATTCGGCATGAATAACTTCAACACATATACAGTTCTCTGGTATGTACATACACGCGTATCGGGTGCACTAGCCTCAGTGCCCACCCTACTAGTAAAACTGACAGGCTGTCCAGTTGGATTTTCACGCTTCCCAATAAGAAATCTAGCGCTACAAGGTAAATCGTACTGAGAATTGTCACATGCGAGTGTAATTAATACATTGACTGCCATGTCACCCAATTTTGGGTGACAGTAACATTTCTCTCCAGGCCATGTCACCCACTTTTTGGGTGACAGCGAAGCCGCTTGCTCTCTCGCATGCGTAAGACACTAATACCATGAACGTGCTACTGTTTGTACTGTGTTATATGTGCAAAACGGTTTGCATTGAATAAAGAAATAAGATTGATTAGTTCACAAAATTCATTCTTTATTAGGTATATTATAAAACTAATTCTTGTGCACAATGTTGAAACAAGTTAAACATATTTGTGGTTGGTTCGGGCAACTTGCACAATAGGTGGTAACTTTTTTTACATTAGCGCGAGCCTTCGATCGGTCCATGCTGTTACTTCGTGAAGCATAGCATCGTTGACATGCACGTCTAATGTTTTTCCCCAGATTATTCTGGCGGGTTGTGATTGCATGTTTATTTTGCAATTTTAAAACATCCTAATAATTGTTCTGCTATGATCTCCCTGAAGTTTCGTATGTTTAAGTTTTTGTTGGTCACAGCTTTGTAAACTACCAACGCGTTTACAATTGAAATTCCTAAAAGAAACTGAATGCCTAGCTTACGATACCATTTGACACCTTTTCTCATTACTGTTGCATACGAAACCATTTGATCAGAATAATCTATACCGCACTTTCCCTTATTGTATTCTATGATGCCCAATGGTTTAGATTTTGTAATTTTTGGAGAGGTACTAGAGCTAGTACCACCAAAGTTCTTATTGGTTGGCACCATGATAGGTGCGTGTTTTGAAGATAATAATCTAACATCTCGTGTGTCTTTCCATTTTAATACAACGATTCCATTATCATCCTCTTTGGAAACCATTTCCATTTTCTCTTTTTTTAAGTTTGCAGTTCAAAACATCTTTTGGGAAGAGTTTCTTATTGTGTCGAAGAGTTCCAACTATATGGGTCTTTCGGTTTAGACAAGATTTCGCTAATTCACAACTTGTATAAAAGTTATCGACATATAATGTACGTCCCTGGTCGAAGAGTTTCTCTGCAAGCTGTACACAAACATTATGCGCCAATCCTGTTTCTCTAATTCCTTCAGCGGATTTACCCGAATAAATTCGCATTGCCCATGTATATCCTTCAACTGAACAAAGCTTAAATAATTTAATACCGTATTTATGCGCTTTGTTCTCCCTCGCCATGGAATCAGAGATTCGTCTATCACAATATCCTCACCAGGAGTATACACTTTCTGGTAGTTTTCTTGGAGTTTATGGAACAATGGCAATATTTTACCAAGCCTATCCTCCCTGGTAATCGACGTGTTATCTGCAAAGTGGATATTGCTCAACAACAATTCAAATCTGTTCCGTGCCATTATGTTGCACGGTAGCTGAAAATTATACAACTTATTTTTCGACCAATAATTGGCAATAGGGCTTACATTGACTAACCCCATCCATAACAATAAACCAAGGAATTGTTTGATTTCTTCGGAATTAGTTGGTTTCCAATTCTGCATGGTGCCGCTGGTGAAAGCTTCGATATATTCAACTTTTGTAGCGCATATCGGTTTGTTTCTTCTACAACCATGTTCACTACATCGTCGTCGACGAACAATGAAAAAACATCGTAAGGAGTTACCATGTCATCTAACTGCACGTTGAGAAGGTTGGTATGTTCAAACGTAAACGATTTTTGTCGACCACTAAATTCACTCCACTGAGAATCTTCAACTACGGTATTGTCAGTACTGTCAATATGTCTTTCCTCGTCCAACTGTAACTCGCGTAAAACTTCCTCAATACCACCTTCATCATCACATTCACTATCGGATTCAGAATCTGAGGAAACAATTGCGCTGTATCTCGGTTTTTTTCTCGCTACAGAAACCTCTTCATCGCTGCTATCCGATCCAATAGTAAAGGAATTTTCCATGTTCGGGATGGGAAAAATTGCAAATCAATCAAGTTTTTGGACGGTCCAAGTAAGCCGCAAGAAAGTCTAATCAATAATAATAATAAATTGTTCATTTCATGTACGAAATCAGCTAAGAAAAAAAAAGAGAATAATATCGCAAAGCATGAGAGTAGATTATAAATGAGCGAAGCGCTTCCCACAAACACATATGAGTAAACGGTTCCCTCTCTAAAGCGATTTCCTTGGCCTGACGGTAAATTGCGCTCAAAAAGGCTTGGCAGTCAACGTGTTAAGAGGGATGTTTTGTGTGATTTGTGTTGCTTATTTGAAGCGACGGTGCACCATCAAAAGTGCCCAGAACAGCGCAACTGAAATAGGTGGAATTGAAAGTATTAAAAGAGCACAAATAATGACACGATTTATTTTTCCAAAATTCTTGACTATGCAGTGCACAGGTTGCTCAGGTGGGCGAGACGCCACTAATGCAATCATATGGAGGTGCTCTGTCAATCTGCATAGAACATGCCAGACAAACACGACACATAACAAAACAGTTTGAATTTGTCGTGCAGGGCTGTATCTCACTGTGAAACTGTAAATACCATGTTTATTCTGCTACCTTGCTGCTTAGATGAGTGACAGTGCTTCACGACCTTGGCAGAGCACCTTTCGAACAGTGTCGTGTTTGTTTGGTTTGTTTGGCTGTTCACAGAGCGCTGCCTTAGCTGATTTTTGTTGCAGAATTAAATTCAAATGTTCATTACGAATGTCTGTTTTGGGTATCACAAATTCCAAAATGGCGCTGTGTTTACCTGTCAAATCGCTCCACATAAACCAACCTTTGGAGTAAACTTGGTTATAGCCCAAAAGTAGGAAGAGGGACCCCCTTTGTTTTTCTTTTGGTCGCATTACTCACGCCATTCGTGAACCCTTGGTCAGAGCTTTAACACGTTAACACTTTGTTGACGGGCGTTTTTTTTTCTTAAAACTAGCTGCTGTCACCGGAGCCAACCGCCCCGGTAACGAACGACCGATCGAAACGGATACGACGAAACGAACCAAAAACCCGTATGCTCTACTATGCAATGGTATGCGTGCAACGTACATGTCCGTCTTTCCGTCCTCAACGTTGAGTCAAAAACAGACGAAGATCTTCGTCGCCCGTCAACAAGGTGTTAACTCATTTTACTTCTCAGCTGCGATGATGCATTTAATGCATTTATTAGTCTAAATTGCTAAGTCCATGATTTTACTGGACTTGATATTTTTTCCGGTATTCTGGTTTTACGGCTAAGTCCAATTTTTTATTGGACTTGTAATTTCCTTCACTAAACTTGGTTACGTTAGCACTTCGTATTTTTTTTCGTTCAGGCTCTAAGTCACGGTCGCCATGTGATATCCCGGCACTTTTAATAATAACTATTTAAGTGTGACTTTTCCGAAGACTTTATTGCGAATCATCTTACTTCGCACGCAGCGCGCTTTTATATCACTCTTACACAAAAGGCCCAATGACACAACGTAATTAAAGTAAGGTGACCGCTTGCTTGTGATGCGCAATATTATCCTGTTCGGGATCTATCTATAATATAAGACGGAGATCTTCGTCGCCCGTCAACAAGGTGTTAAGTGAACTCAAAATATTAAAGTGAGTGAGCAACTGAGAAGTGAAATTAGTAAAGTGAACTTAAAATATTATAGTGAGTGAAGCGAACATCTGGAATAATTAACGCGAGAAGTGAGTACAGTGAACTTCACAAGTGAACAAAGTGAGTGGAATGAGTGATTTTAATAAAAGAGAGAGACAACAATATTCCCGTATTACAGCAGTCACCGCCATAGCGGAACAGTGAAAAAAAAAAAAAAAAATTAAACAAAAAGATAAGGACAGCAGTTGTTGCGGAGCAGTATCCACCACCGTGGCGGAGCAGCATCCACCAACGTAGCGCAGCAGCCCATCGCCAGCCACCGCCGTAGCGGAGCAGCAGACACCGCCAGCATAGAAAATGGCTGATCGTGAAACTATAAACCGTGTTCTGCGACAAAAAGTTCACGATGAGTTGGACAGGGCTCTCGTTCTGTTGCGCAAAATTTCTGATGCGTCATTCAGAACAACGGTGGAAAAGAGTTATGATGATATTTTTCACTGGGTTAAAGATCGTACAAAAAGGATTGTGTGAATTTCGGATGGTCTTCGTGCTGTGCAATTAAACCTTACACTTTGAGCTCCAGTTTGCTACTGTTTATTTCTTCTGTCAAAATAGTTCATTTGGCTTATTCATTCGACTTAGTTCCTAATTCCTTTTAAATGAATAGAAAAGGATTCCTGCATTCCTAAACGCCTGAATGTAGGCAACTGCTTAGAATATATTTCCAACATTCCGGCCACCAAAAAAGGGTATCGCTTTTTTAAATGATGTTTAAGAGATTGATGGGGCACGAGTTGTCCCCTTCCTAACTGTACCGAGGTAATATGTGCTAACCGTTGTCAGCACACGCTTGCAATTGTTGACGGTACTCTGATCTACCGTAAGTGTGTATGATCCTATAACTTGTGATAATGCATACGTATTGGAGTCTACTAGAGAATGACCTAGAGTTAGGGACTTAGTATCCGTGGATTTGTTGACAATGATACTAGAGGTCCAGAATTCAAAGATTGCCCAGTTGGGCTGCGGTTCCGAATCGTTGACTTGAATTACACGTGAAATTGGGAGACACGCGATGCTTGCTCCACCAGGATAAACCTTGCCTTGAATCATTGTTGCGAATGATAAGCAACCATTCCGAGGCTACTATCGCCAATTATCTAGAACCCTAGACGTAGGATGGCTAGTAGAAGCTGAGGTCGTAGTGGTAGTATTAGTTTGGGATGGCGAGGAAGGAAAGATGAAGCTGATCCGGTCGTAGACGGGATCCAAGTGTAGTCATCCAGCGTAGAGTCACTATCTTCGTTCAATAGTGCTCCTGCTTCTCCACTCGGTCCGGGACCTCCGTTGGCGACAGCTGCTTCAACAACGCCAACCAGTCCACCAATTGCACCGTCTGGACCAGTGCTGCGAGGAGATGGTGTACCGAGCAAGTGAACCGTTGCCTGTTGAGAATGCACCGGGAATGGTGGCAATTGAAGAAGGATCGCGGGTCCGATTAGCGTGGCCTTAGCCGAGGCGAGCGAGTGATGCGGAGGGTGGGAAGGCGGCACGATTGAAGAATAGGGTTGCTGCTGCTGCTGGAGGATGGCGCGGGAAGTGAGAGCGCCACAGGAATTCGTAGAGGTCAGCAGTCCGTCCGGGAGCTGCTGAGACTGAGGTTGTAGCGATGGCAGCATATAGCAGTAAGCTGAACCTGTCCCGTCCGGCACGGGAAGGGTTATGCCTGCCGTTTGCTGCGAAAGGCCCTCCATTTTGGGCAACAATTGTGGAGCGGGGTGATGCTTGTACTGTACTGGTTGGGGCGGTGGGGGTTTCTTGCCAACGTACAGGAGTGGCGCCATTTTTTTTCATCTGCAGGCCTCATCCAGAAAGTAATGTCAGTTGAAGTCGTTGGGATGTCCGCCGAAGATATGTTCAACATCACGAATGCCATCTGTGTTGAACTGTCCACTGACTGTGATGCCATACCGATGCCAGAGATGAGTATGTTGATATTCGAAGTGAATACAATTAACTGCCGAGCGAACGCTTCTGAGATCAAGTTGGACATCGATCCGGAATCGAGAAGCTCTCTTTCTTCGCAGCTTTTTCCAAAGTCATCGATGGGATGTGATGTCGCGGTCTCAAGGAAATCCGTTTCCTCTTCCGAATTAACTCCCATCGAAGTTGTAGAAGTAATGTGGAGAAGCGAGTGATGACGATCCCCGCACGTGCGACAAGACTGATCCGATTTGCAGTCCTTCGCTGAATGAGCATTGCTAAGGCAATTCCAACAATAAAGCTGCTTTGCCACGATGTCGCGTCGGTGGTTTACATCTTTACCGCTGAAAACTGGACAGTTGCTTAGCGGGTGGTTTTCACTGCACTCCAACAAACACCGTGGTTGAAGTGTCCCCGAAAATCCGTGAGTAGATGCGGTGTTTGTAATGGCCGTCCGTGGCGCATTTTTCCGAGAGTTGCCGGCCACCTTGATCGAGGTGTCGGCTTTATCAATAGAGGACCGTTCAGTGGACCTTAGAATCCGAATCCGACCCTCGACGAAGTATAATAGCTCTTGAAACGTATCCTCCTTGAGGTGGATAGAATGCTGTTCCCATGCCATTCTTGTTTCACTATCAAACTTTAGCAGAAAAATATTGAACAGTGTAGCGTTCCATTCCTCGATAGGTTCCTTAAGCTCTATCAAACCGTTGATGAGACGCGTGAACTCCTCCACTAGGTAATTCAACGCCTTTATCGTAGGATACTGTACTGCCGGAAGCAGATGCAGTTTACGCCAATATTCTCGAATAAGAAAACGTGTATCACCATACTGTTTGAGAATCACTTACCCAGGTAGCTTGTGACTCTCGTTAGTTGACAGTATGGTTTGTAATGGTAACGCAGCGTTGCCCATTACTATTGAATCCGTAGGAAGATTCACTCTGAGGAACGCCTTGAGCCGTTGGCATCGTTCCTCCATGTCGACCCGTGCTATGATACATGATTCCAACGAATCATCGCTGTCGTCTAACTCTTCTATCTCCTCCATCGCGGTGAAGAAATCTTCCTTGTGCTGGTGAAAGCTTTCCAACGCCTCGGGAATCTCAACTGCATCTTGCGGGGAGAACGCTTTCATAAAACGCTCCAGCGATTTAATATTCTCCAAAGCGATCCGTAGTTTGAGTCGGGCCGCCTTGATCTTTTTTTTCATTTCGTTTAACATTTTTTCACTGCTCCCCTTTTTCGCTGTTCCTCCAAGGGTTAACCGATAACGCGCTTGAAGACCAAATGCGCGCGAAACTCTCTCAAACTGCGATGGCGCGCAAAACGTGATGGCGGATGGATGATACAGCACTATCGCGATGCGGTGAGGTGCGTAGGCGCCTTTCTCTAGCGTCGAATCTTGTGCACTCTTTCTCACTGTACTACCGATGTAGTAAACAAAGTTCCTTGCGTTGCACCCGTTATGCAAATCACTAGTTACACTCGACGACGTAATTGTCGAATGTTTCCACTGCACTATTGACGTCGTGAACGTCGAAGTTCTATGTGTTGCACCCGTTGTGCAAATCCCTAACCACAATCGACGACGTAATCGTCGAATGTTCTTCTACCACTTGCTTCGCGGTCTTGACGTCGTGAACGTCGAAGAAAACAATTGTCCGTAAGACAATGCGTACGTCGTAGACGTAAACCGATATAATTGTTCGTAAAACAATTATAGAGTAAAACTTTCACTCAAGCACGAATAATCCGGTTCGAAGGACCAAATGTGTGAATTTCGGATGGTCTTCGTGCTGTGCAATTAAACCTTACACTTTGAGCTCCAGTTTGCTACTGTTTATTTCTTCTGTCAAAATAGTTCATTTGGCTTATTCATTCGACTTAGTTCCTAATTCCTTTTAAATGAATAGAAAAGGATTCCTGCATTCCTAAACGCCTGAATGTAGGCAACTGCTTAGAATATATTTCGAACAAGGATGAAAACTGATTCACTTAAACAACTCTTCATTGCAACTAACATTTTGATAGAAAAAATGAACTCTTACCTTGGTATCGTAAATGGCACCATAGCAGAAACGAGTCCAGAAAAATATGAGAAAGAATGCACACATAACCACGATATAACATCCGATCATCAAGTATACCTTGATCAACAAGTTGGAGAGAAAAACTTTTCTGCCAATACTACCGTCAGATGTTGGCAAAATGTTGAAGATTAAGTCAAAAGTCAATCGTAAAAGTATTGAAATAGCAGTACTTAACCATAACTACAACAAGGAGCTTGGAAAACAGATTATTTCTCTAAATGATGTAAAAGGCCAAAATGGAAGTCTGATCCTCGAGTCAGCTCTTCTGGAAATATGCCAAATTCTGAAGAGATATAATCGTGATAAAGTTGCAATTTCAGTAAAGGATGAATTATTTAATCAATTTTCTCAGTCAACCATAAAGGAAATCGCGGATACAGCCATTTTCGGTTATGAGATAATATTATTTGATCCACCCAAATGGATTAGCGATGAAAATAAAAAGAGACAAATTATGCGAGAATATCATATGATACCAACTGGAGGCCATGTAGGGCAGCACAGGTTATATTTGAAAATACGTGAAAATTTCACATGGAATAATATGAAGCAAGACATAAGGAACTATGTGCATAGTTGCGAAACATGCAAATTAAACAAAGTAAACAGACATACAAAAGAAAAAACAATAATCACAACAACTCCAAGTAAACCATTTACAGTAATATCAATTGATACTGTCGGTCCTTTACCTAAAACACTAAACAATAACAGATACGCAATCACCATTCAATGTGACCTTACAAAATATGTAGTGATCATTCCTATTCAAAACAAAGAGGCAAGTACTATTGCAAGGGCACTGGTTGAAAATTTTATTTTCACTTACGGTTCATTCTTGGAGCTCAAATCGGATCAAGGATTGGAGTACAATACACTGTTTTCAGGGCCAATTCGTCGGCATAAAGCTGCTCTTTGTTGGTAGAAGACAGTGAATTGCACGCGCAAGGTTTTTGTTTGGCATCGTTAGGAACCAGTTTGGGCTTATTAAGTTTAACTTTGCCATTATCGGTAGCAACATTGACGCGACGAGAAAATGTCGCGTTGTTGTCGCGCCAATGTTGCAACCGATAATGGCAAAGTTAAACTTAACAAACCCAAAGTGCTTCCTAATGAAACCAAACAAAAACCGTGCGCGTGCAATTGACTGCATACTACCAACAAAGAGCAGCTTGATGCCGACGAATTGGCCCTGAAAACAGTGTAATGAGATTCTAGGAAAAATTGCTGAAATTCTTAAAATCAAACAGACATTTGCTACACCCTATCATCCACAAACAATCGGTGCGTTGGAAAGAAACCATCGAAGCCTTAATGAATATTTAAGAGCATTCACTAACGAACACCACGATGATTGGGATGCATGGATCAAATTTTACGAATTCGTTTATAATACTACACCAAATTGTCATACATTTACACCTTATGAACTTGTTTTCGGTAGGAAAGCAAACCTACCTCAAGATATTTACAAACATAAAATAGACCCAATTTATAATTTAGATCAATATTACAATGAGTTAAAATTTAAATTACAGAAATCTAATGAAATCGCTCGTAAAAACATAATTGAACAAAAAGAAAAAAGACAAACCTACTTGAATCAAAACATACACCCCATAGATATTAGTATAGGCGATTTTGTGTATCTAAAAAATGAAAATAGAAAAAAGCTAGACCCGTTATACATAGGACCATTTACAGTAATTGAATTGAGAGATCCAAACTGTACTATCAAAAATAATCATACTAATAAAACAACGGTAGTTCATAAAAATAGGTTGATAAAAAAATGAAAAGCTCACATACTGTTACACTTTTCATTTTTTTTTTTCTATAGGGGTAGGATGTAACATAATTATAACAGCCAACGAATTTAGGTTATAGGTATTTGAAATAATTATAGTAAGCTAGTTAGTGAAACATTTCAAAACTTTCGTTAAGATAAGATTGAAAGATGTTTAGCACCGGGCGATAAGATAGATAGCTAGATAATAAGAAAGAGACAGATATATGTTTTAAGCATGCTTATCAAATAATTGTAAATTTAAATCAAAGTATAATTATAAATAGGTAGGAAATAATTTCACGTGATAGGTAATTAAAATTAGGGTAATTAGGAATATAACTTAGATAGGGTAAGATGACCAATTTATAGATCACAAGCAAGCGGTCACCTTACTTTAATTACGTTGTGTCATTGGGCCTTTTGTGTAAGAGTGATATAAAAGCGCGCTGCGTGCGAAGTAAGATGATTCGCAATAAAGTCTTCGGAAAAGTCACACTTAAATAGTTATTATTAAAAGTGCCGGGATATCACATCTGTTTTTGACTCAACGTTGAGGACGGAAAGACGGACATGTACGTTGCACGCATACCATTGCATAGTAGAGCATACGGGTTTTTGGTTCGTTTCGTCGTATCCGTTTCGATCGGTCGTTCGTTACCGGGGCGGTTGGCCCCGGTGACAGCAGCTAGTTTTGGGAAAAAAACGCCCGTCAACAAAGTGTTAAGCAAACGCATGCGTTTGCGTTTTTTCCCTTGGGAGAGATAGGGACTGTCACCGATGGCAGCAAACCTTCCGTTTTCTGTACTAAAAATCAAAGGATTTTGATTCTTGTCGCAGACTCTTGCGTTTTTATATGTCAATTGTGAATATTGTTCCTAGTAGATTTTAATGAGATTGTATTTACATTTAATTGGGATTTTTAAAAGTTAAAGTATTATTTGAGACAGAAAATTGTGTTTGTTTGATAGATGACCTGATTCATTACGGTTTCGAAAGACTCATTAACACATTAACCGTCATGTCAGTCCCTGGGGACCGATAGTCAAGTTTCGTCTAGGTTCGCGTCGGTCGTTCAGAGTCAGTCTGCTAATCTCGGTCCGCCAGTGTGCTTCATATTCATGCACTATATTCGAATCTTTCTTTCCACTTCGTTTTGTTTCACCGGTGTTTACCCAACAACCATTTTTGAGTGTTTTCGCTCATTTTTAAAGGGCTCCACCTTCCATAATGGATGCGACTGCGCGTAACTAACGTTGCCTCGAGTCTTATTAGCGCGCATCGTCCATTGTAGCCAACCTAGACTCTCCATGTGTCTAATGCCAGCCGCATAGCCTTTCGCTGGATCGATTTGAGGCGCGCTCGTAGACGTGAGCCCGACGGCCACCCTACCACAGCACTATGGAGCGAAAAGAGCAAATTGCCGGGATAAAATTCGGAATCAAATGTTTTGCAATTTTTTCATTGTAATATCGTGTAATACTATTATATTACACGAAATTGTGATGTTTCGGGACAATCCCGCCAGGTGGCGCTCCAAAAACCACATATTTTTGAAATTTTCTATGGGTGCATTATTTTTTAATTTTTTTTGTTATATTAACTTAAAGATTTTTAAAAGTTTGATATAAAACAAATTAAATTTACTACAAACTTTCATTCAAAATGTTGTCATCTGGAATATAATTGATATTCAAAGCATCTAACGCGGACATAACGTCTCCTAACGAAGAGCTACTGTCTGAATGTCAATAATTTTATTGATGTTTTTGTTGACAAAATTATTGACGTTCGATCGAGTGCGATCGATGCTGACGATCGACCGATAAACATAATCCAGCAGATGGCGCTGGTACTTCCGAGAAGAACAACGAAGATCAAATCAATAAATAAACTAAATTAGGTCATTCGCAAACCGACACTTGCGGCAAGCAGACTGAATTTTTAGCCTTCTCGTAGTGCTTAAAAAATATCTACTGTGTCGCCTTTTCTTGTGCGAACTCCGAAACGCGAATCAACAACACTGAATATTCTGAACTTGTACCATCATCTTCTTGGGTTTGAATTGGCAAGGGACTGTTACTATTTGAGGAGCTGTAATCTACGAAGAATGTTTTTACTGCGTCTGGGTAAGGGATTTGTTTTTTATTTTTCAACGATTTAGCCAGAGATATTGTTGAAATGTATGGATCGGATGATTGTAATGCTCTCATAAAAATGTCTCTAATATTGAATTCTCGTGACATTTTACGGGCGTGTTCTCTTCTATCCCTTCTGTATATTTTATTTCTACCTTCTGCTGCTTCCTCTCCTAAGGATCCCAATGGTGTTGGGGCATTTACAATGATTTCACCTACATGCGCAAGAACTTTATGGACAGTAGAAGCCATTTTGTGCCAATTGTAATGATGTATGTAAAACATGTATGTGTCATGGCAATATAGACTAATAGTTTTTGGATTTAAAGGCTGTGAACAGTTGATGGCTATTAAAATATTTCGAAACCTTTCTATAAGTTCTGTTTCTATTTGCAAAATATCGCTCAATTTTTCTATGTTTGAAAAAGCCCGACGACAAACATTTCCCGTCGTACTATTTCCACCCATTTGCTTTGGTTCATCTACTTTAACACCAAATTCCATGTTCATCTTTTCCAATAATTTTTTTTTTTCGATCGTTGTACATGTTTTTATAATTTTTAGTAATCTTCCATCTTTTAAATTCAATTCTGTACGAAATGTGAAGCAGGCATTCGAATAATCTCATCCAACAGTGCTGTGGAGATATTCTATAAGATAAATTCTCAGGATTTGGAATGAATCCACTTTCTAATTGCTGTCTGTTCATTTCTGTTGGTTTTGCACCACATATACAACATGTTTGCATAGACTCTGTCTCGGTTAAATATGCCAAAATTCTTCCATCAATTAAACTCGTATAAAATGTATAGTTTTGCGCCACATAACTTGTTTCATTTAGCTGAATTGTATAAGGAACTAACCTGGTTATTTGGGTTTTGATTTCGTCTACTGTTTGTATAACTTTCTTTTTTACTTTTTCGCAACACAATTGAAAAATGATCGATCACAATTGGCCTGCAAAATCTAACACTTTGGGGCATCAAGTTTATCCAGATGATATCTGAATCGTCACTGATGAACGAAAGACGGATAGGCGTTAATGCCGATACTACTATATCACTGTCTGATGCAGTATTTTCTCCGGAACCATGAAGCGGTTGATTGTAAATGCTGTGTCCACTAGATCCGTCAATGCCCCACGAGCACAATAATACGCTTAGTGAATCACACAAAGAAGATGAAAGGTGTCGCAAGATTTCTGCTTTTTGTATTTGTATTTGATTTCTGCATTTGTATACAATCTACACGCAGTGTGATTGATGCTTACGGTTTGATGCTTACTTTACTTTCAATGAACTCTAACGCATACCAAACATTTTCCTTGCAAGAAGCATTGTTTATCAAAACGTTTATGATATCAAAACGTTTATGATATGTAAGGGTACAAACAGAACAAAGTATTAGTGTAGGGTACATTATTCCGGGGAATTTTGGGTATAAAAAGATGGGTTTGTGAACTGTAGAACAAGTAAAAGCGACCTGATACATTCAAAGCAAACCAAACCAAATTTCATTCTTTGCCAGTGACTTGGCTTGTCTTTCACCTTTTACGTGATGTTCAACCACTACCCTGCTTCACATTTTTCATTGAATGAGAATTTCAAATATTTCTTACCACACATGATGCTGCATATGGCATGATGGAGACGCCTAGTCTATATCTATAAAATTCTTGTGTCACGGTGTTAGTGTTCAAACTCCTCCTAAACGACTGAACCATTTAAACTCAAACTTTGCACACACGTTCCTTAGGTATGAGAATAGGTTTTTAACTATGTCTCATATCTGTAAATTTTATACTTTTTTAATTAATTACAATTTTCTATCGTCATACATTGGTTTGTTTGTTTTGTTTACATTCAGCAATGACACATAAAGTGAACTACAACAAGTATAAACGGACACAGCAACATGCCTTTTGACATACTGTGGTGGTGAGTTTAATACAAAAGTGGTGAATTTAATTCAAACAAGTCGTTTCATATAAGTGACGATAGTAAAATCTTTGTTAATTTTTGGTAATAATAACTAATGTTGTTAATTGGTGGTAGTAGAATATGTGTTCAAATTATTGTTGCTTAGAGCAGTGAGAAAACCTTCTCATTTACCAGTGTTGTGAAAACGAATTTCAGTATAGTTACCACTCGCGAGGCTATGAACTCGCGAGTAGGGACGAGCATGCTTATTCGTCACGTTTACATGCAATCCAACGTGGCGTAAGTTTTACTGTTATCAGGACAAAATGCGGCGCATAGTCATGATAGAACAAAACGTGTGTTCAAACATTAATGTCGCTGAATTTAGTCCGACAAGCTATGATTAGTATCGAGGATCGTAGCATGGTAATTAAAAAGTTATTGTTATGTTTTAGGTTCGCCGAATCGAAGTGCATTTAATTTGATGGACACTGAAATAAGTCGTGAACTGCAGCATAATATTGCAGTCATGTTGGATATCGTTTCTCACAACGTATCAATGTTGACTGATGAACAAGCATATGTTTACCCAAGTAACATTTCCAAAACCTAATAGACTTTTACAAGTTTTATCAATGTTTTAACATGGGTGTACCAAGTCCAATTGGTTTTTTAGAGGTTTCCCAGCAGGCAAAATAGTTTTAATATTTTGACATCCTTTTGAGGATAGCTATAAAACCGCTCATTAAGTCTAAAATCTTAGTAGACTTGAAGAGTCTGTAAATACGCTGTTAAGTCCTTCTTAAAACCTTCTTTTTAAACCAATCAGTGATTTTTGGTCTAGAAAAGGTTTTAAGGGATGGTTTTGACAACGTTCTGTAGAGTGGGCCCTCTTACACTTAAAACGGGTTTATGAAGGTTTTATCACAGCCTTTAAGATATTTTACTCTTAAAATGGAACTTAATGATGAGCATGAACAACATCGTTAGAACCATGATAAAACTTAAAATGTTACTTGGGTACGAACGCATTATCATGGCAGTATCAACGGGACAAAGTGGTATCTTTTTTTGGATGCCCCAGTCCGAACTGGCAAAACATTTCTCATATCGCTCTTGCTTTCCAAAATACGAGCAAACAATGACATTGCAATACCAGTTGCTTCATCTGGAATTGTAGCTGGAAATGGAGGTAGAACGACGCATTCATCATATAGGATACTTCGAAACATCAATAGGAACACAAAAGCCGTATGAAACAACAAAAATCAATAACTCATGGCCTAGGTCATGCAACAGTGAAAAATAATTATCTGGGAAGAATGCACCATGGCAAAGAAGCATTCTCTTGAGGCGCTGTACAGAACACTCAAAGACGTGAAGTGTAATAAAGATTGTTCCAGTAATACAGTAGATCCCTGCAGTACGCTATTCTCGATATACGCGAATTCGCAATACGCATTTTTTTACAACTGACAGCCCATAGGGTTGCTCGACTTCTATTAGTCAGTTTTACTTTGTTTTGGTAGAATGAAGTTTTTAATATACACTTTTTAACAGAGATATAATGAAACAATGGAAAAAATGGAACACTTATTAGTTATTTGGATAAAAGATATGTTAAATAAGCGGTTCCCTCTCAGTGTCAACTCTTCAATATGAAGTATAAACTATATGGCAGAGGAAATCCCCAATACGCGAATCGATATACGCTATTGCGTTCGGTCCCAAACATTCGCGTACTGCGGAGACCAACTGTACTGTGTTTCTCCTCTCAGGTGATTTCAGGCAAACTCTTCCCGTAGTGCCACGATCCACCTATGCTGATAAGATCACCTGAACTTGCCTTACTCATCGGTGTTGTGGAGCAATATTGAAAAACTTTAACTAAGCATAAACAGGCACGTCCAAATGCTACAGGATCCATCAGCTTTTACTTTCTCCAAACAGTTATTAGACATCGGCAATACACCTTAGCAGATTCTTAAAAAGCTCTAATAGAAACCCAATTTAGAAAACTAATATGTACGTCATACATGGCTTACCAGGCGTACATAAAACATCGTTCATTCAATTGATCTGCTTGATTATTAACAAAATAAGGATGATAATCATTAGCAGCCTCACTATAAGCTTTTTACGACGTAAAAAGTGTAAATACAATGAAATTAATGTACTTAAGAAATATAATGTGACCGTTAAACCAATTTTCAACAACATCAAACGGGTCAGCTAGTAGGTGATAAAATATAAGCTTCACATGTAAAGTACAGAATAACGTAAAGATGCGCGCGTATGCGCAAAGAAAACTATCATTTATTGTTACAAAACATTCTTGACTATGAGTGGGTATGCATTATATTACAATCTTTCACAATCCTTAGCGATGGCGTAAGGTTAAAAACAGAAAATTGAAAAATTTTCCAGGAGTTTTGCGAAACAATGCTTAATATTTTTTGACATTCAATTTCAATTTACTCAAACTGTCAACAATTATAAAGCATGATAATATACCTTTTCAAAACTGTGCTTAAAATCCGATTCCGGCCATTATTATAGGAGTTACAGACCTTCAAAAATGATGGATTTTTTTCAATTTTTCACGCAATATTTTCACAAATCTTGGCTTTGACGGGCTGTTTCTCAGAACCTGGAAGAACAGAGGCTCTAGTTTTTGGGTCATTTCTTAGTTTCATCTTGTAGATTAAAAAAACATGTTTCATTTTTCTGAAATCCAAAAATGAATTTTTGATTTTTATCCCGGCTTCGTTCCATCGTGCACAGATGCGTACTCAACGACAGACCGTACTAACGAGCAGTACAATATCTTTATGGAGGTGGGATCGTTCTTATTCTTGGCGTAACGACCTCTTGGCTTAGGAGACTTGTTTCCCTGTCGTACGTGGATAGTCAGTCCTCTCGTACAGGGGAGGGTCCGATCTCGGTTGGGATTGGAACCCACGCCGTCGAGGTGGTGAGCCCCGGCGCTCATGGACCAATTTTGTAACCGGCGCTACTGCTCGGCTGTCGCGAACCCCTTGGTGGTGGGATCGTTGAGCAGGTCAATTAGCTGGTTGACCTTAGCGACGACTTGTTCCCGCTGGTCCTGGAAGATATCGTATGGCACATTGTAACCATCATGTTGCGGGGGCCACCTTACGGCCCATCGATTTGTACCATTTCTTTTTCGGCTTCGGCTGCTTCTTCTCCCTCCCCGGCGAAGCGTTAGACAGAACGGATGAAGCTGCATTACCGTTCGGTTTCGGGGAATCACGCTTGATAAAGCTAAGCAAAGAGTAGCTCGTCTGGTTCGGACTGGGCGACGGTGTAATGTCATTGATGTTCACCTGTGAGCTGCTACTGTAAAGCCGGTTCTTCTTTTGACTGAGCCCGGAAAATAGATCCCAGAACGAATGCGACTTTTGCAAGCTGTATGAGCAGCCCTCCTGTTCCGCGGTGTTCGGTAGTTTTACTATCAGCGTCGGTTCATCGTCGTCCACGGCCAGTTTTGCAATCGGCAAGGGGGCGGTTACAGCGATTGGTTGCGCTTTAGGGGGTGCCTGATCTTCTGGATCTTCTTTGACGGGCGACGCTTTTATTGAGACCGCCGCAGACGATGGTCTTATAGAGTTGGCAAGTTTGTCCCAGAAGTTGTACAAATTTTGCGATCGCTGATAATCCAATCGACAGGTGTACTTGAGATGTGGCGGTAGGTCACATTTCTCATACACGCACGGTATTACCTTGCGTTGCCTCCGTTCGATCTGCAGTGCCTGGGCAAAGGTAACAGTGAAATCGTTGAGCGAGCTGGCCAGGAATGCCTCCGATATGATAACCACCAAGCGGCGGCAGCGCTCTGAAATGAGCCGCGACATGACCTCGTGCTCGAAAGAAGCACCGGCCAGAATATCACGATCCTTAAGGCACAGCTTCAACCCGCGATCCTCCAAGCGGGACACCATTTTCGTGGCAAAATCAATGTCCTCTTGGGCGAATAGAATGAAGGCATCGAACTGTTGCTTGTACCTGGCCCTATCGCCTACCACAATAATATCGTTGTCGTCCGGTACACAGTCATCTTGCAATTCCGCTGGTTCACTTTCCCTAGCCGTACGCCTGTGTTCCTGCAGCAAGAATTTCTCCGCATCTTTCTCAAACAATTCGAACGTATCGTCCACGACGTCCCATCGGTCGATGCAGCCGAGCAGGTTCTGCAGTTGGGCCAAATTTGCATCAACCTTACATTGATGTGATTCCTTTTCCCACAGCTCCAGCAGGAAGTGCGTGTGTTTTTCATGGCCCTTCACTAGCGGGTAGAGGCTTTTGGGAATTTCAACCAAATTGAAAAGCCCCCGCCAGTCTCGGGAAAATCCTGCCTCGCTCAGGAATATTCGCTCCTTGTCCAACAGACAGCCAAGAAGGTCACGGGTCAGCGGGCTAAGTGCTTTCAGCGGCACCATCGTCAGGTCGTTTCGGCTCCCGACGTGAGCCTCGGTAACTTTTGCGGAATTATCAAGCATTGGGTTCGCAACAGATGCAAAGCAATTTCTCACCAACGCACAACCTACAGGAAACACGCATGTAACTTCGAGGAAATGGCTAATCTCACTTTTAAAGAAAAGTTCACTTTTATAAATTCTTTCGTTCTCAGGCAACAACCAGGTGTTAGAACTCGGTGTCTTTACGATGTTTATTCTTCGATTGTTATTCTGAGAGTGGTGATGCCTACAATGTGTGTCTTATTTACATATTGCTTTCTATCCGGAATCGGGTAAGGAGGGTAAAGGAAGGAATCGTCAACGGGTACACGGTAATGTGTCCTGGGTGACGGATGCATCACAGGTATTCTTGTAGGCGGGATCCTGTCGAACAGGTTTACCCCGTAATAGACCCGTGCTGGAATAATCTGAGCATCTGGAGCCGTGTCGCGTAATCGGTGAAGTATGGCGACGGTGGCAGGTCTTCTTCTTGGCGTTACAACCTCTTGGTTATGCCTACCCGTTAAGGGCCTACGAGACTTGTACCCTAAGAGTACGTGGATAGTCCGTCCTCTCGTATAGGGGAGGGTCCGGTCTCGGTTAGGATACGAACATACCCACGGAACACAGCACAAAGTAACCTTCCAACATTAGCTTCGGGTCGAGATAGGAATTCAATTGGCAAGAGCGAGATGGTGATATCCTTGTCTCTTTTACACCAACGCAGAAATTCCCCACTCCCAACATCACCAGAAAGTTCTCCCTGCCGCGCCCAGCAATTCCCTCGGGTTTGTTCAAGCGCGAGCAATCCACCGCGGTATTCGAAGAACCAGCGCGAGCTATCGAAAACCCAGTGCGAATGAGTGGGTTGAACGTATAACGATGCATTCCCATACAGTCCATACAAACAGCTACTCAGTAGAAATATATTGCGCCTTTAGTACACCGTTCTCAACAAAGAGCGAAGGTCTTGCGGTTGGTGAGCACAGACCGGAGTGGACACAACGCGGTTCAAGTCCGCGTAATAGCTCGAGACATGCGAATGTGTAGAAGGAAGAGTAGAGAAAAAGTGGGAGGGCCCCAAAAAGGGCCTCCATTTTTCGTTTTTTGCCGCGGCAACTTCGGTTTTTTCTTCGGTTCGAGCTGGATATAATCTGAATATACCGATGAGACTCCATTTATTACCCAGCCGCGTTTTACAAGGTGCTGTGGCGCTAAGGTAAAGCAAGCCAAATTGTGGCTCAATCGGGATCCGAACATTCAGATCAATTTGGTCGAAAATTACCGAAACAAAACCGAAGTTGCGCATGTTTTTTGAGTGTTGATTTTTTTCCCGTCATATTTCTTGATGCAGAATGCAATGAAAAACCCAAACAAGCCCTCCATTTATTTTTCTTTGATTTTCGTAACAGCAGCACAATTTTTCCAATTATTGCTGGTGCACCATCGGTAGCGCCGGTTAGAAAATCGGCCCATGAGCGCCGGGGCTCACCACCTCGACGGCGTGGGTTCGAATCCCAGCCGAGACCGGACCTTCCCCTGTACGAGAGAACTGACTATCCACGTACACCAGGGAAACAAGTCTCGTAAGCCCTTACGGCCAGGCATGACCAACAAGGTCGTTACGCCAAGAAGAAGAAGACCATCGTTCTTCTACGCTCACAACACGTGACCAATCCAACCCTATCTTATCTAACGAATCGCGTACAGCGCAAAATATATCCTCTGCCGTTGTAGTATTTAGGTGGCACGACATCCCCTAGTGGGACAAGGCCTCCCTCCGAAGAGAGTTTGTGTGACTGAAAGACGGTATATTATAGATCGGTGGTCAGCCGTTCGTAATACCGGAGGGTGCCAGACTCGAGATTCGATCCCACACCTGTGGTGTGGTGTTTCCTCGCGCTACCGCTGCGCCATGTTGTAGTATTCACCAATGGTAAATAGCTATGTGGAGGCTTAGTGGTTTAAAAGTTTGGCGATTTGAATGTTAAACCTCCTTTTTTATTTGCTAATTTTCACAGGTTACAAGGAACGGTTCGAGCGCGAAGAACGGACACGAGAGATTTTTTTTTTATTAATTTTAGAGACTTTGACCTATTCGGTCATTCGTCGCACGGACACGAGAGAGAGAGTATAGCGCTGCGATGTTCAAAATTGGAATTACCTCAGGCCAACGCGTGAACCTGTCAACGATGGAAAGACAATAGCGTTGTCCGTTGCTGACGGGGAAAGGGCCCACTAGATCGATGTTGATATGGTTGAACCTTCCATCTGGCGGGGTATAGCGTTGGTACGGACTTTGTGTATGTCGAGTCACCTTGTTGGCCTGGCAGGCCAAACACTCTTTCACAAACTTGCCGCAATTCCGCTTTACGTCCAACCATACCAACTGTTGTGGATTGCCTGGAGTAAAGGTTGGCGAAACTTTCGTGTGACGTACGGGCGGATGACACCAGTTGGGAAATCACAAATCAGTTTGCGGCTGCTGCTCGGGACTAATACACTTTGCAGGACAAGATAAGTTGCAGTTTTACCACTAAGGAAGTTTGCTAGTTCCGAATCGTGGGACTGATTCTCAGCTAGAGCGTCAAAATAAGATGGTGGTAGCAGCCTGGACTGGTTCGATGCGTGACAGTAGATTAGCGGTGACGTTGGACTCCCCTTCTACATGGCGAATATCCGTAGTGAATTGGCCAATGAAGTCGATGTGTCGCGCTTGTCGAGGCGTGGCTTTGTCCAAGGGTTGTTTTAAGGCGAACACCAGCGGTTTGTGGTCCGTGTAAAGGTAGAAGCTTCTTCCTTCCAGTTGATGGCGGAAATGTCGAACCGCCAAATATATAGCCGTTAGTTCCCGATCGTATGTTGAGTATTTTCGCTGCAAAATCGGAGGCGTCCGTCCACAGAGAAAGTTCAGCGTCGCGGTCTGGATGCGTCAAGAGAGTTGCTTCAGCGAGTTGGGACTTGTATTCTTCGAACGCCGCGATAGTTACGGGGTTCCAGCTGAGTGGCGTCTTGTCGCGCTTTTTATTTCCAGGTGTCATTGCTATCAGTGGCCCTTGTTTTTCCAACGCGTGCGGGATAAAAAGTCTGTAGAAATTTATCTTGGCTAGAAAACGTTTCAAGCCCATGACCGTTTCCGGGCGTGGAAATGCGCGGATGGCGTCTACCTTTTCAGGTAGTGGAAGGATCCTCATAGTTGTTATACGATGACCCAAGAAGTTTATTTCAGGTTTGGTAAACTCACACTTGGCCAGGTTAATTTTTAGTTGATGCTCCTGGAGTCGATCAAAAACCAGCTGCAAATGATGTTCGTGTTTCTCGATTGATGAAGAGGCGACTATAATATTATCCACGTAAGGGAATGAAAAGTCTAGGCCTCGCATTACACCATGGATCAAACGTTGGAACGTTTGTGCAGCGTTTCGTAATCCTAACGGCATTGTGATAAACTCAAACTGGCCGAATGGTGTGATTAAGGCCGTTTTTGGGACATCATCCGGGTGTAACGGAATCTGATGGTATGCTTTGTGTAAGTCTATTTTTGAAAATATAGACTTACCTCGTAGGTGAATCGTGAAATATTGCAGATACGGAAGTGGATAGCGATCGGGGACGGTCTGTGCGTTTAGTGCGCGATAACCACCGCAGGGACGCCAGGTACCGTCCGCCTTCCGGACCATGTGGAGAGCGCTGGCCCAACAGCTATTAGACGGGCGACAGATGCCGAGTCGCATAAGGGCCTCAAACTCTCCTTTAGCAGCATCATACTTTTCCGGAGCAAGTCGTCGGGCTCTAGCGGAAACAGGTTTGCCGGTGGTCTCTATCCGATGCGATACTCCCATGTGTTGTGTGGTACCAAGAGGGTCTGGAGAGGTTAGTTGCGGGTACTTACGAAGTAGGTCAGACATGCTGGAAGTGGCGTCAAACGTGCGGATGGTTTCCACGCTAGTCTGATCTGTATTTCCTGGAGCACGTAGTTTCGTTTTGTTGTCTATCAAACACCTCCCTCGAAGATCCACCATGAGGTCGTGGTGGTGCAAGAAGTCCGCTCCCAGGATGGCAGAACCAACGTCTGCAATGACGAAGTTCCACAGGACTGGACGCCGCAGGCTGAGGTCCAGTTCGTGCAGCGTTTGTCCATAGACGGTGATTGGGGTACCGTTGGCGGCGTAGAGGCGCATCACAGAAGGCTTGGTTTTTTGTGGTATGCACGTTACGACAGTAAACCAGCGAACGTATCATATTCCACCCTCGCGACAGGATGTCACCGCATTCTATGAGAACCCTCGCTACGGATGCAACCACTCAACGCAGACACCAGCGCGAACCCTCGCGACAGGACATGACCACTCGACGCAGAAACCTGACGACGATCGCGAACGAGTTGAGACATGAATTGTGCAGAACAACGACTGTGAGAAAGACTTCGTCACCAATCGCAGAGCAACACGTCGAAACAGAAGACCACCCGGAGCAGCAACGGCAGCGCTATAAAAGGGCTTCATAACAAGTTAGACCTCAGTCTCTAGCTAGGAACAGACAGAAAAGGTTCAATCCCAAATAAAAATTGTAATAGTCGTGAATCAGTAATTATACTTAAATAAAAATTATATTTTTTTATAATAATCTTGAGGCAACGATCATAACTGGCGCAGTCGTACGGCTTAGCGTGAAAAATCCTGTGAAGTGAAAGTGAACAGTGGAAGATAATTGCAAAAAAAAACTCTTATCGTCAGTGGCCCCGCGAAAGCATCGGAGTAAAACACCCCGAGTAGAGGACCCCCCGCCATCTAAGCACACCAGGAAGAAGCAGCTAAGGAACCCTGAACCGAACCCGTCGGACAATCCAGCAGACTCCGGGACGATGATAATCATCCTGTAAGTATTTAGTGAAGTGAGAATTGTGCATAAATTCCTCCAACACTGATACAAACCCAAAAACCGGTAGAGACGATTATTTGCGAATAAAATAATTGTTTAAGAATTCTACCAAGTGTAACGAAAATTGTGAATAAATTTTCAAACACTAACCCTTGCGGAACAAGCACCTTATTTTGCGCATAAAAATAAGTGGGAATTATTTGTGCATAAAATAATTCGCCTTAGTGGGTGATTCGCAGTGTTAACAACAAAGAAAACGCTGACCATAGGTAAAACCGGAAACAGCAGTAGAGAGACCATTTTTCTCAAAAACAGAGGTATAATGGCAACCAACGAGGAGTTGATGGCACATATTGCCCAACTTTCCGAAAACCAGCGTTCCCTCCTGGAACAACTGAACTTCATTAAAAGCAGACCGGTGGTGGATCCGTTTACTTACTACAAGACTCCGGACCCCATCAAAAATATTTCCCTTTTCTCAGGGAACAGAAGAGAAACACTCGCATGGATTGAAGAAGTGGAAGACACTCTCGATCTCTTTAAAGAATGCAAAGAAGAACCGATCTACCCTCAGTTGATCAGGGCTGTTAAAAGCAAAATCACGGGAGAGGCTAGAGAAATCTTGATCGCAGCGGGAAATCCCAGCGACTGGATCGACATTAAGGATGTGTTACTGCACTCCTACGGGGATAAGAGGGATCTAGCATCTCACATCCAATCCCTTTTTTATATAACACTCGGTAAGAAAACAATTACCGAATACTTCAACAAACTTAAACAGATAGACACAGCAATCAAGAGCACAGCGAATTCGACTGACGAATTCAAAGGTGCCACGAAGCAGATCAACGCTTTTATTGGATTGATAAGCACCACACGCTACGTGGACGGCTTAGGGGACAACCTTTCGATGATTGTCAGGAGCCACAAGCCCGAATCATTAGAGGAAGCACATACCTACGCTATGCAATATTCAAACGCAGCGTACCGCCAAAAGTTAGAGAAAAATAGCATCAGGCAACCAGAACAAAAGAAACAATATCCGAATCAACCAATAAAAACAAATATGTACCCACCGGCAAACAGGTCAGACAGATTTAAAGCCAAACCCACCGAGGTATACAAAAACATCCCAGACGAGGATGTCTCCATGAGAACCCATAGGTCAAAAGTTGTCGTGAACAACCACGAAGGAATAGAAGAAGATCAGGAACCTCCACCGGAAATCGACTCTGAAGACGATGATTATTTCATATCGGACGAGCTAAATTTTCGGCAGGCCGAGGAAAAACCACAAAAAACCTAAAAAATAATAATTTCATTCCATACCTTCAAATCAATACAACAAAAGGAGCTTTAAAATTTCTCGTCGACACTGGCGCAAACAAAAACTATATCTCTCCAGACCACGTAAATATAGAAAACTGCAAAGACGAAGAAGGGATAAAAGTTACAAATATCAAAGGTACACACAGCATAAATAAATCAGCTTCATTCGACGTTTTCGGCGTGCGAAAGAAAGTAAAATTTTTTGTTTTCAAATTCCACAAATTTTTCGATGGCTTAATAGGATACGAAACACTTAGGGAATTAAATGCAAAACTGGACATCGCCAAGAACAATCTCAAGGTTGGAAGGAAAACATTTAACCTTAACAAAAGATATCCAGAAATTCAAAAAATAAATCTCAACGAGCATGAATCACAATTTATCAAAATCAAGGTCAGGACAAACAAAGACTTTTTAGTGGAGAACGAACAAAACTTTCAAAATTTCTCAATTCTACCGGGACTTTACAGAGCTCAATCGGGAGAAGCAGTTGTAGCCATTAGAAATAAAACCTCAGAAAATTCACTCGAAATCAACCTGAACGAAATCAATATCGAAACCAGCGAATGTAGCGTAATGAAGAACGCAAATACTCCAGAAAACCTACCCTTTGATGCAAATTTCAGGAAAGATCACATGAATAAAGAAGAGGAACAGGTACTAAAGCAACTCATGAGAGAGTACAAAGAGATACTATACGATGAAAATTCTAAACTATCTTTCACACACAAAATTAAACACAACATCAGGACGGTAGATAACATTCCAATCCACACGAAGTCGTACAAGTACCCCCAAATTTTTGAAGAGGAAGTCAAACAACAAGTGAAAAAAATGCTAAATGACGGAATCATCAGAGAATCAATCTCACCTTACACCTCTCCAGTATGGGTCGTACCAAAAAAGACCGACTCATCAGGGAAAAAGAAGTTTCGCTTAGTAATAGATTATAGGAAACTAAACGAAAAAACAATAAACGACAAATATCCGATTCCAGATATTACAGACATCTTGGACAAACTAGGAAGAGCATGCTATTTCTCAACAGTAGATTTGGTTTCAGGATTCCACCAAATTCAACTCGCGAACGAAGACATGGAGAAAACCGCATTTTCTGTGAATTCCGGAAAATACGAGTTCACTCGGATGCCTTTCGGTCTCAAGAACGCTCCAGCCACGTTTCAACGGGTAATGGACTGCATTCTTAGAGAACACTTAGGGAAATTCTGTCTCGTCTATATGGACGATATAATAATTTTCTCACCCTTATTCCAAGAACACAAAGTCCATATTTCACAAATTTTCCGTAAACTCAAAGAAGCCAACTTAAAAATACAACACGAAAAATGCGAATTTTTTAGAAAAGAAGTCCAATTTCTAGGTCACACCGTCACGGAACATGGCGTGAAACCGAACAACGACAAAATTGAGGTAATCAGGTCATGGCCAATACCAAAAACAGAAAAGGATATCCGACAATTTTTGGGCATCCTCGGATACTATAGAAGATTCATAAAAGATTTTGCAAAACTCGTCAAACCGCTAACAAACCTTCTCAGAAAAGAAGTAGAAATCGAAATGGCCCCCGAAATAGTCAAATGTTTCGAGAAATGTAAGAAGATTCTTACCCTCGACCCAATTCTAATATACCCGGATTTTTCAAAGGAATTTATCCTCACCACAGATGTGAAGCGACCCAGCTGGTCCACCACCTTGCCGCCTCCAGTCCTTCCCGCCCGAAGCCTACAAACACCAGCTATTCCGTACCCGCGGACAAGTTCAACCAATATGGGAAACGCAACGTACATCGTAATATCCCGAACCCCGAACCCGTGCAACCGCCACTCCCACCCGCGCCGCACAAACATCGGCAGACGAAACCCAAAACACAAAACACCGTGTCAGCAAAACCCTGGGAATCAGCGAGTGTCCACACCAGCACGCAGCTAGCAAGCCGCGTGCGTAAGGCAGAATCGTTATCACGGAAGCCGGGCCACGCGTCAGCAAACGCAGAAGGTCGCACATGCCAATACGCCGCGGAGTTCGGATTACAAGCGTGTGCGCACTGAACACTGAAGATCGCGAACACCAACCTGCGTGGCCGCCGCATGATTCCGCGATGCATCAACACGCGCATGTACGCACCCAATGTCCGGAACCCGGGTTTCGGGTTACATCGAGGAATGCATCGCTACGACTGGGAGTTTGACCGGACAGGTTGATTCCTGTCGAAACATGTTTTGATAAGCACCGTGCTGATAAGCGATGGAAATCAAATCAAGGAATGCAGCATCAGCTCGTTTCCTTTCAAAGCGTGGGAAACGCTGAGTTGGCGGATTGGACAAATTCGGGGACGTCTTGATAAGCGATGATAAGCCACGGAAACCAAAACAAGGAATGCCGCATCAGCTCGTTTCCTTTCGAAGCGTGGGAAGCGCTGCGTTGGCGGATTGGGCGAATTTGGGAACGCACGTTTTGAAAAGCACTGATAAGCGGGAAGTGGAAGGAAGGTAGCGGGCCAGCGGGGTTAGCCAAATAGTATATAAGGAATCAGAATATTGTAATAAAGGCCGCAGTTTTGACCTGGAAGTGCCAGGGAGATATAGAACCTATCCTTGTTGCATTTTATTTAAAAGTCCGTTTCTTCGCCGTTTGGAAGTCCGCTTCGCTTCTGATAGCAAAGTTTAAGGAAATTGGTAGAAGCCATTCAGCCTGGCCACTCGGGCTCTTTCATTTGGTGACAGCGGTGGGATTCTTATCCCAGTATCATTTAGTAGTGACCCGGTGGGTCGCGAAGGTGGTACAGTGAAGTATAGAAAAAAAAGTAGTGACATTTAACAGAAAATTATAGTGTGGAAATAGTGAGTGCATTAAAACGAAGACAAAAAGACAGTTGCAGCACGGCGAGAATCCTTCCAGTGCGCAGGACAGCAGTCAGAAGAATCTACAAGCGCAGAACAACGAGTCGCTGCACTTCATACGCAAGAGAGCGGACAACGGAGAATCAACCGGCGCGGATATCGGAGATCGACCCGAGATGAAAGCAACGCTACTAGGGTTATGGTGAGAATAGAGCCTTCCCAGGAACAACAAAATTGTGAGCCAGCAGCATTAGTTTTTTTTTTGCTGTTCTTTTTTTTGTCTTTTGATGAGAGAAAGACGACTTCGCAGTGAACAAGCTGAAAGAAGTAGGAAATGCAGGTAGTCGCAATAATTGGAGTTAGCTCCCTACCTATTGAAAGTGAAAGAGTCAATATATAGTGTACCTATTGCACCCAGTCTTAGAGAACTCGGGGAACGTAGTGAAAACGGTTTCAGCGAACACAATCCGAGCGAGAAGATTAATTTACGGGCTTGAAAATGAGTGTAGCAAAAGATTACCCGATCACGAGTGTGATCGCGCGCATTCCTGAGTTTCAAGGCTCAGCTGATGAACTCGAGCAGTTCGTTAACCAGATAGACCGGATACATGAGCGTAATCTTGTAGAAGAAGATATACTACTTGACATAGTTTACTCTAAATTGAGAGGCGATGCAGTGAGGCACTACTCTCGGATTAAAGCTGGTACATGGGCAGACCTAAAAGAACTGCTTTGTCAGGAATTAGGAGTACAATATAGTGTTGAGGCTATATTCCACCTAACCGAAACATTATGCCAAAAGCCACAGGAAACGTTTCGGAAGTATAAAGATAGGGCCCGACAAATTGTGGAGTTGGTATCATCGTATGCACCAGACAACGAAGCATTGATGGAATATGCATGTCGGCATATAAAACATCATTTTGTTACGGGGCTGAATGACGAAAATTTAAAAGTGCTAGCACTTATGCAAAACAATATGAAACTTGAAGCCCTCATGGATTATTTAGGAAAGATGCATGAAAATGTTGATCGGGTTACAGAAGCGACAAGACGATTGAAAGCAGCGCAGGCACCTTACCCACCATGGGATGGATATCGTGACTATGACTACAATCGTGATACAGGGTTTTCCGAGGTGTACGATGATAGGAATACGCCAGGATGGCAGGATAGCAGATATTATGAAGAGCACAGACAATATCAACAACCTTTTGAAATTGAATGGCAACAAGCCGATCACAGCGAGGGGGATTACTATAGAAAAGATCATAGAGACGAAGGGAGACAGGCTGGGTACGATGATAACATGGGGTCTGACATCAGATACGCAGATGCGAGGGATAGTCCACCACTAGGAAACCACCAAAGAAAAGTAAGGTTCGTTAATCATCCGGCGAACGAAGGTAATGATGAAAATGATTCAAAAAACGAATAACTGGGGAACCCGGAAGCCCGCGGAGATTCTCCAAACTCCGAAAAAAATTGAAGAAGGAATGGAAGTTTAACTTACTAGGACCAGTATTCGAAAAACAGGGCAGTAACAATAATTTACAACAGAAGAATTATACAGAGACAAGAATAAGAAAAACAGAATCAGCTAAACAAGTGCATCATCCGTTGGGCTCGTCTTCAAACAGACAAATGAATGTCACTTTGTCTACCGTAGCAAACCCATCATACAGTACCGAATATGTTATAGATACTGGTACAGAGATGAATCTGCTAGACTACAAAATGGCACAAAAGATAGGCGTAACTCGATTGGATTTATCAGACCAAACGTCGTTAGAGGTAAAACCAGGTCTCAATATATCGTTGATAGGAGTGTGCACTGTTGATCTACTCTTAGGAAATGTTGTGTACCCCACCAAATTTCACGTAGTAATAGGGCTAGAAAGCTCGTCAGCTCGTTTAGGTATGGAATTCATCAACCAATATGTGGATGTGATAAACCTTGGACAAAAACATGTAGGGTTTACCAACGGTATTCTTAAGCATACCATTTCAAACAAGGAAGAAGAGCAGAAGAAGTTAGAAGAAGATCAAATAAAACAACGAGATGAAGAAAATGAGCAAACGATGGATGACACGAAGTTCGCATGCGATCATGAGAATTCTGAGAATGTCAAAACAAATACAGCAATAGATACGGAACCTTTGAACAAAATTACTAAGATTTGCCACAGCGTATTTCAAGCCAACAGAAAAATAAGCAAGGAGATGAAAATACGCACAGAACCGTATAGGTATTCGAAGGCTGCGAAGCCTCAGAACAAGAAACAAATTAAGAGGGTATCGTTACAGGAAATGGGGAGGTCAGACGAAAATCCGTGGATTTCTCCAACGTCTGCAATAAGTAAAAACGAGGACGTCAAGTGGATACACTTTTATCCACCCTAAATAATTATTGGGTTTGAGTAGTTAATTTGTAAAACGACACTGCAATGAATCGGCTAACCACAAGGAAAGATTAACGAAAAAAAAAAAAAAAAAATACACGCATGAAGTAAAGAAAACTAAGACTAGATACCGCTCAATATAGCGAAGGTGACAAATTTGCTCAAACAAGGATAGCTAGGAACAGTTAGGACGCGATCGGAAACGCAAAAGAGCCAAACATACTCAAGTAGGGACAGTTAGGGTCAGTTTAAAAGGCATTAGTCCTAGGGAACCGAACGGGTTATGGCCGAGGAGTATCCGTACTCCCGGATTCCTTTAACCAACGATTGTTTTAGGGCTGGGTTCAACTCCCAGTGCCCATTCGGATTCCATAGGTTGCTAGGCAGAGAGAAAAGAAAAGAAGTAATATACCGCTCAACATAGCGAAGGAGCCAAAGATGCTCAATAGTATTGTAAAGGGGGAAAACTACGGACACCCACCTAAAAGACAGTAGGCCGCTCAACATAGCGAAGGAGCCAAAGATGCTCAATAGTATTGTAAAGGGGGAAAACCACGGACACCCACCTAAAAGACAGTATGCCGCTCAAGCCTAGCGAAGGGACCAACGATGTCCAATATCATTGTAAAGGGGGAAAACCACAGACACCCACCTATAGATAGCAATGGGAAAACCGAAGACACCCATCAGTAGTAATGACAGAGAAACGAGTTGCAAATCAGTAGGGACAGTTAGGGAAAATGCTCAAACCTTAGTGGGAACGAACGGGTTATGGCCGAGGAGTATCCGTACTCCCGGATTCCTCTAACCAACGATTGTTTTAGGGCTGGGTTCAACTCCCAGTGCCCATTCGATACCCAGGGACAAGTAGCAAGAAGTGTAAGAAAAACAAAACCATATACCGCTCACGGATAGCGAGGGAGCCCAAGATGCTCGAAATTATTGCAAAATTGGTCCACGGTCACCCACTCGAAAAGGGGTTATGACTAAGCACTAATGAAAAAGATAGTTAACTTCGAGAATGGATTAATCGTTGAAAAAAAAAGAAACTATGAAACTTGGAAGCTAATAATAATAAGAACCGTAACTAAATCGTAAACAAATTGCAATCGCAACAAGAAAAATATTAGTTTTAAACACCGGGCACGCTACACCGGGAACATCCACAATCGCAAAGGGCAGGACTTCCCCGAAAGTCCCAACGTACAACAGCCGTACGCCACCACCTGGCGTATACAACCGCAAAAGGGCATGACTTCCCCGAAAGCCCCAACGTGCACCGACTCATCGCGCGCAACCACTAAGCGCACCCCGACCTCTCAACAATCCGGATGTGCGAAGTCGGGCAGCTACATGAGACTCCTTGAAGGACGCTTGAAGGATGATCACCAAGCAGAAGATGACACCGTATCGGCAGCCGATGGGTCCACGGAGAACAACCTGATCCCGCCAATTTCCAACAAGCTCCAGATCTTTCTATTTTTTTCCCCAGATCTGTGAGCTCGATTAAGCGTGGGGGAGAGCCCCACCGAACAACAAGTTGGCGAACCAGCCGTTTCGCTAACCACCGCCGCTCAGCTAGCTCAGATCTTCCTCTTCTAGGTAGATCTTTGAGCTCGAATAAGTGTGGGGGGATGAAGCGACCCAGCTGGTCCACCACCTTGCCGCCTCCAGTCCTTCCCGCCCGAAGCCTACAAACACCAGCTATTCCGTACCCGCGGACAAGTTCAACCAATATGGGAAACGCAACGTACATCGTAATATCCCGAACCCCGAACCCGTGCAACCGCCACTCCCACCCGCGCCGCACAAACATCGGCAGACGAAACCCAAAACACAAAACACCGTGTCAGCAAAACCCTGGGAATCAGCGAGTGTCCACACCAGCACGCAGCTAGCAAGCCGCGTGCGTAAGGCAGAATCGTTATCACGGAAGCCGGGCCACGCGTCAGCAAACGCAGAAGGTCGCACATGCCAATACGCCGCGGAGTTCGGATTACAAGCGTGTGCGCACTGAACACTGAAGATCGCGAACACCAACCTGCGTGGCCGCCGCATGATTCCGCGATGCATCAACACGCGCATGTACGCACCCAATGTCCGGAACCCGGGTTTCGGGTTACATCGAGGAATGCATCGCTACGACTGGGAGTTTGACCGGACAGGTTGATTCCTGTCGAAACATGTTTTGATAAGCACCGTGCTGATAAGCGATGGAAATCAAATCAAGGAATGCAGCATCAGCTCGTTTCCTTTCAAAGCGTGGGAAACGCTGAGTTGGCGGATTGGACAAATTCGGGGACGTCTTGATAAGCGATGATAAGCCACGGAAACCAAAACAAGGAATGCCGCATCAGCTCGTTTCCTTTCGAAGCGTGGGAAGCGCTGCGTTGGCGGATTGGGCGAATTCGGGAACGCACGTTTTGAAAAGCACTGATAAGCGGGAAGTGGAAGGAAGGTAGCGGGCCAGCGGGGTTAGCCAAATAGTATATAAGGAATCAGAATATTGTAATAAAGGCCGCAGTTTTGACCTGGAAGTGCCAGGGAGATATAGAACCTATCCTTGTTGCATTTTATTTAAAAGTCCGTTTCTTCGCCGTTTGGAAGTCCGCTTCGCTTCTGATAGCAAAGTTTAAGGAAATTGGTAGAAGCCATTCAGCCTGGCCACTCGGGCTCCTTCAGATGCAAGCGATTTCGCTATTGGAGCAGTCTTATCCCAAGGATCAATAGGACAAGACAGACCCGTGGCATACGCATCACGTACACTCAATAAAACAGAAGAACGATACTCAACAACCGAGAAAGAACTATTGGCAATCATTTGGGCAGTGAAACACTTTAGACCCTACCTTTACGGAAGAAAATTTAAATTGTACACCGACCACCAACCTTTAACGTTCAGTCTTACGAACGCAAACAACAAAATCATCAGATGGCGGCTAATGTTAGAAGAGTTTGATTATGAAATTATCTACAAACCAGGCAAACAAAACGTAATTGCCGACGCACTCTCACGTATAAGAACAGAGGAGATAAATCTCAACCCTCTTTCAGTACACGCTGAACCTTCGGAATCAGAGTCAGACGATATGACTGTACATTCCGCAGACACTAGCGATGATTATTTCATTCCATGTACCGAAAAACCCTTAAATGTTTTCAGAAATCAAATCATTCTCAAAATCAGTCATATTGAAATGGAAGCCTACGAGCAAATCTTCCCTAAATACCACAGACATACAATAATCAAAGCAACATACACTGAAGAAGCAATAGTAGACCTGTTTAAACGATTTCTTAACCCAAAAGGAACTAACTGCCTTCTACTACCTATTTCTTTAACGCAACTGGTTCAAGAAACGTTCCGGAAACACTTCTCATCCAATAGATTGTTCAAAGTATTTATTCTTTCCTTCCTTTTAACAGACCTGAGAATGGACAACGAGCAAGATGATGTGGTCAGAGAAACGCACAACCATGGACACCGAGGAACGAAGGAGAATAAATTGCAAATTTTACAAAGTTATTTCTTCCCACAGATAGACCGGAAAGTTAAAATTTTCGTTAATTCATGCGAAATCTGCAAAAAGGCAAAATACAACAGAAAACCCCCAAGGTTAATTCAGAAAAACACAACGGGAGATAAACCATTCAATAGAGTCCATATCGACATTTTCTTTCTCCAAGGGAAAAAATGGCTAACCATAATCGATTCTTTTTCTAAATTTGCCAATGCAATCCCATTGGAAACTAGAACAATAATCGACATCAAACAAGCATTTTCCGAGCATATACGTCAATTTGGACGACCAGAAACAATAATATGCGACCAGGAACCTTCATTCAGATCGATAGATTTCATCGGATTCCTCGACGATCTTGGAATAGCAATACATTTTGCAAGCAGCTCCAGCTCTAATGGAATCATTGAACGCTTTCACTCGACCCTAATCGAGATTTTTAGAACAACTAAACCCAAGTACAGCGAACTAACCCTAGAGGAACATGTCAATGTCGCTATTGACATCTATAACAATACGTTCCATGAGGCAACAAAAGCAAAACCAAGAGATATTGTATTTAACACCACTAACAGCACTAATACAGAAGAAATACAGGAGAAAAGCAGAAAGTTGCAATCAGCTATTAAAGTTGAACTCAGCAAGAGGCAAGCTAAACTTGAGAAATCTAACCAAAGTAGAAACGATCCCGTTCAACTGCAAATAGGAGAGAACGTTATCATCAAAAACTCACAAAGACTAACAAAGGATAAAAATCCATTCAAAATCGCGACGGTTAAAACAGATAACATATTAACCTTCAAAGACGAAAACAACGTCAAAATACACAAAAACTGCATCAAAAAGACGATTAGCGGATAGTTATTAAGAAATATCACACTTACTAACTTTGAAATTAACTAACATAATACCACGAGGAACTAATAATTAACCAAATAATTTACCAACACTTAATAACTAACAAACTAATAACGGTTTTTTTCCCCTCGAATCACTTACAGATTGCTAATCATAGCATTAGTTAATGCGAACACATACAAAGACGCTAATAGTAGCAATGGCCTAATAGCATTCACATTAGGAAAAGTTAGGATAAAAACAGGCTACGATAGATTGGTACATGAGATAGACCTACAAATAATCAGAGGAAACTTACAACTGATAGATCAAGCAAGAACACTCTACAATAGTTCCGATCACCTCGAAGATACTTTGAAAAGAAAGATCGAAATAGCAAAGCGAAAACTTAACGCACTTCAAGTGAGAAGGAAGAAACGAGCGCTTATTAATATGCTAGGGACAGCTATCAAATACATAGCCGGAAACCCAGATATTGAAGACCTCGAGCTTATCGATAAAACTTTAAAAGAGCTAGAGTCGAATCAGGAAAAGCAGATAAACATCAACAGTTTATATCAAGATAGGATCAACAAAATCACAGTATCCCTCAAATTAATTGACTTAGAGCTCGCTTCAAAGAAAAATCAAACGGATAAAAATACAATGGATTTGGAATTCGTAAACTTAATATTCAATACCGAGAGCATTGTCAAACTGTTAGAAGATATAGAAGAACAAGTAGCATTTGCAAAAATGAACCTTCTCAACAAAAACATTCTATCAGATCCAGAGAAAATATTCATCTTCAATAAGCTTAGGGAACAAGGCATTACAATAGAATTGCTAGACGAAGCCCTGCAGTACGTGACAACCAGTCTATCATTCAGCAACAATCGCATCATCCTGCTGATTAAAATTCCTAAACTTCACGAAGAACCCTTCGATCTGTTGCGCCTGGAAACAGTAAACTCCAACGGTTCCATGCTCAACACCAACATCCATCTAGTTGCGAAAAATCATGACGAAATCTTCGCACAAAACAGCATCTGCGAACTATGCGAAAGTACAGCCCCCATAAGAGACGAATGCATTTTCAACATGCTCACACACCGTACAGCAGAGTGTAAATTCTCAAAAGGGAAAAGCCCAACACGCATAGTTGAAATTAAGCAAAGTATAGTGCTAATAGATACGGTCGAAGATGTGCTCATCACAGACAATTGCATTGGAAACAAAACGATTAACAAACCAATGATAATCGAGGTAACCAATTGCACCATAACCATTCGAAATCAAACATTCTCAAACGCACCCCAAAGAATATTCGAAATGGAGTATCTAGCACCAATATACGCTAAAGTGGTTAATAGGATAGAAACTCCAACGCTAGCGCAGGAAGTTCAGCAACTAAACATAGAAAACTTGCAAAAGTTAAACCACATTCGATCAACCCTGAGTAAAACTCACCAGACCATCAGTTACGGATTCATAGGAATCGTCAGCGTCATCAGCATTCTAACGTGCATGGCATTCAAGCTTCTCAAAAACAGAAACAAACAGGAAAGCAACAAAACCATCCTGCAAATCACCGGAAGACAAGAGGAATCATCTTTCTCGCAGCCAGCAACGGTACCGCTGAAGATATTGCAGATCCCACGGTTTGCTCTTCATACTAGCCGATCGAGGACGACCGACCAATCTTAGGGGGGAGGCGTTACGACAGTAAACCAGCGATCGTATCATATTCCACCCTCGCGACAGGATGTCACCGCATTCTATGAGAACCCTCGCTACGGATGCAACCACTCAACGCAGACACCAGCGCGAACCCTCGCGACAGGACATGACCACTCGACGCAGAAACCTGACGACGATCGCGAACGAGTTGAGACATGAATTGTGCAGAACAACGACTGTGAGAAAGACTTCGTCACCAATCGCAGAGCAACGCGTCGAAACAGAAGACCACCCGGAGCAGCAACGGCAGCGCTATAAAAGGGCTTCATAACAAGTTAGACCTCAGTCTCTAGCTAGGAACAGACAGAAAAGGTTCAATCCCAAATAAAAATTGTAATAGTCGTGAATCAGTAATTATACTTAAATAAAAATTATATTTTTTTATAATAATCTTGAGGCAACGATCATAACTTGCATGTTCGGGGTAGGACGGAAACGTCAGCGCCCGTGTCGATCAGGTAGGGTCTGTGAGTACGACGATCCACGACGATGAGTCGGTTTCTCTCGTTAGCCACGGAGTCTACCTGTTTGCTGACGTTTCCTTCATGTTCGCACGAAGATTGGCGCGATGTGTCAGGGTTGGTGTTCATCTGGACCGGGTGTTTGAAACTGCAAGGCGGCTGGCAACGCGGAGCCCCAGCTCCAAAATGGCGATGGTAGTAGCACTCCACACAGGTGATGGCGATCCGCGCGATGGAGTTCGTGCTCGTGATTGGGAATTCTTTTCCGGGGAGGTTCTCGTTGTAGGGCTGCCGTAAGTTTTTGGACCTGATGACGAAGATCCGCAAGTTCACGTTCAATGCGCCGATCGTCGTGTTGGTGAACCTCAGATACGGGGTAGCGACTTCCGTGGTTTGCTGAGCTGACCAAACAGTCCATGACCGCGTCGGCCACGCGTGCCTGGTCTCTTGCATCACCACGGGCAGCAATTACGGCGGCTTGAAGGTTTGGAGGCAACCTACCAATCCAAAGGTCGAGGAGCATTGCTTCGGACATGGCGTTCGTGAAGTCCGTCAGCAGCTGTGAAGGCTTCCGATCCCCCAGCTCCATACTGGATAGAAGCCGATGCATACGACTTAGTTGCGATTCTTCGAAGTGAGCAATCAGTGTTCTTTTGACGAAGTCGTAGCGCTCCTGATCTGACGAGTGCTCCAACAGCGGTCGCACTTCCGGAAGGATCTTCGCCGGTAGTTGGGCCATAAGAATATGGAATCGGCGTTGGTCCATGCGTGATGTAATTAGTGATGGGTAAATTCGTCAAAAAACCGGAATCGCTTCCGAATGACTCCACCAATTTCGGAAGCGGCTCCGTAAGGTAGGTGCAACACTCCGCGGTCGGAACCGTCCGGAGTCGTCCGGAGCCGCTAGTCGGCAGCCGGAGCCGTCCAGAGCCGCCGGAGCCGTCGGAACCGTCGGAACCGTCCGGAGCCGTTCGGAGTCGTTCGGAGCCGTCCGGAGCCGCTAGTCGGCAGCCGGAACCGTCCGGAGCCGTCGGTACCGTCGGAACCGTCGGAGCCGTCCGGAGCCGTCCGGAGCCGTCCGGAGCCGTCCGGAACCGTCGAAGCTGGCTGACCGTCGGAATCGTTGGTGCAAAAATGAATTGAAATCCCCTAAAGGTTCAAATCGTCCATGAGATGATTAATTAAAAAAGTGCTTGTATATAAGTCTTCATAGAAACTTTTCAATAAAAGGAGACAATAATTTGTAAATTTGGAAATTAGATAAACACACTTCTTTGCGAAAACGATTTCCATGTCAAAATAAATACTTTATTAAATGCTGGTTACTATACTTAATCAAGTATGCTTCAATCAACATGTAGGGTAACTGTACCAATAGTGGTGCACTTAGTACTGGAAATACCAATTAGGTGTAATTTATGAGTGTTAAGAACACAATATTCTACATATATGACTCAATTATGATCGAAACATGACTTTTCTTCTGGAAAACATCAATTTTCACCGTAAACCATACAAAATACACGAAAAAAAGCGTATTCTTCTTCCTAGTCGGTTGCTCCTATTATGGTGGTATGGTTCCAATAGTTGTGGTATCGTATTCCTATAGTGGTGGTAGTACGAAAAACTTGAATATATTTTGACTATGACTTATTTTTGAAGGATATTGCAAACAGAACGGTAAAATACTCCTTGACCAATGCGTTGTCATTGGAAAGACTGTATTGTTTTACCGAAATATGTCCAATTTTAATTCATAAAAAATGGTCTGAATATTACAGCTAAAACTATAGTACGAGCTCGTATATGCTTTATAGCGTATTCCTTCGCCCGCTTTCTTTTTTCTTTCCTCTGCTTCTTCTGCTGAGCCTTCTCTCCAGTTCCGCTTTGTTTATTTTGTAGAAACAAAATAAAATCACTAAATTTGCCTGATTATGGTACCTATCGCGAAAGCAGTAGATAAAATTTACCAACCCGTTTGATTATATCGACCGATAAATTTATCTACTCGAATTGGTATCGCGAATGTATTCAACTGAGCAGTCGGTAAAATTATAACAACCCATAAAAATACCTATCGAGTAGTTTCTCCGTCTGTCAAATTACCATGGATACCTAGAGTTTGTATACTTATAACAACGTTACAATTAGTGCGACTTCTATCATATCGAGAACCATTTTAGTTCGTGAAGCATCCAAAAGATTAGAATGATAAATTCATTATTCTTTTTAAATGATGCGGAGAATAAAGAGGAAATAAATCTAGCAGCGTACCGTAGGTGATTGAAGAAGCATTTTGATCCGCTTGAATTATCGGATAAAACGTAAGCGTATTGGCTCAACAATCGTTGCCACTGTGTTAACATGTTCCTTTTTCAGCTTCATTAACAATTACCGAGTTCCGAAGAGGCTGTTTGAAGAAATCCTTGCCAAAGTGGAACTAGCATAAGCATAAACGTGGGTTATCAGAGGAAGAAAAATTGGGAACAAAACTGCAATTTTTTGCACAAGGGTCGTACCAACAAGGTGTTGGTAACGATTTTACTATGGCAATTGCACAATCTACTTTTTCTGAAACGCTAGATACAACTCTAGCCGCGTTGGAAGGTGAACTAGCGTATTTCAAAACCATGGATATGACTGCCGACGAAAAAGCAGACGCTAGGAGATTTTTTTATAAAAAATTACCTGTCCTTGTGTAGTGATGTCCACCGATGGAACTCAACATCAGAATTGTCGCACTTTACGACAACCCAATTCAATATTTGAATAGAAAAGGGTTTTACAGTTTAAACGCTTTAATGGTAAATATTAAATTTAACACTTCTTTATAAAATGCTTATTGATAATGATCTACTCGATATCTGACCACAGGCAAATGATCCTATTTGTAGATAATACAATACAAGCCCAATATCTTCATACTTAGAAGAAAAATGAAACGGTGGTGACCGAACGATGAAGCTGTTGGGTTTGTCTATTTACATATGTATGACATTCTTGTACCCAATATTAATGATTTTTTTAAATTATTGTTTAGGGGACTCTGCTTATCCTTTAAAACCATGGATGATTGAGCAACGAATATTTCTATTTTTCTATTTCTTTCTTATACATTCACGTACTTTTTTCTACCAAATTTTTGACCTGCCATTATTCTAAGGTTGTCTTAAAGTGAAACAGGGCCAATAAGATTCATTTTGTACCAAAACCAAATTTTCCACAGTTTCGCCCCAATGAAAAATACTGGGCAATCACAAAACTTTGTCTTAGGCGAAGTGGTGTAACAGTTAGAGATGTTCTTGGCAAGAGGAAGTGAACGGAGGTTGCGAAAACGGTATCTCCTTCCACGATACGGGTGGTAATGCAGGAACCAAAAAACAAAATACGTGAATTTATAAGAACAGGCAATACAATGCATAACTGTACAAAAGAAAAATACTCAATTTTTTATATCGTTGACATTTTTTGTAACCTCAAATTAATATTATTTATATTTTTATATTATTATATATTTTGGAAAACATCTTCAAGTATCTTCACTGAAAATTTCAAATCGATCCGACATCTCAATAAAATGATAATTGGTCCGAAGTACGAGAAATACGGAACGTTTGAGGGGTATCGACCGACATCGGCAAGTAAAAATTATTTAAATTTGTTTAAAAACTTGTTTTTTTTTAGCAAAACGATAGAAAATTAGTATTTCTAGGCATTCTCAAAGTTTCATGCCGATACGACAATCCAATCAATTGTTATTTGAATATAAAACTACAATAACTACCCGTGTAGGCGGTTAAATAAAAAAACAAATTTTAAAACAAAAAAAATCACCAGAAAAATAAATTTTTTGATGGGCTAAAGTGGTTAAAAAATAATAAGAAGCGAAAATTTTTCACAGAATAACACTTTTACATTTTTTAAAATAAATTTTTCCACGGTCAACAACTCTTTTCAGTATATCGGATGGGTTGAGGCAGTAGTTAAATATATCGGTCGATATAAAAAAAATGTTTCGTTCGCGATGCAAATTAAAGACTTTTTTACCAACTGCTCGATTTTTTTCCCACGATTTGTACGGTAGCCATGGCAATTGTACACGCGTTTTTACGGGTTGATAAATTTGATGCGTTGCGATATCATTCCGCCATTACTGTCATTATATCGGTCGATATGTTTATCGACCGGTTGTTAACTTGGTTCGCGATAGGTACCTATATTGGCCAAAACCGGAATAAAACTAAAAAATACTTGTTCAAAAATCTATGGCTACTATAGGAACAACTTGGATTTTTGTGCCTGTAGTGGCACTATAGTAAAAATTATAAAAATATAATAAAATTATGCTAAAATGCACTAAGTTCGTATAAATCAATAATATTGGATTTTGTAGTAATTATGGCCTTAAGGAAATCATGATATTGGTTATAGTTTCTTAAGGAATGCAGCATGTTGGGACAACCTGTTTAGAAAATATGAATTTTGGAGCTTATATATTACGCAATGAGATGGTGCATCTTTTTAACACTCCGCAGAAGAACAAAGAACATTTCATAGAAGAACAAATAACTCCATTGTATATATATCGGCGTAGAGCTAGGATTTTAATCCACTACAACCACTATTAGTACTAGCTCCACTATGGGTGCTGTTAAAGACAAATTGTTTTTAACGGTGCTCTAGGTGGTTCGAAGATAAAAAAAAAAGAAAGCAACCAGCTTGCCTATGTGAAACTTTATTAAAGCTACAAAAGCCAAAAAATCGTCTGGCTTTTCCGTCTTCTGTAGTGAAAAAGAGATCGAAGGCGCATCCTTCGATACTTTTTATATTTTCCAAAATCTAAGCATGAAACTAGTGGAGCTCTATTTTTATTTAAACGGTCAAGCATGTCAAATGTAGAAATCCAGCGCGTGTGACAATCTTGTTTTAATTTCAAAATAGGACAATTTAAATTAGTTTGCATTTCAAGCAGCATCTGAGCTGCTTTAGAACTTTTTTTGAAAAGAATTTCCACATTCTTGACATTATCTATAGTACTTTTGATAGATTTTCGAGTGCCTGTTGTACGACTAAATTCAATGTATGTGCCCCACAAGATAGATGCACAATGTTTATATATTAGAAGCATTATAAGTAACCAATGCGAATATTTTGTCAGTTATATTAACCCTTTTACGAATATTTTTCCCATCTACAATATTTTTCCCATCTACAAAACTTTCCCAAATTCATTTCCCAAGGGAAATATTTTTCCCATCTACAAAACTCGTTACTGTTTGTTCAACTAATATCAAAACGATACTTTTGGTTTTTGGGAAACATTGAGGAATTCGAAAGTACCAATGACAGATTAATAGAGAAGATGATCCCACTTCAGCCTCAGTCAGAAAACACAATTGTAAAAGAAATCGAATTATTAGATAGTGATGATGATATTTGGGAACCTTTAATACGAAAAGGAAAAAGAGGAACCCCAAGCTGTAGTCCTATGATTCTTGCAGCTAATGAATTAGATCGATACATAGCAGAAAATAATTTAAAATTAAATTAAGATGCCCTTAATTGGTGGAATGAGCGAAAATCAAGATATCACATTTTGTACACTTTCGCCAAACAGTATATAAGCATTCCAGCAACATCGGTTCTATGCGAACGCATTTTTTGAAAATCCGGTAACATAATGACTGAAAAACGAAACAGGCTTACGTCTAAATCACACACACAATCACACTGAACACTATAGCAGCTTGATGCGGACGAACTGGCCCTGAAAACAGTGTATCAGGAACCATAGACGCCCCGTTCATTTTAAGCAAAATCAACCTTCTAGCTCGAAGTAGACAGTTACGACCCAGACAACTATTACGAGTAGAATACAGATCCACAGTACATAGCACTAGTGACCCTTTAACACAAATGATGGAGGCATATAATTCTATAAGTAATCTAGTTGATATTAATATGACGGTTAACCAGGTTGGCAATTGTTAAAGACAAGTTGTTTCACGATCCCTAGGTTTACTTTACCACGTTTTATTTATATTTATGTTTTGTTATGAAGGCAAACTATGCCAGATAACGCGAACCAATCTTCTTCTTCTTGGCGTAACGACCTTGTTGGTCATGCCTGCCCCGTTAAGGGCTTACAAGACTTGTTTCCCTGTTGTACGTGGATAGTCAGTCCTCTCGGGGGGGAGGGGAGAGTCCGGTCTCGATTGGGATTCGAACCCACGCCGTCGAAGTGGTGAGCCCCGGCGCTCATGGGCCGATTTTCTAACCGGGGTTACCGCTCGGCTGTCGCGGACCCCCAACGCGAACCAATAATAAATAAATAAAAAAAAAGTTTTCGCAAAGAAGTGTTTTTTTCTAATTTCCAAATTTATTTTTTTCTCCTTTTATTGAAAAGTTTCTATGAAGACTTCTACACAAGCACTTTTTTAATTAATCAACTTATGGACGATTTGAACCTTTAGGGGATTTCAATTCATTTTTGCACCAACGATTCCGACGGTCAGCCGGCTTCGACGATTCCGGACGATACCGACGGCTCTGGACGGTGCAATACTCCGAGCTCGGAACCGCCCGGAGCCGTCCGGAACCGTCGGAGCCGTCCGGAGCCGCTAGTCGGCAGCCGGAACCGTCCGGAGCCGTCGGAGCCGTCGGAGCCGCCCGGAGCCGTTCGGAGTCATTCGGAGCCGTCCAGAGCCGTCCGGAGCCGCTAGTCGGCAGCCGGAACCGTCCGGAGCCGTCGGAACCGTCGGAGCCGTCCGGAGCCGGCTCCGTACGGAACCGTGTGTTTTACTAAGCCGGAATCGGAGCCGGTTTATAGATGCTCGGAAGCGGTTCCGAGTGGTGGGTGCGGTTCCGAGAACTCATCACTAGATGTAATGCCGGTCGCCGCAAACCGATGCTCGAGTACCCGAGTAGTAAAGAAAGATTGTAGATCGCGAGTGTCCATCTCCGGGGGCGGTAGGCGTACATGGTAATTATCGAGGTGGGCGTTTTAAGGGTTGGCGGGTGGCACGAATGATCGTTCACCTATTCCTGTTGGCAACTATGCTCTTGTGTCGGGATCGCTAGTGTGGTCTTGATCAGCAGGCGGCGAGGCGTTCGGCTTGGGCTTAGTAGGGCTGCGTGGCAGCATTTTTTTGGCTTACGTGTAAAACTAGAACTGTTATCCGTAATCAGTTTCGTTGGTGGTTTCCGTTGGTCAGCTAGCGGATAATGCGTGGAGGAGCACGCTGGTTCGTTCGTAGAATGGTGAGCCAGTAGAGTCGTTTTTATGGAAACCTCAGCCGTTGGCGAGCGTTGCTTCGCGGAAGTCTGCTACCAGCTACCGTTCGTTCTGCGAAGTGTTTGGCGGTAGCGAGCGATTCCTGGAACTTCACGTGGTCGATATCGCGGCTTTTGTGCACTGAGAACGTTCCCTGCTGTGTTAGCTGGTAGCGAGCGATTCCCGGAACTTCACGTGGTCGATGTCGTTGCTTCACTACACCGAGAACTTTCCGGAGTCCTTGCACTTCACTACACTTTTACTGCACTACTTTTTAACCTGTGGTGCGTGATCTCGCCGATCACGTCGGGGTCACCAGTGTGGAGGTTTAGTGGTTTAAAGGTTTGGCGATTTGAATGTTAAACCTCCTTTTTTATTTGCTAATTTTCACAGGTTACAAGGAATGTTTCGAGCGCGAAGAACGGACACGAGGGAGAGAGAGTAGAGTGCAATGCGCATTGCGCTTTTACTGTTCATCTCCACATAGCGAACTCTCCTCGGACGAACTGACGAACTCAGTTCCCGCAACAGCTGGGAAACTCGTAGGAAACTGGTAGGAAACTCTTGACAGCACTAGCAAAGTCCCTCGTTCTGACGTTTAATAACTGACGGATGAAGAAGAAGCGAAGAAGACCGAAACAAATGCGTGTCCACTTAGCGAACTCGGGAAACTCGAAACTCCATGCAACTTTGACAGGAGTTTCACTAGAGTTTCCTATCAGTTGGCTATGTGGAGATGAACAGTTACAGTGTTCGCTGTCGTTGTCCCATTTGCCCACAGATGGCGCGTGTGGTTCCCTTAAGTTGCGTTTCGACAACGCTGGTTTTAGATGCGGACGCCACAGCTATAATAAATATAGCTACCTGAGCGATATCAGTGTTGTTGGTGCTGTCGTCGATGCCAATTGAAACCACCACAAAATCTTTCACTTTTTCCTTCAGTTGATTATCCAGATCAGCAGCAAGGTCTGAAATTCTCTCGGCTACCGTGTTTCTGGACAACCTTATAGAGTTCAAGACATGTCGTTTCTCGGGGCAAATATTTTCTGCTGCTAATAATATGCATCGTTTGACGAACTCGCTTTCCGTGAATGGTTTTGATGATATAGCAATTTCATTAGCTATTAGATAACTAGCTTTCACTGCACTATCACTAATTTGTTGTGGTTTGATAAAAAACATTGTTGTTTTTTCCATAGCGACGTCAGCTTTTTCACTTCTGCGTCCTCCACTGCTGGTCCTTCAAGTTTTCTAAGTGTATCCTTGTGATATGAGTCATAATGCCGACGAAGATTGAACTCCTTCATTACCGGAATAGTTTTGCCACACACTAAACAAACAGGCCTACCATTTTATTCTGTAAATAAGTAGGGTAGTGTCCATTCGCTATTAAAAACTCGACACTCGGTGTCGACTTTCTTTTTTTTCATCACCGACATTTCAACGGCAATTTTGATCACTGATATTAACTAGTACGACTTGTTGTGCGTATCTGAAGCGATCGCTATGGTGGTTGAAGTGATACTGATATTAAATCTAACTCAATTTAGGCTTCTGTACGTTCTATATTCCGAATGCTCTATATTGCTGAATTTTGTTGTTATTAGAAACCGATTCTTGAGAAATCTCAAAACAACAAATGTTTCTTATGAACACTAAAAAAAACTAAATCAGGGGAATTTCATGAAATTTGAAGCACAGAAGCAGCACATTATCACCTTGAATTCATGGTGGCAGCAGTGTTTTTCAAGGCAAATAAAGACATACCATGGAAATGGCTTTAGAGGGCTAAAACACAATCGAGCTTTCAAGCAGCGCCGATTTCGGTTCTCGGAATATATATATATTCGTTATTCGCATTGCATCGAGATTGCTCTCAGTTCGATCGCCATCTACGATGCCATGCGAATAATGACAAAAACAAAAAATTGATACATAAATACATATGTCATTTAACTTACATCATTTTTTATTTTTTAGTACGTTTAGGGAAAAATTTTTGTTTTGAAAATTTATTTTTTCATTTAATTTATTTTATACTTTTACGTATTACATGAACAGAGAAAACAGGATTTATTCTTTTATATGAAAATTGTCATTAAGTTAGTTGAGTCGGAGTGTACTTAAGGAACGAATAGAAATCCACTGCCTGTTACTGCAGGATCTAGCGCAACTCGTTTTGCTTTGCTGTGAACAGGATCGCGATGTCCGAGTACTAATTATCAAGTAGTAAGAGTAGGGCTGCATTCTGTTTTAACGTTTGCTATGAGCACTGAGGAAGTGCTCTCGTTCTTCAGCACTGCTGCGAGTGAACACAAAATGCGATCTCTCAATGTCACATAGCGCTCTCCCGGGAGAGCTGCTGAAGGAGACCAGCACGCTATCTGTTCAAGTGGGCCAGAACGGGATCGCCAACGCACAGTCATAATCTAGGAGGGAAATACGCTGGTGTTGTTGGCACACTCTTTCATTACTGATCTCCTGTCTTTTATCTCTGTCCGATTCAATTTTTGCGACATCCGGGAAGGTGAATGCAAGAAAACTGTTTAATAAAACTAAAACACTTTGACGTAAAAACAGCTTACTTGAATGGACAACTCGACGAAGAACTTTATATGGTGCAACCACCTGGTTTTGCGGTAGAAGGCAAGGAGAACCTGGAGTGCCGTTTGAGGAGGAGCATATACGGCCTGAAACAATTGGCCAGGTGTTGGAACAAACGGCTCGACGAAGTTCTCCAAAGAGTAGGTTTTCTTCAAAGCACGGCGGATCCATGTCTGTACACGAAACTAGCGAATGCAAATCGAGTTTATACTTTGGTGTACGTCGATGATATTTTAGTTGGCTCCGAAAACGAAAATGAAATCACTGCAGTTTACAATGAATTGAAGCAGAATTTTGATATTACGAATTTAGGCGATTTGAGTTATTTCCTAGGTTTAGAAATTCATTGTAATACTGGCATATATAGTATCTCATTAGAAAGCTATATCAACAAGGTAATAGCCAAATTTAATTTGCGTGATTTGAAAGGGTCCAAGGTCCCAGTGGAATAAGGATACATAAAAGAAGAGGATAATAGTGCTACACTTCCTGATGCAACCCAGTATAGAAGTTTAATTGGCGCGTTACTGTACATAGCGATCTGTGCTCGGCCTGACATTGCAGCCAGTACTACTGTTGTTTTGAAAATTTATTTTTTCATTTAATTTATTCCTTTTCTACTTGCCATTGCCAGAAGAAGTCAAAGCGTTGTGTGTGTAGTCACTGGAGCAAACACCTCGTCGTAGTCTTCGCCGTATTGTTGCGAAAACCCCTGTGCTACCAAACGTGCCTTATACTTTGTTTTGTTCTTTTTAACTCGAAAACCCAGCGGCAACCGATAGGCTTCCGTTTTTCAGGTAGAATCACTAGTTCCCACGTACCAATGTCCAGGTGGGACTTCAATTCATCCAACATTGCCGCTTGCCACTCTTCTTTGTTTGCACTATTCAACACTCCTTTCACATTTTTCGGTTCCTTTTCTTCAATGAACGCTGTCTGCGGTGAACGCCTCTTCTATGAGTATTTTAGGGGGAACTACCTTCGATGTTCGTGTTGACGTTCTGGCTGGTTTAGATTCACTCGAAACACTTTTTAATGACGAATCGGTTTCGCTTCCACTATTGTTTTCCTCCCAATGATCGTTAGAATGTTGGACAATGTATGAATCGGCGTCGGAGTGTATTAATGGAACGGTCGAAACTCCTCCTGTCGGTGTACCTTCGGAAATAGATGGTGATACCTGCTTTTCAACACTCAACTAAATAAATTTTGCGTCCCTGCTGATTGTCACTGTGCACGTTTTAATGTTCACGAAACGATACGCCTTTTATTTCACCGCGTACCTGACAAAAACCAGTTTCTCGGCCTTCATATCCAGAGCACGCCGTTTTTCTTTTGGAATATGAACAAACGCGACACATCCGAAAACTTTCAAGTGTTCATACGATGGTGTCTTTTTATGCCACAGTTCGGGGTACGTTTGATTGTTGAAGACGGACAGCGATTTTGTATATAATTCGCGGTACTAATCGCTTCTCCCCAAAATCGTTTAGATGCCTATTTTTTCGCTCGGCCACTCCATTTTGCTGTGGTGAGTATGGAGCAGACATTTCTTGCAAGATTCCGTTATCGTTCAAAAATGTCTTTAGACCACTGCTCAAATATTCACCCCCGCCATCAGACCGAATTAATTTCGGGTATCTTCCAAATTGATTTTTCATATGTTGGCAGTAATCACGAATTTTGTCGGCAGCATCATTTTTATGTTTTAACAGGTAAATCATAGCATAACGACTATAATCGTCCACCAAAATGATATAAAAACGATTGCCACTTGGAGTTGGTATTTCCATCGGGCCTGTCAAATCACTATGAATTAGATCACCCACTTCACTTGATCTGCTACTGGAAACTTTTGGGAAAGAGTATCGACTCATTTTTCCTTCACAACATGGAATACATACGGATTTCATGTCACATTTGTCCATTTTTAGGCCTTTTCCCAAATTATTGTTCACTATTTTGCAGTGGCGTCTCGTCCACCTGAGCAACCTGTGCACTGCACAGTCATGAATTTATAAAATGAATCACAACATTATTTTTTTATTTATGGCATTGTAATTTCCACCCGTAATAGTTGCGTTCAAAATCTACTTAACGCTTTACAACGTTGCGCTGGACACTTCTGCTGGTGCACCGCTGCCACAAACGAGCATCTTTAATCAAATAAGAACAGTTCTCTTAGCCACAGTCTCATAATACCATTCTCATTACGAACGGTGAAGAAGCGCTAGTTTTCTTATTGGAAGAGTCAAAATCCTGTTGGAAAGTCCTTTAGTTTTATTTACAGGTGGGCACTTCTGCCAGTGCACTAGATAATCGTATATGTACACATTAGTTCTCTCGTGCATGTGTTGAATGCGTCCATGTGAAATTGTCGATGTATAGGTGCCTTTCCTGTGCACATTAGGTTGTACTCAGGCCGGACTCGAGGTGAGTCTGGCTTGCCAAATAAGAATTTGATTCACAGACATTGACTAACCGCGGATATATTTATCGAGTAGATATTGACGTTCGTGAAGTAAATTTGGAAGAAAATAAAACTTTGAAATAAAATCGAGGTGTTTCCTCGCAAACACGCAAATATAGCCAACAATTTAAAGCTAATTAAAAAATGTCTAAGCAGGCACGCTGGAATGGGCAATACTGCTGGTGCACACACTTTCATTCGAAAGATTATTCTTGCAATTGTTCTATTTAGCGTGAAATTACCAGTCAATTTGTGCATTGAGCAGGACATCGTAGATGAGCTGTTAAACTCGTTTTTCAGGTAGATTCATTTAGTAGCAATTAAAGATTGCAGAACTAAATAGACCATTTACGGTTCCTCAAACTATTCATTCACTTAACATCCTGACCAAATTCGTCGTAGTGTGTCGTGTCGGTCTGGTTATAATAAACCACGTTATATGATTTATCTAAGAAGGTATTACTTTTTTTGAAGGTGCACAACCATCTCATTTTCTCACGAGACGCCACTGCTATTTTGGCTTTAGCACTAGGGTCACGATGTCCAAGACGGCGATGCCACACATGCTCACAAGATCCATTGTGTGTTTTAATGTCCACGTTGCCAAACACGTTAAAGGTGCTATCACTAAATTGTTCCAAGTGGTATAGGTCACCTTTTGAAATTTTACACTCAGTTTTACCAAACCAGACACTAAGGCCCAAATCCGAGATTTTACTAACCGATAGTAAATTTTATATTATATTATATTATTTATTTATTTATTTGGTCCATCGGACATTATTAGTCTACATGAACACTTATGAACTATATAACAAAACTAGGCAAAACGCGCACGCAGAGAGTCACGGAAACACTTCAAAGCTAAATAGGTCTGAGTTCTCATTAAAAACTGCGGTCATGGCATTAATTGGTTCTTATTGTCCGAAATTTGTGCGAAAATACCTTTCCCTTAGAAAATGTCGAGGCCGAAGCATTCTTGATGGCGCTGAAAAATGGATCTTACTCAGTCAGTTAGGCGCATCGATGTGATTATTAATTAGTCCTGCTATGAAGAGGCATTGGGCCGACTAACGGCGTGAAGATAACTGTTGTATGCTGAGCAACAGACACCTGGCATCGTACGAGGGGAGTGTGTCCCCTGCCCTCCAAGGAAGTAGTCTAATGGCATAGCGTGTTGCTTTTCGTTGGATGCTTTCAATCCTTTGGGACCAAATGGTGGCAGAGGGACACCATACAACACTAGCGTATTCAAGTACAGGACGCACAATTGAACAATACAAAGCCTTAATGCCTTGGAAATTCCTTGGTCAGACGAAAAGTAAAACCTAATAGCTGATTGCCCTTACTCAAAACATTCTCCATGTGCGGCCTAAATCTGAGACGCTTGTCAAGTAACACGCCAAGATCACAAATTGTTTCCGAGCGCTCCCACACGCAATTGTCCACATGGTAGTCACACGAGACTTGGACCCTAGATCTAACGAACGACAGAACACGACACTTATCGATGGACAGGGATAACGCATTACAATTACACCAGACACTAAATGCGGTCAGGGCCTGTTGAAGGTGACTGCAATCGTCAAGATCCTTAACTGCACCATACAGCTTGACGTCATCGGCAAAAAATAGCACCTTCTGGTCGTGCAGTAGCAACGCCGCATCGTTGACGAATAACAAAAACAGCAGCGGCCCAAGGTTACTACCCTGCGGGACTCCTGAAGTGCACGATATACTCCGGGACAGGCATGAGCGGACCTTAACACGGCACGACCGGCCAGTGAGAAAGGATTGAATCCAACTCACCAAGTTATCCGTAATGCCGATATTGGCTAACTTTGCCAGCAGGATATTGTGGGATACGGTGTCAAAGGCAGCCTTGGTGTCCAAGTAGATTGCGTCAACCTGGGTGCCGGAATCCAGACTACGCTTACAATAGCTGACGAATTCGGTGAGATTTGTAGTAGTCGACCGCCTTGGAACGAACCCATGTTAAGATGGACTGACATAATTAGAAGAAGCTCTCATAATGGCGTCGTATACCAGAAGTTCGAATACCTTCGATAAGGCACAGAGCGACGTAACACCACGGTAATTGGACGCACAAGAGAGGTCCCCTTTTTTGTGAATGGGCGTCATCCAGGCTGATTTCCAATCGTAGGGAAAAATTGCAGTTTGCAGGGACGCATTAAATATGTTCGCCAGTATAAGGGCAATAACGTCATAACAACGGATCAACACAGTTGTATCATGCGATACAACTCAACCGCATTGTTGATGCATGTATAGCTCGAGCAGTCGAAGGTTGCGGCAAATGATACAATACGTCTTCCCAGTTCAGCGAAATTTGCACGAGACAAATTTAATCGCCGAGCTTGGTCAGCACTGCTCCGTTGAATTTTCACTCTGGCAGCAATAGACCATTCGAGCGCAGGATGATAATTATCCAAGGCCAGTATAGGTGCGTCACAGACTAGAATTGATGAAGTTGCAGAAACGGCTGCCAAGTTTGTAAAAACTAGGTCTAACTGGCGTCCTAAATGGGTGTTTACACCGCTGATCTAGAAAAGACCACTGCTAGCCATCTCATCAACAAAGGTGACGTTTGTCTGCGACCGTGGAACAGGATCATAGTGCATAATTGAAGATAGCAGTGGTTCAATGATCGCTGAGCTGCCGTTCGGTGGAATCCATGCTACTTCGGGTTGATTAAAGTCTCCAATTAGAAAAAAAACATGTCGTTGTCTTGAAGGCTGGCTAGTATTGCATTCACTTGTTCAATAAGTGTGGCACTATTATTGGCATGCGTTGGTGGGATGTACACAAGAGCAAGGAATAAATGAGTATTGGTCATGCGGATCTTGACGCACACCATTTTCATCGAACTCGTGATTAGCGATACTTCTTGTGACAGAAGACCCGAAGAGCAACAGATCATTACTCCACCACCACGAGAGTGATCACTATTCGATTGGCTCCTATCGCACCGATAAATATGATAATCCGTGTTGGAAAAAGAGCAGTGGGAATGGTACTGTCAAGCCATGTCTCGGTGAGCAGAATTAAATCGTAGTCGACTTCGGTAAGTGCCAGTCGGAGGTCAGTAATCTTCGTCCTCATCCTGCGGACATTCTGGTAATATACTGAAATGTCTTTTTTGATCCGTGTATTGTGTTGTTGCGTGCCGGTGTTCTGACGGGTCGGAGTGCAAAAATTGATGATCCGTTCATTGGTGAAAAAAGTGGTTAAGCGTGGTTTGGTGTAAAATAGGAGTAACTGTTATTGTGATTAACGTTGAAACTGAGCGGCGGTCCTTCAACTAACGCCATGCTGGCCGTATCCAAGGTCCCGCTAAGTATGGTGGAAGCAGTGCGCGTTGACGGTAGTGCCGGTGTATGTGTGTTGCCAGCTATTGTGGAACGGACTGGAGTGGTATTGGACGACGATGCGCGGCGGTGAACGTGCGTTTCCCGACGATGCGAGATGAACTCACGAACGCCAACACCTGCGGGCCAGGCGGCAGCAGTGAGAGCCTTCACACGGTGGGTGAACGATGCGCCCTACCGAGTATTAAGACGCGTTTTTACTGTTGGAAACGTTTTAAAAAACGCGGGGCTTTATTGGCGTATGGTCACTTAGTAGAAAGGCCGATTTCGTTGGCGCGCTTACTTTTATACCCTCCGTATCGCGATGGCCGGTTTATTTTCAAAATGCCCATCGGGGCCATCATTCGCGCATCTTGATCGGGCGAAATTTCGCCCAACCAAGGTTCTTAATATTCTCTTAATTGGCCTTGCTTACTCTCTAAACCAGGGGTCGGCAAAGTGCGGCCCGCGGGCCAAATCCGGCCCGTAAAATGATTTTATCCGGCCCGTAAGAATATATGTTTATCGAAAACATTTTAAATATTTTATCTTTTACCACTTTTCATGCAACTTTGCTATTTAGAAAGTTCCACTCTCCATTACAAAAGGTATTACTTTGAAAACATCGAAGAATCGTTTAAAGTATCCGGCCCACGCCTTCGGTTTCTCTTTGATCATCTGGCCCTTTTTGGAAAACGTGTGCCGATCCCTGCTCTAAACCCTGCCTGTCACTATCTGTTATTGTTTACTTTATTATAACACTACCGCGTGGATTCCTATCTAGTTTTAAAGTCGCGGCCAGTGTTACTTTGTAACATTCTCCCCACCGGTATGCCACGTGAAGTGGCCTACCCCTGTTTCTGGCCGACATCTAACACCGCGATATTGACGGCCGGCCGTTCGATTATTCCGCTCAAAGTTTTAACTTGCACGCGTCGTACTTGCCCATCCGCGGATCGGTATGTTTTTATCACGTGCCCCCGTGGCCAGCAGTTCCGAGGGTTGTTTGTATACGCTACGAGGACCAAGTCTCCCTTCTCAATTGGTTTAGTGGATTTGTGCCATTTAGTCCTCCTCGTCAGATGGGGTAAGTACTCGATAACCCATCTTTTCCAGAAAAGATCTGCGAATTGTTGTGCTGACTTCCATGACCTCCGGAGCGACGGCGGCGAGTCGTCAAATGGCACTGCTGGTTTACTACCGTTGGAACTCCCTAAAATGAAGTGATTGGGAGTTAGTGGGGCTTCGGCTTCATCTTCAACTGGTACGTCTGTCAACGGTCACGAGTTAACAATCAACTCCACTTCACTGAATCAACTCCACTTCACTGAAAATAGCTCGTAGCAGCTCGTCGGACGGGTTATGTGGAAGGGCCAGTTTGGTAAGCGTTTTCTTAATAGATTGTACCAGTCGTTCCCATGATCCTCCGAAATGTGGCGCAGCAGGTGGATTAAATTCCATTTCGTTGTAGGTTGGACGAATTCTGTCATCAGGCGCTCTTGATCCACTGCTGTCATCGCTTCCCTTAGCTCGCGTGAGGCTCCTACGAAATTTGTGCCTCGATCACTGATGTACTCGAGAGGCATTCCCTTCCTCGTGAGAGGCTGTGTGCGATTTCGATGTGAATACCTCGCGTTGTCAGGCACGTCAAGATAACTCCCCTCCGTTTTTCAGCTCTTCTCCCCACTGAGACTTGCATCGGACCGAAGTAGTCAATTCCGGTGTACGAGAACGGTCGCTAAAATGCTGCTAGTCGCTGGGGCGGCAGATTTCCCATTGCGGGATTTTGAGGGAGCGCTCACTTTATCTTGCACTATTGGCATCGGTGCCTTACCTGGTTGCACGTGGTCTTGAGCTGCGGGATGTGATACCTAAGGCGCACCTCATTGACGACCGTTTGGTGGTTGGCGTGCTTGTATTTGATGTGGTAACTGTTAATCAGCAGTTCAGTGACGTAGTGCCGTCGGGGGAGAATTATGGGGCGCTTGGTATCCTCGCCGACCCATACACATTTCTCGATCCTTCCTTTGATGCGTAGAACTCCATTCACATCCAGCATAGGGCTTAGTTTATACAGCGGGCTCGATTTCTGCAGTGGTCGCTTCCAAGGATGCTTCACACATTCTTTACTGCTGAGTACATGTATCTCGTCGGCATACTCAGATCTTTGTACATCTAGATAAATGGCGTTTGCTGCACGTTCCAGCTCTTCATGCGTCAGGCTATCTAGTTGCTTCTGCTCTTTGGCTATGCCTTTTCTGCAATTTCCCAGAAAGCGGTATACGTAAGCTACCGCCCTTAGTAGCCGTTGCCACTTGGAGAATCTGGTGAACTCGATATTTGGCGTCGTAACCGTGTGAATGTAGCAGGCTATGTCGAATCTCCTCGCTTGTCTCTCCGGGTTTTTGTTCTACTATGGGCCACTGATCCTTTGGCTCCCATAGGAAATCAGGCCCACGGAACCATCTACTCGAGGGGCTGAGGTCTGGTGGCTTTTGCCATTTTGTTACTTCATCCGCTACGTTAAGCCGTGTAGATAGCCAGTTCCACTCTTCCGGGTTCGTAGTATCTAGTAGCTCACTGACCCTAACTGCCACGAACTGGCTGTATCGGTGATGGTCAGATAGCAACCAACTCATAACGGTGCGCGATTCCGTCCAGAGGAATCGGTGATTTATAGGTGGTATATCTCGGTGGGATAACTGTATCGTCTCTGCTAAGCGGGCACCTATGACTGCAGCCTGAAGTTCGAGTCGTGGGATGGAAACGAACGTAGTAGGGGCCACCTTCGCCTTTGAGCCTACTTGGGTGCACTCGATCACACCGTTTTCCTCGAATCGTTGGTAGGCGACGGCTGATGCCCCATTTTCACTGGCGTCGCAGAACATGTGGAGCTCTACTCTTTCTGCGTTGGCCGTCGTCTTACTCCGATTACACCTTGGGACGCTGACTCTTTGGGTAACCGCGTTGCCCAATGTTCAAAGAGCCACTCAAGGGCGAGGTGCCCATGCGCTCTTAGCGCGCCAAAACTCCTGTAAAAGTATCGTCAGATACATGAGGAAGTTTCCTATTAGCCCCAAGGGATCATAAATCGCCATAAGCGTTTTTAGTACGATCCTCTTCGTAGGTGCTCGCTCACCAAGCAGCACTCGTGGATCGTACCTCGGGGATATTTTAAACGTGAACACGTCCGTCGCTGTGTTCCACCACATTCCAAGGACCTTTTCCGTCGACATTTCGCTCTCGACAGGAATGTCCACTCCGTTGTTTTCGTTGCCATTCAATAACTTTTTCACCGTGGTGGAATTGGACAGCCAATTCCGTATCTCAAACCCGCCTTGGGAGTGTATATACTGGACGTCACGGGCTAGATTTATGGCTTCTTGCTCTGTTTCTACGCTCGCGAGCATGTCGTCCACGTAATGCTCGTACTTTATACACTCTACAGCTTTTTGTAGCCTCGAACCTTTCCGCATTTACGTTCTTGACGTAATGCGCGGTGCTGGGTGAACATGCGGCACCAAATGTCATCACTTGTAGTACGTAATGCTGTGTGGCATCCGTCGAATTTTGCTCATCAACGTCTCCACGATGAGCTCCGGGCGGCCATACCACTCTGTCAGGATGTCGATTGCCTCCGGTACGCTAGACGGATGGGAAAGGCAACTTTCCACGGCGTCCCGTGCCTTTCCCTTAAGGCACCGCTGAAGCCGAAGCAGGTTCTCTTCGTTAGTGTACCCGCAGATGGCCGTAGAGTGTTTATAGTTGGCAATAAACACCGACCACTCCTGCGGGTCCCCGGAGAACGTCGGCAACTCTCGGCTCGTGCACTTTCTTGCCGAGAGTTGGCTTTGGTTAAGCAGCTCGAAGCTTTCGGAGTGGCTTCCGTTCACTGCTGGTTCCGGCTGCCTCGCAGTGACGCGCGTAGGCTGCCGGAGTGAGGCGTGAAGTAGGCGTCGTTTTTCATCCTGCCGACGCTTTTCGCACTCCTCAATGACGCGCAATCTTTCCTCGAGCATTCGTTGCTCGCACTGCTCGTCGATCCGTTTAAACTCCGCTTCCAGCGCTGCATTGGAGTGTGCGGCTGGAGCACTTAAACCGCGATGGCGGATCTGCTCATGATCGCGCGCGCGCATTCCCACACTCAACGTCCAACGCTCTGTATTCGTCGTCGAGCTCATCCGCGATAGACGACGATGTCGCCAAGCTCCTTCATGACGGCCGCTAGCTCACGTTTGACGTACCGAGCTCTCCGCTCTAACTCGTCCACTTCGCTCACGGATGATCCTCTTGACGTTGGCCTTTTCGTGGCCAACAGGTCCGAAGCGGCCGGCTGCACACTTCACCTGCTTGGTGGCCTCTCGGTGGCGGGCGGATGCTGCTCCTGCCCTGTACCAACGAGCTCCTCGGTTTGCGGGGCCACTGGACGAAACATCACTTATCACGTAGCTTTGTAACTCGATCCGCGAATGATCCTTCGGGTCACTATGCGACTCAATCGCGTTTACCTCGAACGGCGAATGTTCTTGGGTGCAATCGCGACTCAATCGCGTCAACTTAACACCTCCCGTTCGACGGAAAACATTCGCGGGTTCACTTAATACACGTCTCGTTTAACGGGAACCGCTACACGTTTTTTAAAAAATGTGAACGATACGCCCTACCGAATATTAAGAACGCTTTTTTACTGTTGGAAACGTTTTAAAAAACGCGGTGCTTTATTGGCGCATGATCACTTAGTAGAAAGGCCGCTTTCGTTGGCGCGCTTACTTTTATACCCTCCGTATCGCGATGGCCGTTTCGCGATTGCCGGTTTATTTTCAAAATGCCCATCGGGGCCATCATTCGCGCTCGCTTACTCTCTAAACCCTGCCTGTCACTATCTTTTATTGTTTACTTTATTATAACACTACCGCGTGGATTCCTATCTAGTTTTAAAGTCGTCGGCCAGTGTTACTTTGTAACACGGTGGGTCTCAGGGATTCTCACCTTAAGGGAGATGAAGTTCATCCTATCTGCGCGAACTCCCTTCCTCAACAAGCAAAATGCAATGACGTCATCAGTCTCGAGACGGCGCTGGACGGAGGCAATGTCATCAGCTACGGTCACATCTGATGAAAGATTGGACATACGGATCCAAATTCGGGATGTGCGGGAAGCGGGGCTGGCTGCCCTTAGCGGCGAAGAGCTAGTATCAGTATCAGTAATTTCCTGCAGTATACGAGAGGAAGATGAATTAACGACCGCATTATTTGTCCCAGTCATGGGCACGTCGTTGCTCTGGCTGTCGTTGGTTGTGTTGACAACAGCACCCGCCGATTCAATCTCCTCCGTAACGCGTCTTCGCTTGCCTGCCGGTACAAACTCCAAAACAGGACGGCGGGATCCGACCAAATTGCCCGCAAGTGTTGGTACGTGTAAAACATTTGTAAGGTTCACTTTCACACGCGCACCTTTACCATTCACTCCATAAAACAGTGCCGATCCAACGAGGAAATCTGATTTCCGTCGGCTAAAAATATGGTCGAACTGGACCCGTTGCATCCTGTAAGGATTGAGGCGTCTTTTTTCATGTGGGAGGTTGCACCGGAATCAAGGTACCATGAACTCACCTTTCTAGTTCCCACAGCAGCAACATTCTGTGATAACTTTAGTGATTGGTGCCATCTAAACGAGCTAAGTATTTCAACTGAAAAGTGTTGTGTGTTAACTTATCATAGAATAGACAAACCTGTCGTTCATAATTACAAAATCATGGGTACCGATATTGCTCGCGTAACCGAGGTCCGTGATCTCGGAGTTTACCTAGACAGTAAGTTAACGTTCAATGTGCACTACAAGAAAATAATAGATAAAGCTACGAAGTTGCTAGGATTTGTTTGCAAGCAGTGTCAGGAATTCACAGATCCTACATGTGTAAAAGCGTTATATGTCAGTCTGGTCCGTTCAATTTTAGAGTTCAATATCGTCATTTGGTCTCCGTCTACCGATTACTGGACCACCTAGAATAGAGGCAGTTCAGCGTCGGCTTACTTGTGTCGCGTTACGACTTTTCTCGTGATCTGTATCGTTTCGACTTGACTATCGTACACGTTGCTTGTTATTAGGTTTACAATCCCTTGACCACAGGCGTAAAGTTGGGCAATGCGTATTCATTGGTAAGCTTTTGCTAGCTAGAAATTAACATATATGCTCCTGCAAGAATTATAAGAAATAGACAATTTTTAGCACCTCAACTACGTAGGCGATTATACAGCCATAACGAACCTCTGTTAGTGATGATGCGAAACTTTATTAATTACTATGAGTACTTTGACTTTAACTCCTCTATGTTACGCTTTAAAAATGAATTGCTGCTTCTTTATGCTAGAGTTAGTTCTTAGTATAAAGCTCAGTGTCCAGGCCGTGATGTTGGCCACACACTTTATAAGGAAATAAATAAATAAATAAATAAATAAATAAATATCCACTTTGGTCGCGCCAAGCGTGACAGACGTTACTTATCATATAGTGACAGACGCTACCTGTCATAGTGACAGGAGACAAGAAATAAAAACGGCGTGGTCAGAAGTGACACACTCGCATACAGAAAGCCGGCTGGTCAAGACGTGTTAAACAAGTGGTATCCGAAAGAGTTACAGCAATATGACAGATAAAGAAAGAGAAGTGCCTTCCGGAAAGGAAAGCACAAGCCTACTTCGGTCAGCTCGCTGGTGCTATCGAGTATTTGCATAAATGCGGTATCGCTCATCGTGATATAAAGCCTGAGAACGTCGTGTTGGATGCGAACGATACCGTAAAGTTGATAGATTTTGGATTTACTTGCTGCTTGTCGAAGGTAGATGATAAGGATGAGCTGCGGCTGTTGGAAACCTTCTGTGGGAGTTTCGCATTCGCCAGCCCGGAACTCGTCATTTGTACAGGGTGGCATCTTAGAAGTGATACACTTTGTTTATGTTATAAAATTGAAAGCAGGGTGTTATAGCAAGGTTTGAACTTGATAACGGCCCGTAGACGCTTTTGGAAGTCGTTGCAAGCCGCACGCACAACTTCATCCGGCATTTCGTCCCATATCTTTAGCAACCGTCTCTTGAATCCGGCCAAATTCAAACCTTTGACGTCGCCTAATTTCCCAAGCATGTATCCCCATATGCTGAAGTCCAACGGATTCAAATCTGGAGACGAAGCAGGCCATTCCGATGCGCTGATAAAACATGGCAAATGTTCCTTGCACCACTCCTGAACGATTGAAGCTTTATGGGCCGGGGCTGAATCCTGTTGGAAGCAAAAGCTGTCTTTGCCAAAAAGCTTCATAGCGTATGGTTTCAAGTGGTTTTGGAGAACGTGTTCCAAATAGTACTCCTTGTTTATCTTCACGCCTTTGTCGATAAATAACAACGGCAACTTCCCTTTGGTCGAGATAGCTCCCCAAACCATAACCGCTGACGTATTTTGATACCGCTCGACTGCTCTTTTATCGGCTGGTATATCCCGAATAGATGCTCCATAGACTCGATCATTCTACTTATTCAAGGGTGCCTCCAGAGTGAACAGTTTTTCGTCCGAAAAGATGATGTTGTGGCCTGCGTGCGTCTTCAGCAGCAAGCGAGATCTGGTAACCCTGTCGGCAATATTTTTGGTGGTTAAGCCGTGAATTTTCTGCTTTTTAAAGGCTTCGTAACCAAGGTCCTTTTTCAAAATGCATTGCATGGCAAAGTGACCAATGTTCATGTCACGCGCCATTTTTCTTCCCGAGCGAGCTGGATTCCGCCGGACACGTTCCTTCACCGCTTTGATCACCGCTGGAATCCGGACACTCCGTTTTTTGCCCGGTTTCTTCTTTGGAACAACTGTCCCTGTCTCCTCGTATCGCTTGATGGTCCGGTAGACAAATAATCGACTTAAATTGAGATGAGACAGTTTCTGCCTGATCTGAATGTTTGTCAAACCTTGCAAATGCAAAAATTTTACTTGTTCGCGACTTGAATTCATTGTAGTTACTAGAAAACTGAACTGAACACTCAGTGTACGTTTTGGACATAAATAGTAAACAAGTAAATCTGTCAAAATATACCCATTTGTTGAACACACTGGGTACAGGGGTTTGGCAGAAACCGCTCGAATAAGTGTATCACTTCTACGATGCCACCCTGTAGACCGTACGCTCCGTAATCGTGCGACTTATGGGCATCGGGAGTAGTTCTTTACATGATGTTGTTTGGCAGACATCCTTACGCTACCTGCAAAAATGTGTACGAACAGTTGAAGATCATATCGAAGACTGCGTAAAAAGATATGTACGAACAGTTGAAGATCATATCGAAGGGCTACAGCTTCCCGGAAAATGTTACGGTAAGCGACGAAGTGAAGAAGCTTTTTAAACAAATCTTCATTCTTGTTGAAAACCGCATCAACGCTACTCACATGAGTAGATGCGATTGGCTACAAATGAAACCGGAAAAAACGATCCTGGGTT